>NC_083727.1:31762500-32107500 GCF_028564815.1 Eubalaena glacialis
GCACTTTGGAGGTTTACCCATTAACTCTGAAATCCTAAAGAGCTCTGCTTTTTCTTTCTTTCCTTTTTTAAACTCTGATTTTTCTTCTTGGACCATTTACAGGACTCTGGGTGAAACCTAATTCTTTCCATTAACGTTCAGGTTTTAGTTTCAGTGAGGTTTTTTTCCTTCTGTTTTCAACATTAAGAAATACTTCTCAGTCATGGAAAGATGAGAATAAAATATTTTAATGAGCTTTGTACAGTAAGGGGTCTCTAAGGGAATAATAACTGTGCCCTTCACAGTGTACTCCCATTCCTTTCTGTTGCCTCAGTATACAGTGTGTATTTTTATTTCACCCCAAACTGAGAGTCGTTTTCTCTTCCACCCACAACACTGCTGACTGCTAATGGGCTTATTAACTAAGGCGGGTTGCATCATTGCCACCCGGAGCCATTAGCATGTGCTGTGAGTCAGGGATGCAGAACACGGCTCCCGGAGAAGAAGAGGAGGAAGATCCAGATGGAAACACCAACATCACAACGACCTCAGGGGTAGTGTTCTGGATTCCACAGTGTAACTAACTGGAGATATTTTGGTATTACAGAGCGACAGGAAGTAGATGTAACTCATAACAAGAGAGACGTTAATAACCCAAGATATATGACAAGGAACTAGAAATGTCTTGGCTTAATAAAATATTCCCTGATAGTAAAAATTCTGCTGCAAATGGTCTGTGTGACATTTACCTTGAAAACAAATGAAGACGGACTTTTTATTAATGAAGATGAGTACCAATAAGATCCACAACTTCCTACCCTCTCCTCCACTATTTAGGAGCTCAGCAAATTACTTAATCTCTTTAAGCCTCAGAGTCCTCTTTTATTTATTTATTTATTTATTTATTTATTTATTTATTTATTTATTTATTTATTTATTTATTTATTTATTTATTTATTTTTGGCTGTGTTGGGTCTTCGTTTCTGTGCGAGGGCTTTCTCTAGTTGCGGCAAGTGGGGGCCACTCTTCATCGCGGTGCGCGGGCCTCTCACTATCGCGGCCTCTCTTATTGCGGAGCACAGGCTCCAGACGCGCAGGCTCAGTAGTTGTGGCTCACGGGCCCAGTTGCTCCGCGGCATGTGGGATCTTCCCAGACCAGGGCTCGGACCCGTGTCCCCTGCATTGGCAGGCAGATTCTCAACCACTGCGCCACCAGGGAAGCCCTCATTTTTTAAATGGGGCTGATGATAGTACATATTCCACTAGATTATTATAAGGATTAAATGAGGTAATGAGTGTAAATAGGCAGATCACCATGCCTAATACATATAATAGCTATTATCACCATTAGTATTACCAATCCCAGTTAGTTCTGCACATTCTTCCTACCCCTGGAAAAATCTGAAAGATAATCATGAAGACTGAATATAAAATATAATTAAATAGGGTGGAATTTTTTTATTTTCTGAAAACTTTCCTAGAGCATATTTTATTACCTGAGGTAAAGGAAACTGCTTCTCTACCAAATGTATTTTGAAATAAGACAGGAAGACAACCCACTGATTGGAATTAATGTGCTGTCTCTTCTTTCACTAATTTGACTGTCTTGTCATTTGACAAGTTATTAACCCTTCAGCATTAGGATAATCTGAGACTCTCAGAGTAAAATCTAAAACAAACTGCAAATATGAGGACATCAATAGTTGGTTGTGTTCGTGTTAGCAGAAAAGAGGGAAACACTATCTGACCATATTATCTCTAATTTTAAATTTACAGATTCATGCATCATACACATGAATATACTAGGTGTTGTGTTGTTAGTGTGCCCAGGGAAGGAAAGGTGTTTTTGCTTATCTTTGTGTTTCTGGCACCTAATTTTACACCTACCAGATAGAAGTTTCTTGCTACTTGTTGCAAGAACAAAATAAATAGTTTCTAAATGTTAAATGCTCATAACAAGTCTCACATGACCGGTGTGAACTATTAAATCAAAACCTCATGAAAACACCATAGTCTGAGTTTTAAAGCCAAGACTTAATATGTTGTTTAGTATCTCTGGTTTTATCACACACAAAAAAGTTAAGTCAAAATGGGGTAGAATGACACCAGATATTCTATTTATAAAGTATGTCTAATGGTCTGAATGGGACTAAGGACAGTGTGTTGTCATGGTGACAGGATGTGGGGTTGTTAAGCCCAAAGACAGTGCCAGTGTATAAAAGGAGATTATTTGGATAAATTTTCAATTATTCTTTTCTTAGTCAAAGGTCCTAACAACCACCATCCAAGGATGATGGCAATGTAGCAAAGTAGCCAGGGTTTTAAATTAGAGGCTGTGCACTATGAACTCCAAAGTAACAACTGAAGAGGACTGAGACATTCACACAATAGGCACTTAATGAGTGCCCCTGTGTGCCAGGCACTTTGAGGCTTGGGACTAAATAGCTAGGATTCTCTATTAATGTAGACTTACTGGTATTGGTAAGGGGATGTCTAAGTCCATTTGGGCTGCAGACTGGGTGTCTTAAAAATAAGAGAAGTTTATTACTCACAGTTTTGGAGGCCGGAAACCCAAGGTCAAGGTTCTAGCGTGGTCGGGTGAAGGCCCTTTTGCAGACTGCAGGTTTCTCATTGTACCTTCATATGGCAGAAGAATGGGCAAAGGATCCCTCTGGAGTCTCTTTTATAAGGGAACTAATCCCATTCATGAGGGCTCCACCTTCATGACCTAATTACCTCTCAAAGGCCTCACCTCCTAAGAGCATCACCTTAGGAGTCAAGATATCAACATATAAATTTTGGGGTTACACAAACATTCAGATCATATAGCAGGGGGTAACATTAGAAAGTTACCTGGTTTCTTTGAACCTCAGTTTCCTTATTCGTTATATCATTATACACACAGAGAATATTGTCAGAATCCATTCAGGTCCCTACCAGACTCCCTTTGTCCCTGGAATCCAGTTGTCTTCAGAGTCTATGCCATTCATTTGGCATGTGTTACCTGTGGCCTTGCACATTATAAGAATCACATCATAATCATGAAATAACATGGGCTGCATGAAGTAGCTATAGTACATAGCTTGTTTAATTCTTATAACCAAGAAGCTAAATATACAGATATGAGGGAGGAGGAAGATGGGAGGACTCACAAAATAGAGGACTAGTCATATGGAAGTACAATGAAGAAGGCAGGGGAGGTAAAGCAGGAAGGTGAAAGGATTGAATTCAAAAATGGCAGCAGTTGATTTAAAGCAATGAGGTGGAGAAGAACCATTCTCCAACACAACCTAGTTTTGTATTTATGCCTTCTGTCCATTTTGTGTTCTGCCTTCCTTTCTCTTCTTTCTTCTCACTGTATTTTTCTTTAATAAGTTTTTTATTTAAAAATAATTGTCAATTTACAGAAAAGTTGCAAAGATAGTACAGAGAGTTCCCATACACCTGTATTAGCCTGCTAAGGCTGCCACAACAAGATACCACAGACTGGGTGACATAAACAACATTTGTTTTCTCACAGTTCTGTAGGCTAGAAGTCCAAGATCAAGGTGCCATCAGACTTGGTTTCTGGTGAGGCCTCTCTTCCTGGTTTGTAGACAGCCGCCTTCTCATTGTATCCTCCATGGCATTTTTGTGTTCACAGCGAGAGAGAGAAAGAAGAGATCTGGTGTCTCTTCCTCTTCTAACAAGGACACCAGTCCCATCAGATTAGGGCACCACATTTATGACCTCATTTCACCTTAATGGTCTCCCTAAAGACCCTATCTCCAAATGCAGTCACATTGGGGGTTAGGGCTTCAATGTAAGACTTGAGGGTAGAAGACACAATTCATAATCCACAGTAATTCTTCTCACCAAGCTTCCTACTGTTCTTATCCAAAGACTATAGTTCACTGACCCGTTACCCCTCTTTTGGGCATCTGGACAAAGAAAGGATAGGAGAAAAACCTACACACTCCCTTTTAAGAAGATTACTTTTTGGTTGAGCAGTTATGTGCCCAGCTTAAAATCACGATTTTCTTATTAAAGGAAAGGGGAGAGTAAATCTTGTTAGGTAGACAATGCCTGCCACAATGTCTAATATATTTTGGTGTTTGGTGACTCCTAGTTCCTCTGAAAGCAAGAATGTGTCTGAACCACATGTGTACAGCTGAATTTAAAAACCATTAGTTGTAAGAGGAAAGTGAGGGTAGGCAAAAAATTCAAAGATGGTTGAGTTCAGGGTAGGTAAAACTAGGAGGTTCAGAGACCCATGAGGAGATAATAATAGGATGGAAGAGAATAATGTGAAAATTTTCATTTTAAGAGGTTTATGGGGCCCAGGTTCTTGGGGCCAGGGAATTAACGATGGGGGATGTAATGAAAATTGTTGGACATTGCTGAGCGCATTACATATAAATTCTTCATTATCTGGTTTGCATTAAATGCTCGGACAAGTTTTATATGCTCTGCATTCAAATTCAGTAAGACAGACACTTGATCCCAGAGGAATCTGAATCCAAGGAATTGCTTCTCTGTAATATTTTATTAGTTGTTGAAGCCTGAGACAAAGCCCTCCACTCTTAATTCAATGTCAATTATTCTCCTTAAGTTATCAAAATGGCAGAAGGATAGTTTGCTTTCCCAGTGGCATTAAAAACCTCTTTCTGCTCATTAGGAATCTGCCTTTGTTTCAAGAAGGAGAGATTCTACATTTTGATGTGGGAAGTTCATAGCTCTGGATGGAAGAAAAGACATCACTGAATAACAAAATAGTTCATAAATTTGAATTTAGAAGTATAACCTTCTGAGTAATTTTTTTTCCTAGAAATCATGAAGCTCTTGATTGCTATAAAACAATTTGACAGCAGTCAGAGCAGAGTAGATCTACCTAAGCACCATTAAATATGCTCGTTTTATTTCCTTTCTGTCCTTTATGCTCTACTTACTCTAAACATCTTTAAATTATTCATTACATTTCAAGGAAATCACTCAAAAGGACTGTCTTTGGATTACCACTCATACTAAACTAAGTGGTCCCTCATCTCCCAACTTTGTTTACTGACCATTCAGAAGCCCCTACCACATCCAACAGCCTCCCTCTCTACCACATGCCTCACCACCAATTTGGACAACTTTCATACCCATGTTGAAATTTTACCACTCAATTTTCTCAGCTTCTGGACTTTATCAGTAAACTGAGAGTAGTCACAAAGCCAAAGAAATTAATAAAATTAATAAATTAGAAAGCAAACAGAAAAGTAACATTAATAAATAGAATCAGAGCTTTTTCTTCCAAAAGACAATAAAAAAGAAAAAGCATAGTTAAGATTAACCAAGGAAAAGAGATAAAACAAAAAAGGAAAAACTATCAATGAGAAAGACAGTAAAACCACAAATAGGGATACATTTGAAAGGTCATAATAAAGTATCATGTGCAGCTTTTTGCCAACAAATTTGAAAATCTAGGTGAAACTGCTGATTTTCTAGAAAAATACATTTTAAAAATTGATTCAAGAATAAATAGAAAACTAGAATAGACTAATAGTCACTGAAAAAAATTTTTTAACTTATCAAAGACCTATTTCTAAAAAATGTGTCCTACTCAAAGAACAGATGGCTCCTGTGTTATTTAAATTTTTGCTGAACATGCAAAGATGGAAACCTTTCCAGTTCATTTTGGAAAACTAGCATGTCTCTTATACTAAATCCGATATAGATAGACAGCACAAGAAGTAAAACATAGATCACTTTCATTTACGAATATGGCACTTTCTTAAACAAGTTTTGGATAGAATCTCTGTGCCAAACAACCCCAGATTTCTTCCTCTTCCCTCAGAAATCCTCTATTCCCATGCTGGGGTATGATGAAAGGTTAAAAGAGCAGAAAGTGGAATTTGGAACTTCAGGAAAGACAAAGGCAGACGCTAAAATGTAGTTTAAATAAATTCTGAGGTGTTTACAAACGACTTGCAAATTATCACAGCCAAGCTTTCAAATTTAAAGTGTTTTGTGATTGATCAGCTCACAAAGCAAGTACTGATGATTAGCAGTTCATCTAGATTCCAGAGGTTGCAACCGAGAGACCCAGGTCTTTCAGGAACAAATGCTCTCTACTTTAGCTCATGTGCCATTTGCATGTGATGCATTTCTATGTCTGAGTCCCAATCTCGGGATCAGCACATCACAGTAGTCAAGTCAGTGACCATTCCTTAACTTTACCCAAGACAACCTATTTTTTCTGGATCATGTTGAAAAAACGTGATCCAAGGAGGAGTGGATGGCAATACGAACACAGAAGTATTTCTTAATAGTTGGCTCAAAAGTGAAATTGTGAAATTCAGGTGGGAAAGCATTAGAAATCTCACACACACACACACACACACACACACACACACTCTCCAACTCATGCCATGGCTAAATGTCCTGAACAGAGGACACTGTTAGAAGCCCACTAGGTTGCTACAACAACGCCTCCCATAACACATGCTCTCTTGTAATATAACCTGGTCATTCCTCCCTCAAAAAGTGGAGTCTAGGGACTTCCCTGGTGGCGCAGTGGTTAAGAATCTGCCTGCCAGTGCAGGGGACACGGATTCGAGCCCTGGTCCAGGAAGATCCCACATGCTGCGGAGCAACTAAGCCAGTGCACCACAACTACTGACCCTGCACTCTAGAGCCTGCAAGCCACAACTACTGAACCCACGTGCCACAATTACTGAAGCCCACGAGCCTAGAGCCCATGTTCTGCAACAAGAGAAGCCACCGCAATGAGAAGCCCGCACACCGCAATGAAGAGTAGGCCCCACTCGCCACAACTAGAGAAAGCCCACATGCAGAAACGAAGACCCAATGCAGCCAAAAATAAATAAATAAAATAAATAAATTTTTTTTTAAAAAGTGGAGTCTATTTACCCTCCCCTTAAATCTGAGCTAACCCCATGACTTATTTCTTTGTAAACTTTTTATTTTTAAATAATTTTTATTTGTAGAAGAGTTGCAAACATAATATGATGGGTTCCTGTGTACCCTTCACCCAGCTTCCCATAATGTTAACATCTTGCATAACCAGGATACATTTCTGTGATATATTTTGATCAATGTAATTCAATGGTTTGTGTGTAACTTCTTAGACTAGGTTTGGAATGCTCTTTCTTAGAGCCCAATGTCCACTCAATAAAAAACCAGACAGCCATGTGAGAGACCCGCTTAGAGAAGAACCAAGGCCCCAGCCAATAATCCCAACTGAGTTCCCGGCTGGCCCCTGGCACCAACAGCCAGCAACATGAGTGAGGCCATTACGGCCCTTCCAGCCATCTCAGCACTCCAGCTGACACCTCCAGAATGCAGGAGAACCATCTGGTCAACCCACAGAATTGTGAGACATAATAAATTGTTATTGCTCCAAGCCTCTAAGTTTGGACATAATTTATTACGCACCAATACATAACTGAAACACCAACTTTAACTAGTTTGACATTTGTACTGAGGACTAAACAAAGCTAATCCAGGCAAGCTGGATCTAAGAAAGAAGAGGAAATGATACAAATAAAAAACAGTTTGGATAAGCAGTATTCTATCCCTCTAATTCAAGCATGCTAGTCTTTTTTATTATCAGACTAAATATAAAGCCAAGGTGTTTTTAAGTGATAAACCACAGCTTTGGCGATGCGAGACTCAAAGATCAACCTGATAGTCTACCTGAAAAAGAATTCAGAATAATGATAGTAAGGATGATCCAAAGTCTTGGAAATAGAATAGACAAAATGCAAGAAACATTTAACAAGGACGTAGAAGAACTAAAGAGGAACCAAGAAACGATGACAAGCACAATAAATGAAATTAAAAATACTCTAGATGGGATCAATAGCAGAATAACTGAGGCAGAAGAACGGATAAGTGACCTGGAAGATAAAATGGTGGAAATAACTACTGCAGACCAGAATAAAGAAAAAAGAATGAAAAGAACTGAGGACAGTCTCAGAGACCTCTGGGACAACATTAAACGCACCAACATTCGAATTATAGGGGTCCCAGAAGAAGAAGAGAAAAAGAAAGGGACTGAGAAAATATTTGAAGAGATTATAGTTGAAAACTTCCCTAATATGGGAAAGGAAATAGTTAATCAAGTCCTGGAAGCACAGAGAGTCCCATACAGGATAAATCCAAGGAGAAACACACCAAGACACATATTAATCAAACTATCAAAAATTAAATATAAAGAAAACATATTAAAAGCAGCAAGGGAAAAACAACAGATAACACACAAGGGCATCCCCATAAGGTTAACAGCTGATCTTTCAGCAGAAACGCTGCAAGCCAGAAGGGAGTGGCAGGATATACTTAAAGTGATGAAGGAGAAAAACCTACAACCAAGATTACTCTACCCAGCAAGGATCTCATTCAGATTTGATGGAGAAATTAAAACCTTTACAGACAAGCAAAAGCTGAGAGAGTTCAGCACCACCAAACCAGCTTTACAACAAATGCTAAAGGAACTTCTCTAGGCAAGAAACACAAGAGAAGGAAAACACCTACAATAACAAACCCAAAACATTTAAGAAAATGGGAATAGGAACATACATATCGATAATTACCTTAAATGTAAATGGATTAAATGCTCCCACCAAAAGACACAGACTGGCTGAATGGATACAAAAACAAGACCCATATATATGCTGTCTACAAGAGACCCACTTCAGACCTAGAGACACATACAGACTGAAAGTGAGGGGATGGAAAAAGATATTCCATGCAAATGGAAATCAAAAGAAAGCTGGAGTAGCAATTCTCATATCAGACAAAATAGACTTTAAAATAAAGACAATTACAAGACACAAAGACGGACACTATATAATGATCAAGGGATCGATCCAAGAGGAAGGTATAACAATTGTAAATATTTATGCACCCAACATAGGAGCACCTCAATACATAAGGCAAATACTAACAGCCATAAAAGGGGAAATCGACAGTAACACAATCATAGTAGGGGACTTTAACACCCCACTTTCACCAATGGACAGATCATCCAAAATGAAAATAAATAAGGAAACACAAGCTTTAAATGATACATTAAACAAGATGGACTTAATTGATATTTACAGGACATTCCACCCAAAAACAACAGAATACACATTTTTCTCAAGTGCTCATGGAACATTCTCCAGGATAGATCATATCTTGGGTCACAAATCAAGCCTTGGTAAATTTAAAAAAATTGAAATCGTATCAAGTATCTTTTCCGACCACAACGCTATGAGACTAGATATCAATTACAGGAAAAGATCTGTAAAAAATACAAACACATGGAGGCTACACAATACACTACTTAATAACGAAGTGATCACTGAAGAAATCAAAGGGGAAATCAAAAAATACCTAGAAACAAATGACAATGGAGACACGACGATCCAAAACCTATGGGATGCAGCAAAAGCAGTTCTAAGAGGGAAGTTTATAGCAATACAAGCCTACATCAAGAAACAGGAAACATCTCGAATAAACAACCTAACCTTGCACCTAAAGCAATTAGAGAAAGAAGAACAAAAAAACCCCAAAGCTAGCAGAAGGAAAGAAATCATAAAGATCAGATCAGAAATAAATGAAAAAGAAATGAAGGAAACAATAGCAAAAATCAATGAAACTAAAAGCTGGTTCTTTGAGAAGATAAACAAAATTGATAAACCATTAGCCAGACTCATCAAGAGAAAAAAGGAGAAGACTCAAATTAATAGAATTAGAAATGAAAAAGGAGAAGTAACCACTGACACTGCAGAAATACAAACGATCATAAGAGATTACTACAAGCAACTCTATGCTAATAAAATGGACAACCTGGAAGAAATGGACAGATTCTTAGAAATGCACAACCTGCCGAGACTGAACCAGGAAGAAATAGAAAATATGAACAGACCAATCACAAGCACTGAAATTGAAACTGTGATTAAAAATCTTCCAACACACAAAAGCCCAGGGCCAGATGGCTTCACAGGCGAATTCTATCAAACATTTAGAGAAGAGCTAACACCTATCCTTCTCAAACTCTTCCAAAATATTGCAGAGGGAGGAACACTCCCCAACTCATTCTACGAGGCCACCATCACCCTGATACCAAAACCAGGCAAAGATGTCACAAAGAAAGAAAACTACAGGCCAATATCACTGATGAACATAGATGCAAAAATCCTCAACAAAATACTAGCAAACAGAATCCAACAGCACATTAAAAGGATCATACACCATGATCAAGTGGGGTTTATTCCAGGAATGCAAGGATTCTTCAATATACGCAAATCAATCAACGTGATACATCATATTAACAAATTGAAGGAGAAAAACCATATGATCATCTCAATAGATGCAGAGAAAGCTTTCGACAAAATTCAACACCCATTTATGATAAAAGTCCTGCAGAAAGTAGGCATAGAGGGAACTTTCCTCAACATAATAAAGGCCGTATATGACAAACCCACAGCCAACATTGTCCTCAATGGTGAAAAACTGAAACCATTTCCACTAAGATCAGGAACAAGACAAGGTTGCCCACTCTCACCACTATTATTCAACATAGTTTTGGAAGTGTTAGCCACAGCAATCAGAGACGAAAAAGAAATAAAAGGAATCCAAATCGGAAAAGAAGAAGTAAAGCTGTCACTGTTTGCAGATGACATGATACTATACATAGAGAATCCAAAAGATGCTACCAGAAAACTACTAGAGCTAATCAATGAATTTGGTAAAGTAGCAGGATACAAAATTAATGCACAGAAATCTCTTGCATTCCTGTATACTAATGATGAAAAATCTGAAAGTGAAATTAAGAAAACACTCCCGTTTACCATTGCAACAAAAAGAATAAAATACCTAGGAATAAACCTACCTAAGGAGACAAAAGACCTGTATGCAGAAAATTATAGGACACTGATGAAAGAAATTAAAGATGATACAAATAGATGGAGAGATATACCATGTTCTTGGATTGGAAGAATAAACATTGTGAAAATGACTCTGCTACCCAAAGCAATCTACAGATTCAATGCAATCCCTATCAAACTACCACTGGCATTTTTCACAGAACTAGAACAAAAAATTTCACAATTTGTATGGAAACACAAAAGACCCCGAATAGCCAAAGCAATCTTGAGAACGAAAAATGGAGCTGGAGGAATCAGGCTCCCTGACTTCAGACTATATTACAAAGCTACAGTAATCAAGACAGTTTGGTACTGGCACAAAAACAGAAATATAGATCAATGGAACAGGATAGAAAGCCCAGAGATAAGCCCACGCACATATGGTCACCTTATCTTTGATAAAGGAGGCAAGCATATACAGTGGAGAAAAGACAGCCTCTTCAATAAGTGGTGCTGGGAAAATTGGACAGGTACATGTAAAAGTATGAAATTAGAACACTCCCTAACACCATACACAAAAATAAACTCAAAATGGATTAAAGACCTAAGTGTAAGGCCAGACACTATCAAACTCTTAGAGGAAAACATAGGCAGAACACTGTATGACATAAGTCACAGCAAGATCCTTTTTGACCCAGGTCCTAGAGAAATGGAAATAAAAACACAAATAAACAAATGGGACCTAATGAAACTTCAAAGCTTTTGCACAGCAAAGGAAACCATAAACAAGACCAAAAGACAACCCTCAGAATGGGAGAAAATATTTGCAAATGAAGCAACGGACAAAGGATTAATCTCCAAGATTTACAAGCAGCTCATGCAGCTCAATAACAAAAAAACAAACAACCCAATCCAAAAATGGGCAGAAGACCTAAATAGACATTTCTCCAAAGAAGAGATACAGATTGCCAACAGACACATGAAAGAATGCTCAACATCATTAATCATTAGAGAAATGCAAATCAAAACTACAATGAGGTATCATCTCACACCGGTCAGAATGGCCATCATCAAAAAATCTAGAAACAATAAATGCTGGAGAGGGTGTGGAGAAAAGGGAACACTCTTGCACTGTTGGTGGGAATGTAAATTGATACAGCCACTATGGAGAACAGTATGGAGGTTCCTTAAAAAACTAAAAATAGAACTACCATATGACCCAGCAATCCCACTACTGGGCATATACCCTGAGAAAACCATAATTCAGAAAGAGTCATGTACCAAAATATTCATTGCAGCTCTGTTTACAATAGCCAGGACATGGAAGCAACCTAGGTGTCCATCATCGGATGAATGGATAAAGAAGATGTGGCACATATATACAATGGAATATTACTCAGCCAGAGGGCCACTCTTCATCGCGGTGCGCGGGCCTCTCACTGTCGCGGCCTCTCCCGTTGCGGAGCACAGGCTCCAGACGCGCAGGCTCAGTAGTTGTGGCTCACGGGCTTAGTTGCTCCGCGGCATGTGGGATCTTCCCAGACCAGGGCTCGAACCCGTGTCCCCTGCATTGGCAGGCAGATTCTTAACCACTGCGCCACCAGGGAAGTCCAAGCTAAGGCTTTTAAGGGACAATCAATTCCATATTGGATGAAGTTAGAATGCAGAGAAAAGACTGGCCTAAGAGCATTGTGCCATATCCTGGTCATAAGGGAGAGCTGTGGGGATGATATATGGTGGAGCAGGAGGGCACAGTAAAGATAGCCAAGGTGTCTACATCACTCTCCCTCCATCTCCCATCCCCAAGCACAATCTTCCCAGGTGGTGGTGACAGGTTCTCTTCCCCATCTTCTGCTCAGCCCCATTCACCCTTCTCCTCTCCTCTCTTATATTCTCTCTCCTTGACCCACATCCTGGTCAGCTGACCCTCAGCTCCAACCCCTTTCCCTTGACGTCTTCCAGCCAGGACTGGCCTCACACTACAGTTCTGACCAACAAATGGAGTGTCTTGAGTGGGGCATCTGAAATACTTTGCTTACATAATAAAAAAGGGCAGGCTCAGCCAACACACCCCCATTGACCCCTTCCTGTAGGTTGGGTGTAGATGATGTGTAGTTGGCAAACTTAGTATAAAGAATTCTCATTCTTTAAATGAGTGCACTGTTAACCCTAGTGTGCTGTTGGTGAGACTATAAATTGGTACAGTCACTATGGAAAACAGTATGAAGGTTCCTTGGCAGGTGGAGATAATGAACATAAAGTACCTATCATAGTTCTTGGCCCCATAGTGCTCACTGAGTAGATTAGTTATTGTAGGCATATTTTTTAAATTATTTATTTATTTATTTATTTATTTTTGGCTGTGTTGGGTCTTCGTTGCTGCGCGCGGGCTTTCTCTAGTTGCCGCGAGTGGGGGCTACTCTTTGTTGCGGTGCTTCTCACTGCAGTGGCTTTTCTTGTTGTGGGGCATAGGCTCTAGGCAGGTGGGCTTCAGGAGCTGTGGCACGCGGGCTCAGTAGTTGTGGCTCGCGGGCTCTAGAGCACAGGCTCATTAGTTGTGGTGCACCGGCTTAGTTGTTCCGCAGCATGTGGGATCTTCCCAGACCAGGGATCAAACCCGTGTCCCCTCCATTGGCAGGCGGACTCCTAACGCCTGTGCCACCAGGGAAGTCCCTGTAGGCATATTTTTAAATTATTTGTTGTTTCATGATTTAGGTTGGATAATCCAGCAAGTTTAAGTCTATTGATCCTGAAGAACTGGCACAACACAGGAAGAAGACAATGTTTTTCTTTGTGTGTAATAATATGTATTATATCTATGTTTTGGTTTTTTAGTATGTGCACACTGGTGATTGGCATTGGAAATTTTGTACTTCTTTCCATGTTGTAATTATAAGATGGGAGTTATTGGGTTAAGAGGTCATGTAACAATATAGTGTAGGGAGCAAGTGTGCTGGCAAATTTGCAAGACTTGAAGAGGAGCTTGAATAAAATTCATCAGTGCCAAAGGGCAGGGTGGAGAGGAGAAATAACCTAGCAGTTCTCCAGAAAAGGGGTATAAACGTCAGGCCAAACCATCCCTCCTACATTAGGCTAGGGTAAGGCTGGTCGTGTTCAGCCTGCAAATCCTATCTGATAAAAGAGTCTAAAAATTTTGCTGAAGTAGTGTCTTTCTTTTACAAGTTTTTTTCTGTAAATCTTTTTTTGCAAGAAAAAACAACATTGCAGCCAGGAAAGCACTGGCAGGAAAACACGTGGGGCTGTGACGCCTGGAAATAGCTGGAACCTTAGAAAAATACTGCTCCTATTAGGCTGGTATGCTATTAAGGAAGGGAACTAGCAGTTTTTATTTTAAAATGCGATGTTTTTATTCTAATTTCAAGTGGCAATTTAGAAAAAAATACTACACTTAATGCTATTATTCACTATGGGATAAATTTTTCCAACTTATGAATATTTTGTATTCTTTTACAAAAACTTTATTCTTTGGGGGAGAAGAGATACATATTCATTGTGTGTAGTAAATTCAATTATAGAAAAGTACAAAGAAGAAAGCAAAAATCATGAAAATTCTATCACTTAGAGATTATTATGGGTAATACTTGATACCTGCACTACTTCCAAGTATCTCTCTAGGGGTTAGTATGTGTGTGTGTGTGTCTGTGTGTGTATACATCTGTCTTCTAAGTATATATACATATATATGCAATTTTGTATGGTATGTGATGTGGGCATTTTTCTGTGTCAATAAATTTGAATGTACATCCTTATTTACTCAAAAAACATGCGTAAAGAATAATATGAAGATGCAGCTTTAGAGAAAAAGAAATCCTTAAAATAAATTCTTTAAAACAATTTTTAGAAATTACTAACAGAAATTGTTCTCATGTCTATATGTATGCATACATATATATATATATATATACATATATATATTTGTTTGGCTATTTGGTTTTTTTAATTGTGCTTTTTTATTTTTCAAAATATTTTTGTATTTAAATTCAAAAAGTTCAAGTTTCATCTGATGCTGACCTCTAATCCTCTGGTTTCCCTTCCTGAAGGCAAAAAGTGTCATCACTTACTTACCTGTGTATCCATTTAGATATAGTTTACAGAAGTTGAGCAAATTCATATATTGCAAATATATATATTTATGCAAACACAAATGCATATAAATTCCAAAACATTATTTTCTCCTTTTACATAATTGATAGCACATTATATATACTGCTCTGTACCTATTTTACACAATATATCTTTGATATCACTTTGTCTCTTTCTAGATGATTTTTTCCTTTTTTTTTAATACTTCCATGGTATTACATTATATAGTACACCCTAATTTATTTAACTAGTTTTATGTACCTAGACATATAGGTTGTTTCCAGTCTTTTTCTATGGCAAACAAAACTGAAAGTAATAAACTTGTGAAAATATAATTTCAATGATTGTAATTATATTTGTAAGTTCAATTCCCATAAATGGAATTGCTAGAACCGTATGACTCAGCAATCCCACTACTGGGCATATACCCTGAGAAAACTATAATTCAAAAAGAGACATGTATCCCAATGTTCGTTGCAGCATTATTTACAATAGTCAGGACATGGAAGCAACATAAATGTCCATCGACAGATGAATGGATAAAGAAGATGTGGTACATATGTTCAAAGGAATATTACTCAGCCATAAAAAGGAACAAAATTGGGTCATTTGTAGAGACGTGGATGGACCTAGAGTCTGTCATACAGAGTGAAGTAAGTCAGAAAGAGAAAAACAAATATTGTATATTAACGCATATATATGGAATCTAGAAAAATGGTACTGATGAACTTATTTGCAGGGCAGGAAAAGAGATGCAGATGTAGAAAACAGACTTGTGGACACAGGGGGGAAGGGGAGAGTGGGACAAATTGAGAGAGTAGCATTGACATATATACACTATTATATGTAAAATAGATAGCTAGTGTATCTAGCTAGTGAACCTGCTGTATAGCACAGGGAGCTCAGCTTTGTGCTCTATGGTGACCTAGATGGGTGGGATGCAAGTGGGGGAGGTCCAAGAGGGAGGGGATATATGTATACATATAGCTGATTCACTTTGTTATACAGCAGAAACTTACACGACATTGTAAAGCAATTATACTCCAATAAAAAAACAATGGTGCCACACGACCCTTCATAAAAGTTGTACCAATTAAATAACCATCAGTAACATATGATAATGCCATTTCTCCACGCCTTCCAGAATAGTGTTATCAAATAGTTTTGTCTTTGCAATCTGATGGAAGAAAAATAGTGTAAAGTAGTGTAATTTTCGTTTTCATTTATCTTATTATGAGTGAAGGTAAGCCTCTTTTATATTTAAGATCTATTTTTATTTCCTTTCCTGTGAATTGTCTGTTTGTGGCATTTGCTTATTTTTCTATTCAATCGATATTTTCTTATTGATTTGAAGAACTTCTTGTTTATTAGGAAATGTAGCCCTTTGTGATATGAATGATAAACATACTGGTTTTTAAACAATAGAAAAAGTATAAAAAATGTTCGGTCAAACAAGGTATACAAAGATTGGTGTGGGTTCATTCTGTGGCTCAGCAGTACAAATGAAATATTTATTGGAATTTAAGGATTAAAGTTAAGTGTTACTCTAGTCTCACTCTACTCATATGCAAACTAGTTTAAGCAGAAAAAGAAAAAAAAAAGCTATTTTATGTAAGAAGAATTCCAGAGGTGGGCAGCTTCAGAAGCAATTCATTCTCATCAGCACCCAGGTTCTTTCTGTCTATCTAATATTCTTCTCCATACATCATAATAAAGCTGGTTCCTTTTGCAGTTGTGAGGTGGCCACCAGTAGCAATCACAGCTATGTGCCTCCTAGTTCAAGCCCACTGGGAGAGTGAGATTGGTTTTTAAAGCAAACTAAGACCTTTCTCTAAAGATTCCATCAAACCTCTCCTCATGTCTCATTGGCCAGATTTGGGTCACTAACCCAATTTAAATCAATCACTGGTAAAAGTGATTGAATTACCTTTGACTCAAATAGATTCACCACTTTGTCCAAGGCCAATTCCCCAAAAATCATTACTCTACTCATTGCAGAGGTAAAGTAGATATTAGATAGATGCTCTTGCATTGGTCCAGTAGTATAACTTCTCTATGCCTTGTTTTCCTCCTTCATTCAATGGGAATAATAATAGAACTTATTATAATTCAGAAAGACTTAGTGCAGTTCCCTGCACTAAATAAAAGCCCAATAGATGCTTGCCCTTTTCTCCTTGACTTCCCCTCCTTCCAAGCATTACTGTTGTTTTTGTCATTATTATTACTTATTGAATAGCTGTCTAAGGAGCACAGTTTTGGAGAAAAGTAGTTGAAAACTTTTTTTAGAAGATATATTATTGCTGTTGCCAGAACATACTCATTCTCTGTTTCTGACTGACCAGTTCTGTCTGTACCAATTGTCCATCATGTTAGAATCTGAATAGCATCAGTAAGAAATCCTGTCATTCACAGTCAGCTCTTACTGATTTACTAGTGAAGGGAGCTTTTTTTATCCTAAACTTACTGCAGGAAATATCCAACCTTGACAATTAAAAATTAATTTTTTCATCCAGATATCCTTGTCCTATGATTAGATTTAGGTTATGCATTTTTGGTGAAATACTATATAAATGATATTATGATCTTCCCAAAGTATCATATCTAGAGGCATGTGATGTTTATTTCCCCCTGTTTTCTCCACTTGCAGAGTTACTATTTTTCCTTTTATGGTTAATAAACAACTTCTGGGGAATTTTTTTAGATAATGTAGATATCATTTTCTTCATCAAATTGTCCCCCTACTATACTAAATACTACCATAGATGATTTTAATTACTTTTATTTGTGTTTCTTACCTGAATCCATTTTTAATATGATGTTCTAAGGGATGATTTTTAAAACTCTATCACTTGTTTTATATTTATCAATTGACATTCTACCATAAGGAAGAGCCCACATACACCTTCCTTTCTTCCTTCCTTCCTTCCTTTCCAGTACGGACTCTTGTATTCTTATTTTCTTCACTGAATTATAACTCATTATTGTCCTTACCTATTCTGATGTTCAAACTATCCCATATTTGGCTAATGGGAGACTCTTAAAGCTGGCTCCTGCATCCTTTTAACATGAACCAATTTTACTTTAAGTGCTTTCCTTAATTTCTGGCACAAAAAATATTCCAGCCCCCCTCCCCTTTTTTTTCTCATCTCTGTTCAGTCATGAACTCAATCATTCTTTAGGGGTATCTACTTCTTTTTAGTGAGGAAATGAACTGGCATCTAGGCAAAGTGTCACACGTTAAATATAAGAACATAGGATAAAAGAAGAAGATTGAAAAGTTATATCATCCAAATACTAATTTTTTGGCATGATTATATTAATATCAGATACAATAGACTTCAGATAAAGGATATTACTAGAGATACAGTAGGATATTTCATAATAATAAATGGGTCAATCCACTAGAAACATATGACAATCCTAATTACATGTGCATCTAATAGTGTTGCTTCAAAAGAAATTAAGCCAAAAAAAATAGACAAGAATAAAGAAGAAATGGACAGATAGCTTCATAGTCCTCAGAATTTTTAGCATACACCTCTTAGCAATTAGTAAGACAGGTAGGTAAAAATCAGTCAGTGAAAATATTACATAACGAACATAACCTACAGATATTAACACGATAAAAACCAAATATTTTATGAACAACTTTATGGAAATATACTTAGCAACTTAGAGGATATTGATAAATTTCTTGAAAAACACAACTTACTGAAACTGACACAAGAATATATAGAAAATCTAAAGAGTTGTATATTGTTTTTAAAAAGTGAATATGCAAATACAAACCTTCCTTCAATGAAATATCCAGACCCAGATGCTCTTTTGGAGAATTTTACCAAACATTTAAGGAAGAAATAATTTCAATCCTATACAAACTCTTATAGAGAATAGAGAGAGTACTTCATGAAGTATTGATTTATGAGGTCAGCATAACCCTATGACTAAAACCTGAAGAGAATATTATTAGAAAAAGACATTAGGCTCTTGTATTTCATAAACAAAGATGGGGAAAAAATCCTAAACTAAATAGTAGCAAATGGAATCTAGTGATAGGTAAAAATAATATTATATCATGACCTAGTGGTAACACGTACCCCAGGAATTCAAGGTTGGTTTAACTTTAGAAAATCAATCACTTCAACAAATTTAAGAGGAGAAATACATGATCATCTCAATAGGAGTATAAAAAAAATTGATAAAATTCAATACTTGTACATGGTAAAAACAAATAAAACTCTCAGCAAATTAGGAAGAGAAAGAAAATTAAGCTAATAAAAGATATTTAACAAAAAATCTTTGCAGCTAATATTATACTGTAAGATATTGGATGCCTTTCCCTAAGAGCAAGAAGAGGGCAAAGATGTCCACTCTCACTACTTCCATTCAACACTATAATAAAAGTCCTAGTTCATGTAATAAAAATAAATAAGTCATAAAGATTGGAAAAGTATAAGTAGAACTACCATTATTTACAGATGACATAATTATATAAGTAGAAAATCTAAAAGAATCAACATCATACTAAAACTAATCAGTGAATTTAGCAAAGTTATCCCATATAAGGTCAATATTTTTAAATGTCAATGGCATTTCCATATACATGCAATAAACCATTGTATAATTAAATTTAAAAAACAATCTATTTATAATAGGTTAAAAACAGCAAATACCTAAAAGTAAATTTAACAAAAGAAAAGCAAATTCTTCTACACTGAAAACTACATGAGAAAACTACCAGAAAAATTACTGCTGAGAAAAAAATTAAAGAAGACAAATAAATGGAAAGACAGACCATGCCCATGGATCAAACCCAATATTGTTTAGTTTTTGATTACAATCCCAAACAAAATACCAGCAGCCATTTTTTGTAGATATTAATAAACTGATTTTAACATATATATGGAGAAAATGTCCTGAAATAGTCAAAATTATCTTGATGAAAAAGGCAAATTTGGAAGAGATATACTAAAAGATTTCAAAACTTAACAAAAAACTACACTCATTAAAACAGTAAATTTCCTATTTGACCTAAGGATAAACCCATAGATTAATGGATCAGAGCAGAGAACTCAGTTACTTAATGTTCAACAAAGATGTTAATAAAATTTAATATGAGAAAGAAAGGTCTCTTCAATAAATGGTGCTGAAGAAATTGGATAGCCATTGAGGGAAAAAAATATTGATCTTAACTCCTTCTTCACATCATAAAAAAATTAATTCAAGAAGGATCATTGACCTTAATGTGAAAACTAAAACTATAAATTTTCTAGGATAAAATAGAAGAATATCTCTTTGACTCTGGGATAAGCAAAAAATTCTTAGATAAGGCACAAGAAGAACTATTAAAGAATCCAATTATAAATTGGATGTCAGCAAAATTTACCTTTCTGGAAGGATCTCCTAGCACTACTCTAATTTTTTCTGGTCTTAAAAAAGGATGCCATAGGTCTCATCTTTGATTTGTCTTTGTCCTATGTCTTTATGGCCATTGTTATGATTCAGTGAGAGACAGTTTCATTATCCAAACTGCATTGTTTGGACTCTTTGTTTTCTTTCAATTCTGCTTGCAAATTGGCCAGTTTTTTTTTTCTGAGGTCATTTCTTACAACAACCTGCTCATGCTATCAACATTCTGCCTTGAAATATGTTTCTAATTCCACAAGTTCATTAGGTGCATTTTCTGCCTTCAAGGGTATAGCATATAATAGTTTAAACAAATGTTTTGTCAGTACATTATACAGTACAGTATAATAGCTAAACAAATGTTTAGCACGGATTGTAAGTTTTCCAACTTTCTGTACAAGTTTTTATACCACCTGCCCCCTTATCCCAAAAGCAATAATACCATATATATTAGGTTTTTGTAAAAACAACAGCCACTTCTAGAACCAATGTCTGTATTAGTCAATTTTTGCTACATAATAGAAACTCAGAATTTCAGTGGCTTGCAACAATAAACAATTCTTTTCATCTTCACAGGTCTGCACTTTGCAGTGGTTTGGCTGATCTAGGCTGGGCTTTGCAGTGACAAGCTGAACTCCAGGCTTTGGGTCCAGTTTGTTTTTGTTACAAGTGTCTTCATTCTTAGACCTTCACAAAAGGTGTTCCAGCTACCTGGGGCAGATCAAAGGAACAGTTTTGAAGACTTTGTTTTAGTAGTGTACATTAATACTCCAATGGCCAAATTAGGTTACACAGCCAAGCCCAACATCAACGGGGCAGAGGAGTACACTCTAACACCATGACACAGTGGGGAGGTGTAACCAAGATGGAAAGAAGAACCGGGGAACCTTATGCAACCTACTATCCAAACCAAAGGAAACATCAAGTTAAATTAAAACATACTAAATCCATTTTCACTAAAATCAGAAATAAGACTGATCACTGCCATCAACAATATTAGCAAATGCAGCATAAAAAATATATTAAAAATTTTTTAAATCTATTACTGCATTACCTGAGTAAAAACCATGTGGCAAAATTAGCTGAATCAAACAGATTTATATTGCATGGAAAAGGAGGCCAGATCAGCATTAGAATCTTTGTACATGAAAATTTTTTACTGATTTTTTTTTACAATTTTAAGCACACTAGATCAGCAATCCTCCTTTCTCTTACTTCATTTTTCAAGCGGGGAAAAAACCCTTTTTCACCTCCAAAGACTACTTACTAAAAATCTCATAGACCAGTTTAGAAAAGAGGCTAATGTTCATGAACAGCTCTTTGCACAATTTCTTCATTGTACAGTGTACAATGATGTAATTCTAGGAAATAAAAGATAACAAAGACCTTGGTGTTTCAAAAATGGCCACACCTAGTTTGTCTTAATGCTGAAATGATGTTATTTATTCATATGAATGAATCATCATTGCAGAGCTTCTGCTATTCTCTGCCCATGTTCATTTCTTGTTGTTAATTTCTAGTGTCTGAAAATTAGGTAATAAATCAAAAATAACTAGAGGCCCTCCTACCAGGAACCCTTTCTGTTTTAGAATGGTAGCAAAATACTGACACCCCAGTCACTTAGCTGCAATAGCATAAGGAGAAAACACATCCACTCGCCCATGTCACACTCCCCCTGAATTGTTTCCCACCGTGACACAGCTCAGCCTGCCAAGGTTCAGGACTATGAAACTCATTTCACATTTCATTCCTCCCCTCTGTTCAGCACTCCCTTCAGATTCCTGAAAGCAAGAAACCTGCCACAACTGATCCCATTCTAAACACATTTTTTCAAGCAAGTAGACTCTATATTTAGAGGGCCTTTGAAAATTGAAATCATCACCCTAAATCACAGATAACTTTTCCTCTTGGGCCCCCTTAACTATGGTAGGTTATTTTCAAGAGCAGCACAAAGCCTGTAAGACAAAACAAAGAGGACATGATATTTGGAGTGGAAAGAGGAGATTAACGTGGAGATAGAACGAACCAATGAAATGTAAAAGGTAGGGCGATCCGGCAACTAAATCAGTGGCAGATCAAGCAGATCTCTCTCCAGACCCACATTATAAGACACAACTGAGTGAGATCAAAACCACCTAAATTTAGGGGATGGCAACTTTGCAATATTATCTTGCCTTTAGCACACATAAAGCATTGTGCGTTCTTCAGGGCATTTCACTGGAACCAAACAAGATTCTATTCCTAAGGATATTTTACAGTAGCCATTGAAAAGAGCTGGTGATGGTTTGTATATCAGTGAGCTCACTCTGAATTCTTAGAGTCCTGATTCTCTATCATCTTATTTAGATTAAAAAAACAGTTAGAGAGAAATACAGTACGTGCTTCTTTATCTGGAATTAAGATACCCAGAAAAGCAAAATAAGTTGAGTGGCAAAAACAATGATAACTGATTATTTACAATGATTACCAAAAGTACTAGTGAGAACTTAAAATGCTTTCTGATCACTGAAAAATTAAATTATGAGCACTGTAATTTTAGTGTGAAGAGTTGATTTATTATATTTAAATTCTCTGAAATTGGCCGTTCATTTATTCAGTCAACAAATATTTATTCAACATCTACCAATTCTTGTTTCAATGAGGGGCAATGGACAGAATCACCCAAAAAGTGGAATCAAGATTAAGATCCCTGTAGGAGTTAACCAGATAGAGTAAGACAACAGAAGGAATTTGGTCTGCAAGTCCGACTGAATGAAGCAGGTTGCAGACCTGCTTGCATCTTTTCTTAGCACACTATCCTCAAAAATGTCTTCCCTAGATTGCTGCCTTGTCCCATTCATTTTGAATGACTCCTAGCCATCTACACCTGACAAAATCCAAACCGTTCTTTAATGTGCATTTCACTTACAGAAGATACTCATTCTATATTTTTTGAATTGAGTATATAAGAACATAAAATATTCTTCATAGCACATTTATCAGTTAGAAAAATTCAAAAAATCATTAATGTAAGACCAGGACATTTCACCTCTGAGTTCATTTCAAGAGATGGCATCTGTGGCTCATTAGCAAATAAAGTACAGAAATTTTCTTATACAGGATTTCATCAAGTAGAATGATCTTTCGAGGTCATTTTACCAAATAGAAAGACCTTTCAAAGTCATGACCAGATTGTGAGAAGATGCCATGCAATATACCTAGAATTTAATCAGATTTTGTTTTAATATCTATGCGTTCGTAACATACAGGAAGTATTTGAAAAGAATGCACATCAAAGTCAAAGACCTTTCAAGTTAAATGGAAAAGACCTCAATTATTTTAATAGCTTTGTGGCAGGTTTAAAGTGTGGTCACATATTTGTTGACACTTCTGCCATAGAAAGGGGTGTCTATGTCCCCTTTTCTTGAATATGGATGGGGCTTGTGACTCTTCAACTAGTCAAGTCTCATGGCAAGTGAACCCTATGTGACTTCTGAGGTTAGACCACAAAAGCTCGTGCAGCTTCCACCTTGCTTACAAGAACACTTGCTTTTAGTGCCCTTAGAGTCTACGTAAGAAGTCTGACTACCTTAAGGTCACATTGCTAGAGACACCACATGTAAGCACTTCAATTGGCAGTCCCAACTAAGCCCAGCCTTCCAGCCATTCTCCTAAAGTATGAGACATGGGAATAAAACCTCTCTGGACTTTTCAGACCATTTTATTAGATTTCACAGTTTTGTAGGTCATGAATGCTGTAGTGTTCAGCTGGATAATCTTTCTCTTCCATGTGGTGTTAATGGAGGTCACTTGATGGAACAGAAGAATGAACCAGCTGATTCCTGCCAAATTTCTGACCCACAAAATTGTGAGATATAATAAAACAGAGTTTTTTTTAAAGTCACTAAGTTTTGAAGTCGTTTATTATGTAGAAATATGTAGCCAGTACAAGATCCCTCAGCCAGAACCCCCTGAAAGAAAAAAAAGGATATAAGAGAATAATTTATGTACTGCTGAAAGGGAGTCTCATACTCTGTGAGTAGATAAAAGAATTGGGTAATATACAACCTAGTCACAGGAATAGGGACCGCGAGTGCCGTCAGGCCACCCTATTTAGAGGATCTTAATAAAACAGGTCAAAAAATGCCCCATCAATGTCATCCACAAGAATCCCATCAGTGTCTCAGCTGAAATCCTCCACTCTTACAGAATTTCAACCGGCAGAGAAGATATCCTTCAAAATTGTTTGCAAAGGCATAAATATTTCCTTGATAGTTAAGCATTTTTCAATTCTGTAAAGATTTAGAATTAAATATAAAAATGTATAAGTAATCAAAACCATAGCATTAATATTTGTGTTATTGAATCTGTGTATTTTTAATATTTCGTATTTGTAATGTTTATAAGAATTTAGCCAATTAGAGTAAGAGATCAGCCTTGTAATTCCAATTTAAAATAAATAATTGAATAATTAATTTAAACTTGTGATTTCAAAATGAAATCTTAGTAAGATTGTATACAGTTTGAGGACATTTAACAAAATTTAAGTTTCTTCAATATTATAACGTTAATTTTTTAAATATATTTTTAGAGTACTCAGGAAGGTTTCTTTTAGTTGTCACATAGTTTATGTATCAAATGAACTTAAATGAATCTAAAATATTTGAAGACATTTCACTAAGTTTTCAAAATGAGACAAACACTATTTAAAGTCAATGTATTTCCTAATTTAAACTCCTTACAAAAGAATTTCCTCATGAATCTGCTGCGAGCTATTCTTCTCCTTTCTCTCCTAGGAATTTCACTAAGCTGTCAAAGAAGAATGACTGGTCACTGCCAAGGGGAAGAAGAAAAAGGTAGTTCTCCCTGAAGAAGGGTGAAGAAGAGCCTGTTAATTATCAGCAACAGAGCTGAGCTCAGCAGTTTCTGAACAAAAGAAAGCTCTGCCTTGAGAACCACCCATCCCCTGTCAGTGCCCTGACATGCTCTTGGTGCTTTCCCTGCCTCTCTGCTGCATCCAGATAAGGAGATGAGCACCTTTAAAAGAGGGACACCACAAACAATGCTCAGGGAGACTACCTGAAGTGGGTAAGGGACCTGTCACCTGTTACCAGGTCTTCCCCTTTAAGGGACAATTGCAATATAAACCTTTGTTCCTAGAATGCAGAAGCATTCTTTCCATTCCACCTCCAGAGACAAAGAACAAAAGAAATGAAATATATATGAAAGAATTAGAATAAAGAAATAAAGATATTCTTAAAATCATCAAGTCTCGCTCTTGGACTTAGCCTACCCTTCTCATATGCTTCTAGAAACGTGCATATATACTTTTGTGGGCAACAGCCTGATCTCTGGCATTGGTCTAAGTTATGCCTCTATCTTATGTCTTTCTTAGATTATTCAACCGATTTTTTTCTGTACTTCAGCTCTCAATGTTTAGCTCAGGGAATGATGTTCTAATGACGCATTTTGCTCTATTCTCTTTGGCTTAGAAAGCCAGAGATAACCACTCTCAGGTTCGCTGGCCCTTGCTACTTCCAGATGCAGAGATTCATGTTGCCTGGGCAACAGAGGTGAAAGCTTCCCCTCACCCAGCTGAGCAATAGATGATCCTTATCTTACCAGCCTCCCTTCCCCATGTGTATCTTAAATATTAATTTCCTTATAACTCTTTTGACTTTATGTGAACCACTGTCAGCATGGTGGACCTACCATATTGTCTGATCAGGTCCCTTTCCTGTTCCTGGAAAATCACCCAAACCCCATTGTGTGTCTATACGAGGATTAGCCTCTTCTTACTCCAGTTACCTTGGCCCCAACTGACTGGCTCAGGGATAGCACCTAATCTCCAGTTGGGCCATTAGAGTCATTTTCCAGTTTTCTAACTGGACTTGAGGGGAAAAAATCCAGTAATCCTTGTTATGGGTTGAATTGTGCTAAGAGTATTTCTTTGATTTCCTCAAATTTGTGAATTTTCCAGTTTTCCTTCTGTTATTGATCTCTAGTTTTATTCCATTGTGATCAGAGAAGATACTTTGGATGATTTCAAACTTAAAATATTTATTGAGACTTGTTTTGTATTCTAACATATGGTCTATCTTAGAAAATGTTCCAAATACACTAGAGAAAAATGTGTATTCTGCTTGTTTGGGTGGAGTGTTATATATATGTCTCTCAGGGCGAGTTTGTTTATAGTGCTGTTCAAATCTTCAATTTCCTTATTGATCTTCTGTTTAGTTGTTCAGTCCATTATAGAAAGTAGGGTATGGAAGCACTCACTTTTTTTTTTTTTTTTGGCTGCGTTGGGTCTTCGTTGCTGCACTCGGGCTTTTCTCTAGTTTCAGCAAGCTGGGGTTACTCTTTGCTGCCGTGGGCGGGCTTCTCAGTGGCTTCTCTTGTTGCAGAGCAGGGACTCTAGGCACGTGGGCTTCAGTAGTTGTGTCACGCAGGCTTAGTTGCTCCACGGCATGTGGGATCTTCCCAGACCAGGGCTCAAACCCGTGTCCCCTGCATTGACAGGCGGATTCTTAACCACTGCGCCACCAGGGAAGTCCATACTCAGCTATTATTGTAGAACTATTTATCCCTTTAATTCTGTCAATTTTTGCTTCATATATTTTGGGGCTCTGTTGTCAGGTGTGTATAATACGTTTATAATTGTTATATCTGTTTCATAATGAAGCCTCTCTATACTCATTCAAAAACTTAAAGAGATGCCCAGGAAATCTAATAATAGATTGGGTAGCTCTATTCTTGCAGTTTAACATTTAACATAATATTTGGGGTATATATAGTAGTTGCCATAATGTGCAAGGTCTAGAAGCTTTTGTGTAGTTAATTAATTTACATAAAGGAATTTTTTTACACAGGAAAAGAAAAAGATTAAGACAATGAAATGGATTTCTAATCAAATCTGAAATGAAAATCAGTTATAGAAATGCCTGAAGAACTTCCTCTTTTGTGAAAATGTTATACTATGCAATTTATACATATACAAAAGATTTTATATATATATACAAAAGATTCTTTGTAAGGCACCACTCAAAGTAGATGAAATTTATGTATGTAAATGCCTGTCATGATGTTCTTAGTAATTTTGTAATCCAAAAAATGAATCTTCTATAAAGTATTTTTTAAAGTGCATTTTCTAGTTCTCTATCATGAAAAAGTAATTTGCTCTAGTTCTAGACAGTGGAAAAAAAAAACAAAACTGCTCTGCTCTGTTCCTTTGCTGCTTCTTTATAGTGTCCTCCTGTGTAATTGATCCCAGCGCCCAGATGTTAGGGCTGCTATTTCTTCAAAACATTAAAGAATGTGGAAGATTAGTTCTCTGTGCTTTTGATTCCTGTCAGAAAATTTCAATAGGTGGGTTAAGAAGCCTGAATGAGTCAGAGAATCTTTAAATAAGAAGACAACTAAAGTTAGAAGCTATAAAGCAGCTTTTTTTTTTTTAAAAAAAAAAGGTAAATATAAAAATTAAAAGTCCCTGGGCTTCCCTGGTGGCGCAGTGGTTGAGAATCTGCCTGCCAATGCAGGGGACAAGGGTTCGAGCCCTGGTCATGGTCCCACATGCCGCGGAGCGACTAGGCCCGTGAGCCACAATTACTGAGCCTGCGCGTCTGGAGCCTGTGCTCCGCAACAAGAGAGGCCGCGACAGTGAGAGGCCCGCGCACCGCGATGAAGAGTGGCCCCCACTTGCCGCAACTAGAGAAAGCTCTCGCACAGAAACGAAGACCCAACACAGCCATAAATAAATAAACCCAAAGTTTAAAAAAAAAAAAAAATTAAAAGTTCCATTTGATGTTAAATTATGGACCATATTCTGGTACTGCAAAGGTGGGAATAATCCCCAGGCTCACAAAGGGCATAGATGATTCATTAAGGTGCACTGGTGTGACATACTTTTCCTTACAAACTGCTCAGTCTATAATTCCTCCATTTGGAAATGCACTGTCCCCTCCCTGGAACAG
Organism: Eubalaena glacialis; assembly: GCF_028564815.1. Classification (NCBI taxonomy): domain Eukaryota; kingdom Metazoa; phylum Chordata; class Mammalia; order Artiodactyla; family Balaenidae; genus Eubalaena; species Eubalaena glacialis. The sequence continues at coordinate 31,790,774 of NC_083727.1, forward strand.
CAATGAAACAAGAGAGGCTAGATATAGTGAGTAGCCTAATTCTTCCCTTGTCTGTCACCACCTCTCCCAACACACACACACACACACACACACACACACACACACACACACACACGTCATTTCTAATTAACCCTCATGGGAGTGAGAAATTGCTCCAGAAACGGGCTGGGTCTGGGCCAGGGTTTCCATCACCAGATTTGGGGCTGGGCAGGGACGTGAGAGTGGGCTGCCCTGCAAAGGAACGAGTGGGTCTATCTGAGGAGAGGACAGGTGGCCTGAATCCTCCAGGGCCCTGCTGAGCTGAAGCTGACCCATGCTGCCAAAAAAGCAGGTAGATATAGAGATCAAGATCAGAGAGACCCCGGCTGACATGTTCTGATCGGGAAAAGGAGAGGTGGGGACTGGCCAAGCCTATGTAGGCAACATGGACATTTACATAACACATTACAGTTTATGAGCGCTTTTCATCTTCACTATGCCATTTGTTTTTAAGCAACTGAATTATGTAAAAGGCAGATAATATTCTTATTCCCGGATAATATAAGTATCCCCATTTATTTTCATAAATGAAGAAATTGAGGCTTGCCAGATATCACAATTTTAGTGAGGACAGAGCTATAACTCAAACCTACATCAGTTCATGCCTCTTAAGCTTTTCTTGTTTGGAATATCAGCCCCCAATAGACCTAATAGGTTAGCTGCAGATCAAAACACAATGCAATAAATTCAAGCCTTCCAGTATGGTTGGAGCTGAGTTTGTCATGGAGGCGGATGGTAAGCAGTTTGGCCTGGCTCGTAAGCTGTTTTCAAGAACTTATCATTTATTCTAAAGGCAGTGGGGGCTTCCCTGGTGGCGTGGTGGTTAAGAATCCTCCTGCCAATGCAGGGGACACGGGTTCAGGCCCTGGTCCGGGAAGATCCCACATGCCGTGGCGCAGCTAAGCCCGTGCGCCACAACTACTGAGCCTGCGCTCTAGAGCCTGCGAGCCACAACTACTGAGCCCGTGTACCACAACTACTGAAGCCCACACGCCTAGAGCCCGTGCTCTGCAACAAGAGAAGTCACTGCAATGAGAAGCCCGTGCGCAGCAACAAAGACCCAACGCAGCCAAAAATAAATTAATTAATTTAAAAAATAAATAAAATCTGTGAATTAAAAAAAAGAAAAAGGCAATGGGAAGGATGTATTCAAGTTTGTATTTCAAAACAGGGATCAGCAATCTATGCATCAGAAGCCAAATCTGGTCCACTGTCTGTTTCATAACTAGTTTTATTAAATCACATTTATGCCTATTTATTGTCATATTGTCTATGGCTGATGTCGTGCTACAAAGGTAGATTTGAATAGTTGCAACAGAGATCATAGGGCTCTCTCTAAGGTAATTACTATTGGCCCTTAACAGAAAACGTTGGCTGACTGTTTCAGAGAGATCTCTGACTGTGATGTTGATTAGAGGGAACCAAGATGAGACGCACTAGCCCAGCCAGTAGTCTACTTCAAAAGTTTAGTGAAAGATGACAAGAATCTGAAGTAGGTCTGGGGCAATGGCAATGATCTCAAAGATCTGATGTGAGGATTCTGAAAGACTTGGAGCCTGGATATGTAATTTGAGGAACTGGAAAGATAAGAATGATTCCAATTACACTATTAGATTTTTTTAAGACAGTAATTGATGGCACAGGATTAGATTCTTCACCCAGAAAGAGAATAAAGAGTGAGAGAAAAGGTCCCAGGCAGAACCTCAAAGAATGTAGATGTATAAACACTGGGCAAACAGAGAGACGCACTCAGAGAAAATTTAGAAGGAGTTCCCAGACAGGTGAGAGGACAGCCGAGGGTCAGTAGTGTCAAACACGCCACTGGATGGAGGTGAGGACCCAAAACTTGCCATTGGATTTGTCTAGAAGGAGCAGTTGCTATGGAAAGGCAAGAGGCATACCCCAGACTTTGGTGGGCAGAGAAATGGCAGAGAGGTGAGGAAGTGGGGAGAGAAATAGACACAACGTTTACAAATGCTTGATTTGGAAGGGAAAGGTAGAAATAGCCAGGCAGCTGCAGGGAAACCTAAGATTAAGCAACAGTTTCATTCTTTTGTTCTTTGTCTTTTACTAAAGGAACTCTGTGAGCAAGTTTAGATAATGAGGATGAGCCAGCAAAGAGAGAAACTGAAGATACAGGGGTCAGTGAGGCTGACTGATGGAGGATGGCTGACACAGAGGCAGGAGGGAAAATCCAGAGCAAGGAGAAAACAAGATCATTTATTGAAAGTGAAGAAGGATGTCACAGAATAGGTGGTTTGAGTAGTCATTATAGACAATGGCAAAGAGAAAAATAACTAGGGCAGTCCAGAATTGCCAGGCAGAACTAAAGGCCCAGCTGAAGATCCATGAGTTGCGTGATTTTCTCCACCAGTGTGAACAGTTAAAGTAGAAAACTAAACACAACATTTCAGGAGTGAGGAGTTGCAATAACTCCATAGTTCAGCTGAGAGAAGTGGTCTCTAAAGCCTTTCGTATAAAGGATACATTCTTATCCTTCCACCTCTGTGAATATTTTTCACTTCTTGAATCAAAGTAGAGTCCCAAAGACTACAATTGTGGACCACAGCAACTTAGCCTCTCATAGAAGTGTCTTCACTCAGTTTCAATTAAATTTTCTGGCCTTTCCAAGCTATCCAGAGAGAGGTCCATATGGCGTTGTTCTGGGTTCCTGTTGTAACTTAAAGGGAAATTTTCACAATGTCGGGAGCCCTGGATGTCCTGCAAATAAAGGAGGAATCCACTTAGGTGGCACCAACCTTGACTTCCAAATGGAAGAGTACCTCTGCAAAAGGAAAAAATGATAGCATCTATATTACAAATCTGAAGAGATCCTGGGAGAAGCTTCTGCTGGCAACTCGTGCCGCTGTTGCCCATTGAAACCGGCTAACATCAGTGTCATATCCTCCAGGAATACCAGCCCGCAGACTGTGCTGAAATTTGCCGCTGCCACTGCTACTACTCCTATTGCTGGCTGCTTCACTCCTGGAACCTTCACCAACCAGATCCCAGCAGCCTTCCAGGAGCCAAGATTTCCAGTGGTTACTGATCCCAGGGCTGCCCACCAGCCTCTCATGCAGGCTCTTATGTTGACCCGCCTACAGTTGGTCTGTGTAACATAGACTCTCCTCCATGCTATGCAAACATTGCCACCCAGTACAACAACAGGGAGGGGTGGTGGACGGCAGCCAGGGAAGTTCTATGCATGCGTGGCTCCACCTCCCGTGAACACTCATGGGAGGTCATGCTTGATCTCTACTTCTACAGAGATCCTGAAGAGATTGCAATAAAATAGTAAGCCACTGATTAAAAGGCTGTGACCAAGGAGGAATTTCAGGGTCAATGGACTGCTCCAGCTCCCTAATTTACTGCTACACAACCTAAGGTTGCAGACTGGCCTGAAGGTGTGCATGTGCCCCCTGTGCCTATCCAGCAGTTCCCTGCTGAAGGCTGGCGCGTTCAGCCTGCCACTGAAGACTGCTCTGCCGTTCTTACTGCTCAGGCCACTGGGTAGGTAAGAACAACCACTGAATGGTATTAAGCTGTTCTTCCACAGACTCTTAAACAGGAAATGAAAATAAGGTTGACAAAAAATGAAGTTTCCAAAAAGAAATTTCTGATTTCTTCTAATCTATCGATTGAAGCCCAACTTCACTGGAAGCTGTAGTAAAGACCCTACCTTGATCCTAAGCTGTGTTAAACCCAAAATTCAAGTGAGTCTGAGGATGTCTGAGACTCTAGCCTGATGGGGGAGACTCTAAAAGTACCTTTATATGAGGGTGAAAGGAGCAAGATGGGAAACACATCTTAAGAGACAAGAGAATCAATGTATTAACATCTTCAATGTTGATACAACCAAAGCTCGCCAATTAGTACTTCACCAAACTCACGGTGAGGCAATGAACACAAGGTATCAGCATCATTGGTACGAAGAGTTACAATCTGAGGGCTTGCTTCTTTGGAGGCAAGCATTGTTCCAGGTCCTTGTCCTACGTTGTCTCATTTAATGCAGCAAACTTCTGAAGGGGTATTACTATTGTTCCTCTTTAATAGCTGAAGAAACAGGCTTGAGATGCTAAGTGACTTTCCTGAGATCACACAGCCGGTTATTAGTAGCACCAAGCTCCACATTGGTGAAGCCAAAACTATCCTAGACACCACTCTAATGATAGGAGTATCATCAGCCCACAAAGTCAGGTATACAAGAAACTTTTGAAAATTTCTTTAACTTAATTTAATTTTTATCTGAAGCCTCATCTTGAAACTTCTACTACTACTCACCTGGGCCATTTCAAGATTTCACCACTCTCATTCTACTCTGAGTTAATGACAATGTTTGGGAGCTGATGTGGCATCAAGGCACTGGGTGCACCCTGAATCTTAGCAATCTGCCCACAGTAAATACTACTAACACAGCCATTGTTCCATTCAGTGTGACCCCTGGACCATGGGCCAAAACTTGTCAAGTACAGCAAATCGGTTTCTTTTGTGCTTTTTTTTTTTTAACATCTTTTTTGGAGTATAATTGCTTTACAATGGTGTGTTAGTTTCTGCTTTATAACAAAGTGAATCAGTTATACATATACATATGTTCCCATATCTCTTCCCTCTTGCGTCTCCCTCCCTCCCACCCTCCCTATCCCACCCCTCTAGGTGGTCACAAAGCACCGAGCTGATCTCCCTGTGCTATGCGGCTGCTTCCCACTAGCTCTTTTGTGCTTTTTAAATGTAGAATTAGATTGCCTTTGGGCAGGGCACACACTCTAGAGTTTTGTACATGCCCCATTAGTCTCCCATTCACACCACTTCCAACCTCACATGTACGTTACCCACCAGGAACCTGGATACATTGAGTTTATGAGCCTGGTTAGAGAACCCACAAAGCCTTGGTCTCCATGGTCTTGTTTGCCTTAGTCCCTTCTGCTCTTGAGACCCAAGATCTTCTCTGCTAGCACGACCAGGAAGTAGGGCATGAACTTGCCCATCTCTTTCTCCACAGCCCTGGGCTCTGGGGACTATTTCTCATCTTGTGGAATCCTTTACCCACCATGCTTATTAAGGTCACTTTCTCTGGGCCCACAAATTTTCTCCTCCCTCCAGGGCTTAGGATTTGGAAAATAAAAGCCAGAATTTCCAAGTTTATCCTGCCCTTTCCTCTCTGGAGGTAGGGGTGGGGGCAGGGAGGGGGGAACTTAGGAACTGTTTCAACAAAGAAAATACAGGGAGGGAAAAATACGATAATAGAGGATAAAATAATACCAAAATAATATCTTGCCACTTTAAGTTTTTTAGAAGAAAAATGCCACTTGACTGTAAGGAACAAAAAGTATAGAATAAAGGTCTTTGGACAATTTGAGTGAGAGTTCCACTAACTTATCTTCTGGCACCAACCCAGAAACCACACAGAAGGGGAAAATACGCAAAATACAGCACAGTGCATTTAATATCCAAGAAAGTTAGAAGCTGAAAAAGCTGTGCTTTCACATAAGAGCAATTGTACAAGCCTCTTCTCAGCATGTATTTGGGAGCCTTCTGAGAGCATGGGGAAGTGCTTTCTGGTGGTATGAGTTCACGGAGCACTGACACCATCTCATTCCTTGTCCCATTTCTAATCTGTGCTGGTTGACACCATCAGGGCTCTCATAAGTGGCATCATCTTCTTTTTAAATCACAGAACAGTTTTCTGTGTCCTCTTTGCTTTTCTATTTCTCCCAAGATGGCAGCTGGAAAAAAAAGAATATTAAAAAATGATGAAGGACCAAGTACAGGGAGAATGTAGCGTGGCATTTGTGGGGTTTTGTCTACTTTTATCTAAGTGTAGCTCTTCAAGGAGGAGTCTCATGAGTCTGTCTGTTATCAAGTCGTTTATATGAGATGTTTTCTCCTGAAAAAAAAAGTGATAATTGCTATTTCTCTTGCAGTCTGGCAGTCTCTAAAAGCCCAGATTAACTTTCACCTCGAGACAATATTATTTGTACCAAGTCATACATGAAAATATATTCCAGGCCTATAGACTGGGTTCAGAAGTACAGAATGTGGAGATTTAAGAAGCTCCCTAAGCAGCTAAGTGTGCAGGTTGGGACAGGTGGAGGTATGGCAGGTAAAAGGAGCGGCAGAGAGATATTGACGGTCTGTGTGGGCAGGCTGTTTAACATCCCGGAAATGCAGCCTAGGGACCTAAAAGAATATGGAAGAATTGAACATTGTGACTGTCTTAGGCAACAAATGGCAGATGATACTGGAGGCAGGACCGACCCTGAGAAATGGAAGACCTAGATATTAGCCACAGGTTTGAGGGGCCTAAGCAATGGTGAAAACTAGTGGGCAACCAGACCTCACAAATGTTTGATTTAACCTCGCACAGCCATTCTGGGTAAGTATTTTCCCTGTGCGCTGAAATGAGGGAACTAAATGTCAAAGGGAGTTAAATGAATTGCCTGGTCGTATATTTAGTGAAGTGATTCAGACCAGATTTCACCCCAAGTCCTTTCAAGTCCACTCAAAAGCCTGAACATTTTCTAACTTCACCAAAACTGACAGGGTACAGACCTGAGGTCCTCTCAGGCAGCATCTTGTCCCAGCAGTTCTGGAGCCTGCAGTGTTTCTCAAAACATGATATGTGAATAAGATCCCCACTCCAATAAGAATCACTCTAGCCACTTGTAAAAAATAGTAACTTCTGGGACTCTTCCCCGGATATTCTGATTCAGAAGGTCTGGAATGGATTTCAAGAATTTTAACTTTTCTTAGAGATCCAGATATAAGATATCCAATGACATTGCTCCATTTTCTTGGCCACTGCAATTGAGTTATGGTTGGGCATAAGACCTAGGCAGGGCCAGTGTCTTCTCTAAGATTAATATATATATATATATATATATATATATATACATCATATATATATATACACATTATATATATATATTTATATACACACATATACACACACACTTGAAGAGAGCAATATTCTTTCTAATGATACTGCTAAGCTTTGAGGTTGTGAACTAGGTTGGCTGGGGTTCCTCTTGCCTACCATGTAGAAGGAGATTCTCTATAGAAGTTTACAAATCAGAAATAAGCTTTCAAGTCCCCTGGATGTAGTGATGTCTAAAGTCTACCTTGGATCTCCTAGTTTTTGAGCCCATGCTCCTTTTTTTCCCTTTCTTAAGCTAGTTTGAGTTGGGTCTCTGTCACTTGCAACAAGGTGGCCTTGCTAGAGTTTACGTGAAAGAAACCAGAAGGTTTACATGAGTGCAGTATGAGTCACCAATGTAATGGGGCTTCTAAATTCACCAAGGTTATCCTTGGGTTTCAGAGCAAAGGGTCTAAGTTACATGTTGTTTTTCTTGTACTTCTTAATCCTCACGCTGTCCTTGGCTGATCCTGTCCACTTCTGTGCCTTCAGTTACAATGATTCAGAAACCAATATCTCCATCTACATCGCTCATCTGTGGTTTTGATCTTCTTTGGTTGTGATTCAAAGTCTGCTGAACATTTCTGCTTGGGTGTCCCCGGGCCCACAAATCCAACAGGTACAAACATGCATTAATGATCTTTTCCCCCTCAGATATGATTCATCTCTTGTTCTTGTCTCTGTGAAAAGCATAGCCATTCTCCCAGGTCCAAAGCCAGAAGCCTGGGCACTCTACTTAACACCTCCCTTCCCATCACCATCCCTACCCTTCTATTACTACGTCAAGTTGGTTCTGCCATCTAAACTCCAAACATACATCTAAATACCCAAATACAGCTTACAAAGCTATTCGTAATTTCGCTATTGCTTACCTAGATTGTTCCATTTTTGTCCTCCTCTGCTTTTGGATTTTATGTGCTAGCCATTTTAAACTTTTTCAGTACCTTGAAGCACCATCCCATACTCTCTTTTGCCTCTGGGCCTTCCTATAAGTTGATCAAGTTGTCTGGAAGTCTCTTCCCTCACCTCTCTCTCTGCCCGTGAACTCCTATTCATTCCGTAAGACTCAACTGAGATGTCACGTTTGGAAAGACTTGCCTCTGACCGTGAGTATGGCTTAGGTTCCCCTATTGTAAGTTCTCACAGTGTCCCAATAATTCCTCGTTGTAGCAATATTCAGTATGTTTAGCTTACTTTTCAATTTTTTAAGAGATAGAAAATTTACATAAGTGGAGAGAAATAATATGTCATGGATGGAAAATTAAATCATTTCTTCTCAAATTAATTTTTAAGCTTAACCCAGTATAATCATCCACGGTTGGATTTTTTAATTGATAAAATTATCCTAAAATTCATCTAGAAGTATAATTGAATGAAAAATAGCTTAAAATTTTCAAAAGAAAAAAGAAAAAAAGAAAAAGAAATAACGGGAAATTGACCTTATCAGTTATCGAAACCTGTTAAAGATATAAATGTTAGAATGCTGCTTAAAATTATTCAACGGCTTTTTATTTCATTAATAAAATTTCTTAACAAGGGCCTACCTGAGTTGCATTTATTTGGTGGGACCTAATTTCTATCCAGATTCCTACCTACAAGGCTGTCTAGGAAGTATAGTGTTAGCTTTCCAAGCTAGGGAGAAAAGGAAGATGAACTAGAAGGAGGGGGGGATGGAGGTTGAGTTCTAATCATCCATATCCGCCCCAAGAATTCTGCTCCTGGTTCTGAGTTTGTTCCTGGTCCTTGTCTCAAGACTTGGAATTATTTTATTGACTTTGTGTAGCTATCTTTTTGGGAGGGGCGTCTTCTCCATGCACTTCTCCCATTTCCAAACGTAAGCTTCATAAGGCCAAGAATTATGTCTGTACTGTTCATTATTATATCCACAGAGATAATGAATAAATACCTGTTTGATTAAAATGTAAATAAAAGAGGCCTCACTGAGCCTTGAACTATTAGACCCACTGCTTAAGGTAGTGATGCATTTTGAAGACTACAGTTTAAGAGAAACAAAAACAAGCTAGACTGAATTACAAGAGGATGGCATTGATGATGAGAAGCTACAGGTACCTTGTCATATAAGGAATGGAAAAGGAAACATTTTAGCTGAAGACAGAAACTCAAGAACAATGGGAGTGCTGACTTCAATAATTTGACAGTCTATCACTTGGAAAAAGGAATAGACTGATTTTGTTGTTTCAGAGAATAAGACAAGAACCAATGGATGGACGTTATAGGGAATCAGAATTCAACTCGGTATCAGGAAGAACTGCCGCCTAACCTATTCACCAGGAGATGGTGAGTGTCTTTCCATGGGAAATGGTCCTACTCAAGGATGTGGTTCCTTTATCGCTGGGTCTGGACGGTGGTGGACTGAATGACTTCTGAAGCCTCTAGGATCTAAAAATAGACATATATCTTCCAAATTCTTGTTGAAATGCCTGATTATGCAAGTTGTTAATGTTTCATTTCTTTAGGACTAAAACAAGTCATTCATAGCCTTAGACCATGACAAAGCCTTCAAAGAATTCCAAGCCACAGCATGGCTGAACTGTAGATCTGGAAATACACCAGGCTATTTGTCACCCTTCACCTTCCAGTCATCCTACACCAAGTAGGTTTATCATTCCGCACTTCACACAGCTCTTCACACAGTATTAACAAGGCAATTTCAGTTATACTCATTGGCTATTCACCCCCATACTCTCTTGGTGGGAGGCTGATATTATTCTCCTCACTTTAAAAGCAAGCAGAAGCACAGACACTTGAAGTACTTTTCACAAGGTCACTGGAAATTAGAGGAAGGCTCCAGCAGCTGAGCCTGGTGCTTAATTCCCTGAGTCACACAACCCCTCACTGCTGCTCTGCAGGAGGCCTGGGTTGAGAGTCTCAGGAAAACTTGGCAGTGGCTTTAGTTCTGCTTCTCTGCTCATGCTTTTTTTTTTTTTTTTTTTGACTATTCAAAGATCATCCGCTGTTTTTATTTATTATTTTTTTTATTTTATTATTATTTTTTAACATCTTTATTGGAGTATAATTGCTTTACAATGGTGTGTTAGTTTCTGCTTTATAACAAAGGGAATCAGCTATACATATACATATATCCCCATATCTCTTCCCTCTTGTGTCTCCCTCCCTCCCACCCTCCCTATCCCACCCCTCTAGGTGGTCACAAAGCACAGAGCTGATCTCCCTGTGCTATGCAGATGCTTCCCACTAGCTATCTATTTTACATTTGGTAGTGTATATATGTCCATGCCACTCTCTCACTTTGTCCCAGCTTACCCTTCCCCCTCCCCGTGTCCTCAAGTCCATTCTCTATGTCTGCGTCTTTATTCCTGTCCTGCCCCTAGGTTCTTCATGATCTTTTTTTTTTTTTTAGATTCCATATATATGTGTCAGCATACGGTATTGTTTTTCTCTTTCTGACTACTTCACTCTGTACGACAGACTCTGGGTCCATCCACCTCACTACAAGTAACTCACCAGTTTCATTTCTTTTTATGGCTGAGTATTATTCCATTGTATATATGTGCCACATCTTCTTTATCCATTCATCTGTCGATGGACACTTAGGTTGCTTCCAAGTCCTGGCTATTGTAAATAGAGCTGCAATGAACATTGTGGTACATGACTCTTTTTGAATTATGGTTTTCTCAGGGTATATGCCCAGTAGTGGGATTGCAAGGTCATATGGTAGTTCTATTTTTAGTTTTTGAAGGAACCTCCATGCTGTTCTCCATAGTGGCTGTATCAATTTGCTCATGCTTTTGAATGGGTAAAACAATAATTGTGTTTTTCCAAAACAAATTTATTTTTTCAGAAATAAAGAAACTCAGGAGCATAATTCTTTGACAGGATGCTTATTTTGCAATACAATGCCTGGATTCTGATTACTCTGTCTTGATCTAGAAGATTCCAGAGACATATACCTCAGCTAGTAAGGGTTTTAATAAATACTGTGTATACGTGGTATTTTAGTGGAGAAGTGATTCTTCATTCCTCCCAAGTACTGCTTTAACCATGATGGAACTGGATAGGGAATGTTTAACAGAAGGGTGCTTATCTGAAGGGACACTCAGTTTGTAGCTATATGTGTCCTTCCATCTGCCCATTTGTGAATTATTCAACCAACATGAAACAGCACTGTTTGAGGGTGGGTTCTTTTTTCAAATGGTGGAATTTAAATAAGCTCTATTCCCCGAAATAACTAAAACAAAAAAACAAAAAAACCCCTACATCAGCACCTCCAACACTCCAACACAGGCAAAGTTGGCCAAGGGCTGTATTTATCATCACCAGCTCTGCAGGATTTTTAAATTTTTCCAAGGAAACTGAAGGAAGCTGGTTTTCAAAGAAAAAGGACATTTTAAAAAATCCATTCATTTCTTAAATGTATTATCCAACAGTCATATCTTGATTTTGAAGTAATTCTCCTTGGAGGATGATAAATAGTAGATTTGCTGCTTGTGGATGTTTAACTCTTTCTGATGAAGTGAATGACTCTAGAGAGAGTCCTGCACGGAGAAAGAGGATCAGGAAAGGAAAAGCTAGTACCAGACCTCTCCCTGCCTATAGGAGGCATTGCATGAGAGCAACCACAACTGCGCCAGTAGGACTTGCCTCTCGGCTCGAAAATTATTTTTAAATGTTTTGGGGTTGAGTGTGTGTGTTACACAAAGGTGAAAACCTTTCTGGAATAACCCCAGTTTTAAAAATCAGAATGGTGTATGTCTTTAGAGCCACACGAAATGCAATCCAAACAGTATCTGCTACTACCCTTTTCAAAGACTCAGTGACACAATTTCATAACGTGCAATATGTAACTGCTCAGAGTGTGGAAAACGCCTCATAAGATTAAGAACATCAGAGTTCAGTCACAAGTACCCACATGTTGAAGGGCAATTTATTAAGATATTAATGTTGTGGGGTTTTTTGTTTGTTTTCTTTGTTACTTTTTTTTTTTTTTAACATCTTTCTTGGAGTATAATTGCTTTACAATGGTGTGTTAGTTTCTGCTTTATAACAAAGTGAATCAGCTATTTTGCTTGCTTTCTATTTTACTTGTTTGCCTGTGGAAGAATGAGAAAGAATGAGGCGTATTTGTCCTTCCCCCACAGTCCCAGCCTTGGTGATGAGCAAGGACTGAAGTCCAGAAGATCTGTGGCTTTCTTTACTCCCAACTCAGAATTAAAAGATTCTGAAAATGTCTGCCTTATTGGGGTGGTGGGTGAGGAATGGAGGTCTGTGTGTTTGGGAGTGGAGGTGCAGGGTAGCCTGAGCTGAAAGAGCTTGCTCTGACCAGGAAAGCAGATGGGGGCCTGAGGGAGGGACAGGGACCCTCCCCACCTGGGCAGGTGGCATTGGGCAGTGGGAGGACAGAGAGAGAACAGCTCTCACAACATTCTGGGGGGACGGCAGGACCCCTGGGGAGGCAATGCCTGTCTGGTGCAACTAGACAGCCTAGACTCTGGGAAGGGAACCTCAATACTTGGCAAAGATCTCTCTGCCGCTGAGTTGATAAACCAATGGAACCAACTGTTCTCTGTGTGCTGCCACCACAATCAGCAGTGACCATGAAGACCTAAGACCAGAGGGCCCTTCACATTAGATCTGGCCTGAATAAGACTCCTTGGACCTTTGAATAACCCTGGTGAAACTGGGGGAAGAGAATCCAATAATGAATGAGATTGAATTTCCCACTGTTACAGCAAGATGGAGATTTGGAAAATATTACATTTTATTTAAAGGATGAAAGAAAATGACACATTTTGCATCCTGAAATTGAAGTATTTGGTGGTATATATGTGTGTGTGTATATATTTACATATTTTTTTCTTCCAAATTATCAGGAAATCGCAAACCAAAAGTCAATTCTACTAATATCTCAATAGTTTGGAACTGTGAAGACATTTACCCATAGTAACAATGTTATACACAGAAAGTAGATCACCAGACTGACCTTCAAAGATTTAATTTAAAATTAAAATCATTTAATTTAAAATGTTATGTATTTCAAATGGAAAATATTATTACAATATGGTAATTAAATAAAAGAGGGAAAAGTTGGGGGAAAATTTTGTTTATTCTTGATAGTGAATGCTGGCACTTAAGGAAAAACAGATTGTTGGGAGTTAGGTTCTGTTCTGTCTAATTTGCTCAAGAAAGTAGGAACAACTTTCAGGTTAGATGGTTTGCGGCACTAGTCACCAGATGGTGACATTGACCCAACACTCCTTGGTTGCTACTTCAGAAAGGTCTTGGAAACATCATCTGTGGGTAGTATGGCGGAGCACCGGTCCCAGGGGAGAGGCAACCAACACCCGGTACCCTGCATAAGGCAAGGCTGACATGCACTCCTCTCAGGCACTTTGTATGAGCCTTTTTGTTCCATGAGCTGGGATGCCACATACTGTTTGACCGTCAGAGTTTGCACACAGTGCTGTACTTTCATTTTGCCAAGCTTTCAGAAAAACTTTATACAAACACGGTGTGGGCAGCCATTCTGCTGTGTGATTTGAGACACATTAGGCAAGACCCCTGCCAAAAAAATCTACCCTCACCAGCCCTACAGAGTATAAGATACAGGTATTAATGTCTTCAGATCAGGGCCCCTAATAAAATGCACATATATTCTGGGAAGGTAATCCCTTTTCTAAGAATGTGAATTAGTGCCTTACGTTCACACAGAACGGAAATAAGAAAACATGCATTTGTTAGATGGTTAAATATTGACAATGGATATATTATAGGAAACTTTTCCTTCTCAGAGTTAAAAATAGAACAAAACTGGGGCTTCCCTGGTGGCGCAGTGGTTGAGAATCTGCCTGCCAATGCAGGGCACACGGGTTCAAGCCCTGGTCTGGGAAGATCCCACATGCCACGGAGCAACTAGGCCCGTGAGCCACAACTACTGAGCCTGCGCGTCTGGAGCCTGTGCTCCGCAACAAGAGAGGCCACGATAGTGAGAGGCCCGCGCACCGCGATGACGAGTGGCCCCCGCTTGCCGCAACTGGAGAAAGCCCTCGCACAGAAACGAAGACCCAACACAGCCAAAAATAAATAAATAAATAAATAAAATTAAAAAAAAAAAAGAACAAAACTACAAATTACATTTCATGCAGACATCTTTTCCCATCTAAACAATACTAAAATGGTGAGGACAACCCAGAGTAGTACCAGCCACTGAGAGGCACCTTCCTCATCTAGAGACACAGGTAGACTTCAAATGTTCCGGCACAGGGCCGAGCCTGCTGCTGCATCCTGGGGATCACCAGTGGCTCCCTCTGGAGATGGGGCATGCTACACCTGCAGGAGCAAAGATGGAGCCCTGTTGGGAGGCTGGGGGTGGAGAAAAGAGGAGATAAGGGGGAAATTCATATTTTTATAATTAAAAAATTCATATGAGACAATTACTCCAGCTTTACCCAGTGTCCAATTATTCTCACAACAGGATTCCTGTCTTCTTAAGTTATCTTACAGCTTAAACCATGTTAAATAATTATGCAGCTTTTATATGAACTAACATATTCACTGGCCAATTTGAGATTGTATAAATAAGCACTTATCTTGAACTATTACACATGCATTCACTTGCCTCAAATTTTGAAATAATTTTCCTAAAGCCTCTTTGGAGCTTCAAACAAATGATTAGCCTTTCACTTCATTATTCTAAGTCTCACCAAAGAACTGAGACAGAAACCCAGATTGCAACTAGGAGGGCAGTAGCAGGAGGAGAGTGAATTCTGTGCGCTTAAGGAAGGGGGGTAGCAGAGGCCAGAGCTTATGTTAATTTCCTAGGACAGCCATAACAAAGTACAGCAAACTGGGTGGCTGAAAACAACAGACATTTATTGTCTCACCGTTAAGGAGGCTAGAAGTCTGAAATCAGGTGCTCCAGGGCCTGATTTCCCTGTAGGGAAGGGTCCTTCCTTGCCTCTTCCTAGCTTATGGTAGTTGCCAGCAATCCTTGGCTTTCCTCAGCTTATCGATGCATCACTCCAATCCTCCATCTTCGCATGGCTGTCTTTCCTCTGTACCCGTCTGTCTCTGTGTCTAGATTTCCCCCTTTTATACAGACACTAGTCAGATTGAATTAGGGTTCCCTGATAAGCTCATTTTAACTTGATTACCTCTGTAAAGCCCTGTTTCCAAATAAGATGACAGTCTGATACTGGGGGTTAGGACTTGTGATATATCTTTGGTGCAGTGGTAGGGGGACCACAACTCAACCCATAGCATGGGTGTCAATGAGTACAAAACAAAAATCTGAACTGCAAACAAAAATTATCAAGGACCAGCCACACTACTCCAACAAACACTAAGGGAAGAAAATGAAAGCAGAAAATTTCTGAATAAATATGGATGGCAAGGTTAAAACATGAAATACTTTTCTGAAAAGCTGCCAGTTGATTAATACAGTGTAGAATATGGAAGGGGTGCTGCTAAAAAGAAATAGGCTAACAAAAGGAAAGAAAGAGTAGGGGCAAAGGCAAAATTTGCCTGCTTCACACCTTTGCATGGGGCTGATTTGGGGTGATTATTTAGTAGGTATAGTGAAAAGTCAGTTTAAGTTATCCTCAGTTGATTAAATATCAAATTATACTTGTGCTATGTGCTTTAGATTGACACTTTATATTTCCTTTTGAAAGTAGGTTTTTGAAATACTGCTGTCTAAATGGAAACCATAGACTTAGTAAGTTTAACTATGAATTAGAAACACCGAACTCAAATTTTAGCTTTATTATCTGTAGTGGACCCCTAAAAAGATATGTCCATGTCTTAACCCCCCGGAACCTATGAATGTTACCTTACTGGAAAAAGAGTCTTTGCAGATGTAATTAAATTTAGGGTTTTGAGATGAGGTAATCAGCCTGGTTTACCCAGGTGTCTCCTAAATCCAAAGACAAGTGTCCTTAGAGGAGAGAGACACACACAGAGGAGAAAATGACATGAAGATGGAGGCAAAGATGGGAGTCAAAGAATGCCAACAGCCACCAGAAGCTGGAAGAAGTGAAATAGGGATTTCTCCCCCAGCCCCCTTGAGCCCCAGAAGGAGTATGGCCCTGCTGACAACTTGATTTTGAACTTCTTGCCTCCAAAACTGTGAGGGAATAAATTTATGTTGTTTACACAGAAATTTCTGTTGTTTACACACAAATTACCACAAAGCCACCTACTTTGTGATAATTTGCTGTGGCAGCCATAGGAAACTAATACACAGTCATTTCCCAATGCAGTTTTGGAGAAAGCCAGAGGCTCCATTTTTGCAGTGTCAGTTCTAAAGGTCCATGTTTGGGTTATAAGACTTTCTCACAATTTAGCTTGTAAGTCACACTCTCAGACTTCTGTGCATATGAGATACTTTATGCAAACAAAAGTGAAAACAAATAGGATAACACATTTTTTTTAACAAATTATTTGTACTGTTTCTTTTTTTTAATTAATTTATTATTTTTTATTATTTATTTTTGGCTGTGTTGGGTCTTTGTTTCTGTGCGAGGGCTTTCTCTAGTTGCCGCAAGCGGGGGCCACTCTGCATCGCGATGCGCGGGCCTCTCACTATCGCGGCCTCTCTTGTTGCGGAGCACAGGCTCCAGACGCGCAGGCTCAGTAGTTGTGGCTCACGGGCCTAGTCACTCCGCGGCATGTGGGATCTTCCCAGACCAGGGCTTGAACCCGTGTCCCCTGCATTGGCAGGCGGATTCTCAACCACTGCGCCACCAGGGAAGCCCCGGATAACACTTATTAATTCAAGAAATATTTATGGGACACCTACTAAGTGTTTGAGGTGTTGTGAACAGCCATGGATGAAGCCTCTGCCCTCATGAAGCTTACTCTCAAGGAAAGGACCCAGAAAATAAGCAAATAGATAAAAATGAATACATCAGACAGGGGCAGGTGCATTGCAATACAGCAGAATGAGGGAGTACAGTGACTCAGGTGGAGGGCTGGGAGCTATTTTAAGTAAGATGGTCAGTGAAGTTCTCTTTGAAGAAATGGTTTTAGAGCAGAGAACTGAAAGAAGTGAGAGTGAGCCGTGCACAGATCTGGGGAAAGTCATTACCAGATAGAGAGAAAAGCAGGTGATGAGGCTGAGGCAGATATGAGCTGCCTTGGATGAGTAACACCAAGAAGGCCAGGCTGGAGTGACCCAAGCCACGGAGGGGGTCAAGGTGACAATGATATGAACTCTTAAGCACAGTAAGGGCTTTGGCTCCATTCTCGGTGTGGTGGGCAAGGAATCAGCTCTGTCCCTCCAGCAGGAGACTTGTTTGCAGAACAACTGTGGAGACGGAGGTTAGTTACCACTCCTGGTTCCAAGACCGTGTGTCTGCTTCACCCGGCCCAGACGTGGTGTCCCTGGATCTCATGCCTTCCAAGGGCCTGATTTCTTTCCAGCAGGGATTTGAAGAAGCCTGACTGTTAAGTGAAACTTCCTTTCTACCTACTCATTGGAGGGTTATTTAGCAGCTGGAAGCCAGAACAAAAATGATGAGTCAGGCTTTGAATCCATTTTCTCAGAATCTAAAATGCCCCCAAATGAATGGATTATGGAATTCAGGAGAGAATAAGAGATAAAGCAAGTTGTTTCTGGAACAGGAAGCTATGATGTTTTTCACAAGTTTGGCACCATTGCTTCTAGAAACATAGGCATGGAAAAGGCTACAAAGGGTAGTCCTGATTACTGATCTCAGGGAAGGTAGCTCAAACCCCTCCTGACAGGACAGTTTCACCCAATATGAAAGATCTCAGAGGAAACCATTTTCCATCATAACCAGTTAAGCAAATTATGTCTCCAAAAAGGAAACTTGTATTAGCACATTTATCCAGCATTCAATAAATATTCAATAAGCACTTCCACATTCAGACACAAATCAGTGAATTAGATAAGTTTTTGTGGCCATTCCTACTGTGCAAAAAATTACTAGAGAGGAGAGAATTATGTTTGTCTCATTTGGCTTGAAGCGCCAAGACAACAGATGCCATGATACAAAGTAAGGTATGAAACTACTGTACAAGATTTGAGGAAGGAATTTTAAAAGGTATAGTGTTTTGATTAAAAACTGAGGTTGGAGGTTGGAGAGGCCAGGAAGATGGAAAGAAAATCTGGGGGTCTGGTGGTTAATGGGCTGTATAGCCTATCCCTAAAGAAGGATGCTTTCTTCTCCCTACCTCAAGCCTCTGGAACCTGGAGAGTTTGATGAGTGTCCCCTGAACACTGAGTGCCACCCAAGGACTGGTGTCCAACCAGTATCAGATGAATGTAAAAGGCAGAGGTGGGATGGCCATTTGCTCAGATATTGGAGCAAAGAGAGGCCCATGCACTGGAGATTACCTGTGTTAACAGAGATGGTCAGGGAAATGGTTACACACACACTTGTGTGTGTCCTTGCATGTGGGCCAGGGAGCCTGTCCAAAGTGACCCTAACAGTAGAATGGACCACTGTATGCCCAGAGGCTGAAGAAGAAACCCCAGGTGAGCAGCCAGAGGAGATACAATCTCCCACACAGGGGATGCAGCCAAGACTCCCCCAGTGATGGGACACATGGTCTTAGGAGAGAAACAGCTTCTAAGAGCTCCTGAGCCCAGGGAAAACCCGTGTGGTTAAGTCAGGCTTTTCCTTTCCTTTTCTCCCTCTCCTCCACATAGCGCTAATCGAGTCATGGAGGTAGCAAGAAGGGGTAAGGTAGAGGGTCAGCTGGGGAAGAGCGGAAGAGACCCTCTCACACTGTCCACAGCCAGCCTGCAGCAGGCCTGATCCGGGGAAGGAGAGAAGCTGAACCTTGAATGGAGTTCAAGCATTGCGTGTTCCTATTACTGAATTGAGGTTGTTTTTATTACCTAAATGTGATCAAAGAAGTCTGTGATTTTCTTTAAGTTAAGTAGGACTTACCCTAAATTTCTGTCAGACAGAGGAAGATGCAAAGCCATAGGGATGTTCAACATCACTAATTATTAGAGAAATGCAAATCAAAACTACAATGAGATATCACCTCACACCGGTCAGAATGGCCATCACCAAAAAATCCACAAACAATAAACGCTGGAGAGGGTATGGAGAAAAGGGAACCCTCTTGCACTGTTGGTGGGAATGTAAATTGGTACAGCCACTATGGAGAACAGTATGGAGGTTCCTTAAAAAACTAAAAATAGAGCTACCATATGATCCTGCAATCCCACTCCTGGGCATATATCCAGAGAAAAACATGGTCCGAAAGGATACATGCACCCCAATGTTTATTGCAGCATTGTTTACAATAGCCAAGACATGGAAGCAACCTGAATGTCCATCAACAGATGAATGGATAAAGAAGATGTGGCACATATATACAATGGAATATTACTCAGCCATAAAAAAGAATGAAATTTTGCCATTTGCAGCAACATGGACGGACCTAGAGATTGTCATACTGAGTAAGTCAGACAGAGAAAGAGAAATATCGTATGGTATCATTTATAAGCAGAATCTAAAAAGAAATGATACAAACGAACTTACAAAACAGAAACAGACTCACAGACTTAGAGAAGGAACTTATGGTTACCAGGGGGGAAGGGTGGGGGGATGGGATAGTTAGGGAGTTTGAGATTGACATGTACACACTGCTATATTTAAAACGGATGACCAAAAAGGACCTACTGTATAGCACAGGGAACTCTGCTCAATATTGTATAACAACCTAAATGGGAAAAGAATTTGAAAAAAAATAGATACATGTATATGTATAACTGAATCACTTTGCTGTACACCTGAAACTATCACAACATTGTTAATCAACTATACTCCAGTATAAAATAAAAAGTAAAAAAAAAAAAAAAAAAGACGCAAAGCCATAGAATTTAACGGGATAGTGGGAGATAAATAATAAAGCTAATTTTGATTAAACCCATGGATTTTACTTGTTCCGTTTATGGTTATATCAGTGGTCAACTGTCACCATCTTTTTTCATTTTCTCTGATTTCCCCTGTACAACAGAAAAAAACAAGCTTAAATATTATTCATCTATATGATTTGCATACATTTCCAATTATTAGCTGGGGTCCACTTGATTTCAGTATTGCCAGAATACGGCCATTGGGGGGGCATGTTTTCACGTAAGTCAGCAAATTATTTTGTAACACAATAGCACTTAAAAAAAGAAACCTCATGAAATGCAGCTATTTCTGTTTAAGGACTTGAATCCAAATTCTGGCTTTTCTGTATTAATGCCTAATAATAATAGCTACCATTTAGTCTATGTTTTCTAAGTCACTTAGATAAATCAACTAATTTGGTTCACAGAAAAACCCTATGAAGTAGTAATTATTACGTTATCTTGATTATGCACATATCTGTATGTTCACCTGGGTCCGCACATTCCTCTCAATGGATAAGATTGTAATGGGGTGTCACACAAAAAGATTATTCCTCAATGACCTTCCTTATTCATTGTGCAGTCTGTTTATTTTTCTTTTCTACTGACTCACCTCTACTGAGGAAGCATTCAACTTTCCATAGAAACAATTCCTTTTTTTGCACTCAGCTGTCATTAATTTATATAATATTTAACTAAATCTTGTATTATTAAAGAAAGAAGTATTGCTACAATAGGCTTAGTTTCAGGTTTAGTAACAAACACATCTGACTTGTAATCACATACCCTAACAAATTGAAGACGTAATTCTACCAGCTGACTGTTTAAATTCTGTGGGCGTCCATCAGAAGGCTAAACGGAGGGAGTGGTGCACGTCAGTTCAGCCAGCAAGTCAGTTCAGAGGAAGTCATTGAAGAGTCTAACATTTTTCTCTTAAAAATGTTATTACCTATTTTCTCTTGGTGTTTGGCCCACCTACAGGAGTTCAGCTTCCTAAAACACTCCATCCCTCCAAGAATTTAAGAGTATCTCTTTGGGGATAATTTATGTGTTTTAATGAACAAGTCTCATCAGTTATATACACATATATAATAGAATACAAGTCATCTATGTACACCTTGATACATTATTATAAAATGAACACATTCATGTAACCAGATAAAAGGAAGAGAATATCACTGGACACCTTGTACACCACATCACTACCCCTCCCTCTCCCGCAGAGGAAGGCATTATTCCTGTCAGGTTATCTGATATATTTTTGAATCTATATAATGAGCTCTTAATTTCAGTTATTAAAATTTCAGTTTCACAATTTCCCTTTGACTTTTTAAATATAGTCCTCAGGTCTTCTACTGAAATTCTCCATCATATCATGTAATTTCTTTTTTTTTTTTAACGTCTTTATCGGAGTATAGTTGCTTTACAATGGTGTGTTAGTTTCTGCTGTATAACAAAGTGAATCAGCTATACATATACATATATTCCCATTTCTCCTCCCTCTTGCGTCTCCCTCCCACCCTCCCTATCCCACATCTAGGTGGTCACAAAGCACCGAGCTAATCTCCCTGTGCCATGTGGCTACTTCCCACTAGCTATCTATTTTACATTTGCTAGTGTATATATGTCCATGTCAATCTCTCACTTCGTCCCAGCTTACCCTTCCCCCTCCCTGTGTCCTCAAGTCCATTCTCTACATCTGTGTCTTTATTCCTGTCCTGCCCCTAGGACTTCAGAACCTTTTTTTTTTCTTTAGATTACATATATTTGTGTTAGAATACGGTATTGGTTTTTCTCTTTCTGACTTACTTCACTCTGTATGACAGTCTCTGGGTCCATCCACCTCACTGCAAATAACACAATTTCATTTCTTTTTATGGCTGAGTATTATTCCATTGTATATATGTGCCACATCTTCTTTATCCATTCATCTGTCGATGAACACTTAGGTTGCTTCCGTGTCCTGGCTATTGTAAATAGTGCTGCAATGAACATTGTGGTACATGACTATTTTTGAATTATGGTTTTCTAGAGGTATATGCCCAGTAGTGGGATTGCTGGGTCATATGGTAGTTCTATTTCTAGTTTTCTAAGGAACCTCCATATTGTTCTCCATATTGGCTGTATCAATTTACATTCCCACCAACTGTGCAAGAGGGTTCCCTTTTCTCCACACCCTCTCTAGCATTTATTGTATGTAGATATTTTGATGATGGCCATTCTGACTGGTATGGGGTGATACCTCATTGTACTTTTGATTTGCTTTTCTCTAATGATTAGTGACATTGAGCATCCTTTCATGTGTTTGTTGGCAATCTGTATATCTTCTTTGGAGAAATGTCTATTTAAGTCTTCTGCCCATTTTGGATTGGGTTGTTTGTTTTTTTGATATTGAGCTGGATGAGCTGCTTGTATATTTTGGAAATTAATCCTTTGCCAGTTGCTTCGTTTGCAAATATTTTCTCCCATTCTGAGGGTTGTCTTTTCATCTTGTTTATGGTTTCCTTTGCTGTGCAAAAGCTTTTAAGTTTCAATAGGTCCCACTTGTTTATTTTTGTTTTTATTTCCATTTCTCTAGCAGGTGGGTCAAAAAGGATCTTGCTATGATTTATGTCATACAGTGTTCTGCCTATGTTTTCCTCTAAGAGTCTGATGGTGTCTGGCCTTACATTTAGGTCTTTAATCCATTTTGAATTTATTTTTGTGTATGGTGTTAGGGAGTGTTCTAATTTCATACTTTTACATGTAGCTGTCCAGTTTTCCCAGCACCACTTATTGAAGGGGCTGTCTTTTCTCCACTGTATATTCTTGCCTCCTTTATCAAAGATAAAGTGACCATATGTGTGTGGGTTTATCTCTGGGCTTTCTATCCTGTTCCATTGATCTATATTCCTGTTTTTGTGCCAGTACCATACTGTCTTGATTACTGTAGCTTTGTAGTATAGTCTGAAGTCCTGGAGCCTGATTTCTCCAGCTCCGTTTTTCTTTCTCAAGATTGCTTTGGCTATTCGGAGTCTTTTCTGTTTCCATACAAATTGTGCAATTTTTTGTTCTAGTTATGTGAAAAATGCCATAGGTAGTTTGATAAGGATTGCATTAAATCTGTAGTCATTTTCACAATGTGGATTCTTCCAATCCAAGAACATGGTATATCTCTCCATCTGTTTGTATCACCTTTAATTTCTTTCATCAGTGTCTTATAGTTTTCTGCATACAGGTCTTTTGTCTCCTTAGGTAGGTTTATTCCTAGGTATTTTATTCTTTTTGTTGCAATGGTAAATAGGAGTGTTTCCTTAATTCTTCTTTCAGATTTTTCATCATTAGTGTATAGGAATGCAAGAGATTTCTGTGCATTAATTTTGTAGCCTGCTACTTTACCAAATTCATTGATTAGCTCTAGTAGTTTTCTGGTAACATCTTTAGGATTCTCTATGTATACTATCATGTCATCTGGAAACAGTGACAGCTTTACTTCTTCTTTTCCAATTTGGATTCCTTTTATTTCTTTTTCTTCTCTGCTAAAACTTCAAAAACTATGTTGAATAATAGTGGTGAGAGTGGGCAACCTTGTCTTGTTCCTGACCTTAGTGGAAATGTTTTCAGTTTTTCACCATTGAAAATGATGCTGACTGTGGGTTTCTCATATATGGCCTTTATTATGTTGAGGAAAGTTCCCTCTATGCCTACTTTCTGGAGAGTTTTTATTATAAATGGTTGTTGAATTTTGTTAAAAGCTTTTTCAGCATCTATTGAGATAATCATATGGTTTTTATCCTTCAATTTGTTAATATGGTGTGTCACATTGATTGATTTGCATATATTGAAGAATCCTTGCATTCCTGGGATAAACCCCACTTGATCATGGTGTATGATCCTTTGAATGTGCTGTTGGATTCTGATTCCAGTATTTTGGTAAGGATTTTTGCATCTATGTTCATCAGTGATATTGGCCTGTAGTTTTCTTTTTTTGTGTGACATCTTTTTCTGGTTTTGGTATCAGGGTGATGGTGGCCTCATAGAATGAGTTTGGGAGTGTTCCTCCCTCTGGTATATTTTGGAAGAGTTTGAGAAGGATAGGTGTTAGCTCTTCTCTAAATGTTTGATAGAATTCGCCTGTGAAGCCATCTGGTCCTGTGGTTTTGTTTGTTGGAAGATTTTTAATCACAATTTCAATTTCAGTGCTTGTGATTGGTCTGTTCATATTTTCTATTTCTTCCTGGTTCAGTCTCAGAACGTTGTGCTTTTCTAAGAATTTTTCCATTTCTTCCAGGTTGTCCATTTTATTGGCATAGAGTTGCTTGTAGTAATCTCTCATGATCCTTTGTATTTCTGCAGTATCAGTTGTTACTTCTCCTTTTTCATTTCTAATTCTATTGATTTGAGTCTTCTCCCTTTTTTTCTTGATGAGTCTGGCTAACGGTTTATCAATTTTGTCTGTCTTCTCAAAGAACCAGCTTTTAGTTTTATTGATCTTTGCTATCGTTTCATTTCTTTTTCATTTATTTCTGATCTGATCTTTATGATTTCTTTCCTTCTGCTAACTTTGGGGGTTTTTTTGTTCTTCTTTCTCTAATTGCTTTAGGTGTAAGGTTAGGTTGTTTATTTGAGATGTTTCTTGTTTCTTGAGGCAGGATTGTATTGCTATAAACTTCCCTCCTAGCACTGCTTTTGCTCCATCCCATAGGTTTTGGGTCGTCGTGTTTTCATTGTAATTTGTTTCTAGGTATTTTTTGATTTCCTCTTTGATTTCTTCCGTGATCTCTTGGTTAATTAGTAGTGTATTGTTCAGCCTCCATGTGTTTGTATTTTTTACAGATTTTTTCCTGTAATTGATATCTAGTCTCATAGCATTGTGGTTGGA
This sequence comes from Eubalaena glacialis, assembly GCF_028564815.1. Lineage (NCBI taxonomy): Eukaryota > Metazoa > Chordata > Mammalia > Artiodactyla > Balaenidae > Eubalaena > Eubalaena glacialis. The sequence continues at coordinate 31,815,443 of NC_083727.1, forward strand.
AAAGGTTCTTGATATGATTTCAATTTTCTTAAATTTACTAATGCTTGATTTGTGACCCAAGATATGATCTATCCTGGAGGATGTTCCATGAGCACTTGAGAAGAAACTGTATTCTGTTGCTTTTGGATGGAATGTCCTATAAATATCAACTAAGTCCATCTTGTTTAATGTATCATTAAAAGCTTGTGTTTCCTTATTTATTTTCATTTTGGAGGATCTGTCCATTGGTGAAAGTGGGGTGTTAAAGTCCCCTACTATGATCGTGTTAATGTCGATTTCCCCTTTTATGGCTGTTAGTATTTGCCTTATGTATTGAGGTACTCCTCCGTTGGGTGCATAAATATTTACAATTGTTATATCTTCTTCTTCTATTAATCCCTTGATCATTATGTACTGTCCTTCTTTGTCTCTTGTAATAGTCTTAATTTTACAGTCTATTTTGTCTGTTATGAGAATTGCTGTGCCAGCTTTCTTTTGATTTCCATTTGCATGGAATATCTTTTTCCATCCCCTCACTTTCAGTCTGTATGTGTACTAAGTCTGAAGTGGGTCTCTTGTAGACAGCATATATATGGGTCTTGTTTTTGTATCCATTCAGCTGGTCTATGTCTTTTGGTTGGAGCATTTAATCCATTTACATTTAAGGTAGTTATTGATATGTATGTTCCTATTACCATTTTCTTAATTGTTTTGGGTTTGTTATTGTAGGTCTTTTCCTTCTCTTGTGTTTCCTTCTTAGAGAAGTTCCTTTAGCATTTGTTTTAAAGCTGGTTTGGTGGTGCTGAATTCTCTTAGCTTTTACTTGTCTGTAAAGGTTTTAATTTCTCCATCGAATCTGAATGAGATCCTTGCTGGGTAGAGTAATCTTGGTTGTAGTTTTTTCCCTTTCATCACTTTAAATAAGTCCTGCCACTCGCTTCTGGCTTGAAGAGTTTCTGCTGAACGATCAGCTGTTAACCTTATGGGGATTCCCTTGTATGTTATTTGTTGTTTTTCCCTTGCTGCACTTAATATTTTTTCTTTGTATTTAATTTTTGATAGTTTGAGTAATATGTGTCTTGGCATGTTTCTCCTTGAATTTATCCTGTATGGGACTCTCTGTGCTTCCTGGACTTGATTGACTATTTCCTTTCCCATATTAGGGAGGTTTCCGACTATAATCTCTTCAAATATTTTCTCAGTCCCTTTTTTTTCTCTCTTCTTCTTCTGGGACCCCTATAATTCAAATGTTGGTGCATTTAATGTTGTCCCAGAGGTCTCTGAGATTGTTCTCACTCTTGTTATTCTTTTTTCTTTGTTCTGCTCTGCGGTAGTTATTTCCACTATTTTATCTTCCAGGTCACTTATCTGTTCTTCTGCCTCAGTTTTTCTGCTATTGATTCCTTCTAGAGAATTTTTAATTTCATTTATTGTTTTGTTCTTCATTGTTTGTTTGCTCCTTAGTTCTTCTAGGTCCTTGTTAAACGTTTCTTGTATTTTCTCCATTCTATTTCCAAGATTTTGGATCATCTTTACTATCATTAGTCTGAATTCTTTTTCAGGTAGGCTGCCTATTTCCTCTTCATTTGTTTGGTCTGGTGGGTTTTTACCTTGCTTCTTCATCTGCTGTGTATTTTTCTGTCTTCTCATTTTGCTTAACTTACTGTGTTTGGGGTCTCCTTTTCGCAGGCTGCACGTTCATAGTTACCGTTGTTTTTGGTGTCTGCCCCGAGTGGGTAAGGTTGGTTCAGTGGGTTGTGTAGGCTTCCTGGTGGAGGAGACTGGTGCCTGTGTTCTGGTGAATGAGTCTGGATCTTGTCTTTCTGGTGGGCAGGGCCATGTCCAGTGGTGTGTTTTGGGGTGTCTGTGAACTTATTATGATTTTTGGCAGCCTCTCTGCTAATGGGTAGGGCTGTGTTCCTTTCTTGCTAGTTGTTTGGCCTAGGGTGTCCAGAACTGTAGCTTGCTGGTCATTGAGTGAAGCTGGATATTAGTGTTGAGATGGAGTCTCTGGGACACCTTTCGCCGTTTGATATTACATGGGGCTTGGATGTCTCTGGTGGACCAATGTCCTGAACTCACCTCTGCCACCTCAGCGGCTCAGGCCTGACACCCGGCCGGAGCACCAAGACCCTGTCAGGCACTCAGCTCAGAAGAAAAGGGAGAAAAAAAAAGAAAGAAAAAATAAATAAATAAAATAAAGTTATTAAAATAAAAATTTTTTAATATTATTGAAATTTTTTTAAATTAAGAAAGTAATAAAAATGAGAAAGAAATAAGAGAGCAACCAAACCAAAAAACAAATCCACCAATGATAATAAGCACTAAAAACTATACCAAAAAAAAAAAAAACCGACAGACAGAACCCTAGGACAAATGGTAAAAGCAAAGCTATACAGACAAAATCACACAAAGAAGCATACACATACACACTCACAAAAAGTGAAAAAGGAAAATATATATAAAAAGGAAGAGAGCAACCAAATCAATAAACAAACTACCAATGATAACAAACTGTAAATACTAAACTAAGATAAACATAAAACCAGAAACAAATTAGATGCAGAAAGCAAACCCCAAGTCTACAGTTGCTCCCAAAGTCCACCACCTCTATTTTGAGATAATTCGTTGTCTATTCAGGTATTCCAGAGATGCAGGGTACATGAAGTTGATTGTAGAGAATTTGCTGCTCCTGAGGCTGCTGGGAGAGATTTCCCTTTCTCTTCTTTGTTCGCATAGCTCCTGGGGTTCAGCTTTGGATTTGGCCCCGTCTCTGTGTGTAGGTCACCTGAGGGCATCTGTTGTTCTCCCAGACAGGACAGGGTTTAAATAGCAGCTGATTAGGGGGCTCTGGCTCACTCAGGCCTGGGTGAGCCTGTGGCGGCAGAGGCCAGCGTGACATTGCCACAGCCTGAGGTGCGCCGTCTCTTTTCCCGGGGAAGGTAACCCTGGATCACAGGATCCTGGCAGCGGCGGGCTGCAGAGGCTCCCAGAAGGGGAGGGGTGGATAGTGACCTGTGCCTGCACACAGGCTTCTTGGTGGCGGTGGCAGCAGCCTTAGCATTTTATGCCTGCCTCTGATGTCCACGCTGGTAGCCGCGGCTCGAGCCCATCTCTGGAGCTCGTTTAGGCGGTGCTCTTAATCCCCTCTCCTTGCGCACCAGGAAACAAAGAGGGAAGAAAAAGTCTCTTGCCTCTTAGGCAGTTCCAGACTTTTTCTCGGACTCCCTCCTGGCTAGCTGTGGCACACTAGCCCCCTTCAGGCTGTGTTCATGCAGCCAACCCCAGTCATCTCCATGGGAACTGACCTCCAAAGCCCAAGCCTCAGCTCCCAGCCCCCACCTGCCCCGGTGGGTGAGCAGACAAGCCTCTCAGGTTGGTGAGTGCTGGTCAGCACTGATCCTTTGTGCAGGAATCTCTCCGCTTTGCCCTCTGCACCCCTGTTGCTGCGTTCTTCTCTGTGGCTCTGAAGCTTCCTCCCCATCCACTCCCCATCTCTGCCAGTGAAGGGCCTTCCTAGTGTGTGGAAACTTTTCCTCCTTCACCGCTCCCTCTCAGATGCTTTAAACCAAGCATTAGGAATGGCCTTGAATTGATCAAGTTCAAAGCAAAAAGTACTACCACATTCAAAACTAATGAAGTGCCAAGAAAGTGCCTCACTGATATTTTTCCTGTGCTTTGCTTTTTCCTTTTTTGTGCTTTTTCTCTCTGCCAACCAACTTTCTTTTAATTATTTGTTCCCACCAAAGTGACAGAATTGGGTTATTCCAAATTTTATGCAGCTGATAAAGCAACTCTTGAGCAAGCCAGAGAAGGAAAAGCCTTTGACTCCTAGGTGCTTTCAAGAGAACAAAACATTCAGGACTGTACTTAGCTAGATAGTGTGCCTCTTTCAGTGAGCAGAAAAATTAGGGCATTTATTTATAGCTCTTTGAAAGGAGCAGTGTCCATTTTTGACAAAAAATTTCTCTTTCCAACTTGACATAGTTTTCTTTTAGACCAGTACTCTTTCCTAAATTAATATTGATTACCCATTAAGGCACATGTGTGAACTCAAATGTCAAATGATATGACAAAATTATTTAATATAGCAATAAATTAGAAGGATAATCTATTTTATTTAATTCAGCATACTTTTACTGAGTCCTAATAATATTCAAGTCACTTTTCTAGAAGGTTTTAAAGGATGCAAACATACATAAAACAATTCTTCATCTCAAAGAGCTTATAGTCTTATAACATGTGACGTAATTGAAATAACATGTAGAAACAAAAGATTACAGTACAGAGTGGAAACAGATTATTTTTGTTTGGTAACAGAAATCAAGGATATAGGAAGTAGAATTTGAGCTGGTCTTAAAGGGTGGGTAGGATTTCACCAATCACATCTTCAGAGTCAATTTCTTTTCTTTTTTTCTATTCTTTTTCAAATTCTTTTCCCATGTAGGTTATTACAGAATATTGAGCAGAGTTCCCTGTGCTATACAGTAAGTCCTTGTTGGTTGGTTATCTATTCAGAGTCACTTTTCCATGAAGCAGTCCCTAATGCTTCCCTGATGTACAACTGACCTGCCCCCCCGACATACACACACACACACACACACACACACTTCCTTTGTCTTCCTTTATGCCCTACTCTTTGCTGAACATGTTATCTACCCCTAGGACCTATAGTTTATCTCATCTAACTATATTGTAAGCTTCTTAAGGGGTCCCCAGAGTCTGACTAGGCTAGGACTATTCCAGCCCAGAATAAACATTTATAAACATCTGTTTAATTACTTCATTAGCTAATTAATTAGTTAATGCAGAGGTTTCAAAGAAAGGAGAGTAAAGATTCTAGTTTCATAGTTTTTATTACAGGTTGGGATCCCCAGAAAGTAGATTCTGAGTGCACATAAAATTCACCTGGGAAGCTTTTGTAAAAAACATTTTATTATGAAAAAATTCAAACCTTTACAAAGCAAACCGAATAGTAGAATGGACCCCCTTGTACTCATCACCCAATTTCAACAATTATTAAGGCATTACTAACTTTGTTTCATCTAAACCTTCACAGAATCCAACCCTCTCCTCCATATTGTGTTAGTATTTTGAAGCATATTGAGTTTTTTAAAAATATACTGATGCCTAAAGATTCTAATTTACATGGTTTGGAATGGGGGTTAGGCTCTTCAGAGGACTTTAATGTGTACCAAGGATTGGGAATCTCTAGTCTCGAACAGCATGAACACATGTAGTTAATAGCACTAGAGTTTAGAAATTTCAGGGTGAACTTAAGGATTAGTGAATTTCCCTATCTGGCCAGAGCCTATTTCATGTCTGAAATAATAAGAGAAGTGGCAGGAATAAAAGGCCAGGCAACCGGGGAAGGCGGAAGAGCAGTCTCACCTGTTGTACAGAGTTTGGATTTTACTCTGAAGTTTATCATCATCACCATCACCACCATCATCATCATCTTGACTGAGCTGTGGTCTTTATTATTAATTTCACAGACAGGAAAGCTGGATACTGAGCAGTTAAATAACTTAGCTAAGCATGCATATTAAAGTAACATTGAAAGCCTGGTGGCACAGTGGTTAAGAATCCACCAGCCAATGCAGGGGACACAGGTTCAAGCCCTGGTCTGGGAAGATCCCACCTGCTGCGGAGCAACTAAGCCCATGTGCCACAACTACTGAAGCCCACATGACTAGAGCCTGTGCTCCGCAACAAGAGAAGCCACCGCAATGAGAAGCCCGTGCACAGCAACAAAGTGTAGCGCCCGCTTGCCGCAACTAGAGAAAGCCTGCGTGCAGCAGTGAAGACCCAATGCAGCCAAAAATAAATTAATTTTTTAAAAATCAGGGAGGGGCAAGATGGCGGAAGAGTAAGACGCGGAGATCACCTTCCTCCCCACAGATACATGAGAAATACATCTACACGTGGAACTGCTCCTACAGAACACCCACTGAACGCTGGCAGAAGACGTCAGACCTCCCAAAAGGCAACAAAATCCCCACGTACTTGGGTAGGGCAAAAGAAAAAAGAAATAACAGAGACAAAAGAATAGGGACGGGACCTGCACCAGTGGGAGGGAGCTGTGAAGGAGGAAAGGTTTCCACACACTAGGAAGCCCCTTCGTGGGCAGAGACTGCGGGTAGCAGAGGGGGGAAGCTTCGGAGCCACGGAGGAGAGCGCAGCCACATTGGTGCGGAGGGCAAAGCGGAGATTCCCGCACAGAGGAGCGGTGCCGACCAGCACTCACCAGCCCGAGAGGCTTGTCTGCTCAGCCGCCGGGGCGGGCGGGGCCTGGGAGCTGGGGCTCGGGCTTCGGTGCTAGCCGGGAGGGAGTCCGGGAAAAAGACTGCAGCTGCCAAAGAGGCAAGAGAATTTTTCTTGCCTCTTTGTTTCGCGGCGCGCAAGGAGAGGGGATTCAGAGCGCCGCCTAAACGAGCTCCAGAGACGGGCGCGAGCCGCGGCTATCAGCGCGGATCCCACAGCAACAGGGACGCAGAGGGAAAAACGGAGAGATTCCCGCACAGAGGCTCGGCGCCGAGCAGCACTCACCAGCCCGAGAGGCTTGTCTGCTCACCCGCCGGGGCGGGCGGGGGCTGGGAGCTGAGGCGCGGGCTTCGGTCGGATCCCAGGGAGAGGACTGGGGTTGGCTGCGTGAACACAGCCTGAAGGGTCTAGCGCACCACAACTAGCCGGGAGGGTGCACGAGAGGAAGTCTGCGGCTGCCGAAGAGGCAGGAGACTTTTTCTTGCCTCTTTGTTTCGCGGCGTGCAAGGAGAGGGGATTCAGAGCGCCACTTAAACGAACTCCAGAGACGGGCGCGAGCCGCGGCTATCAGCGCGGACCCCAGAGACGGGCATGAGACGCTAAGGCTGCTGCTGCCGCCACCAAACAGCCTGTGGGCGAGCACAGGTCATTCTCCGCGCCGCCCCTCCCGGGAGCCTGTGCAGCCCGCCACGGCCAGGCTCCCGTAATCCGGGGACAACTTCCCCGGGAGAGCGCACGGCGCGCCTCAGGCTGCTGCAACGTCACGCCGGCTTCTGCCGCCGCAGGCTCGCCCCGCCTCCTCCGTACCGCTCCCTTCCCCCGGCCTGACTGAGCCAGAGCCCCCGAATCAGCTGCTCCTTTAACCCCGTTCTGTCTGGGCGGGGAACAGACGCCCTCAGGGGACCTACATGCAGAGGCGGGTCCAAATCCAAAGCTGAACCCCGGGAGCTGTACGAACAAAGAAGAGAAAGGGAAATCTCTCCCAGCAGCCTCAGAAGCAGCGGATTAAAGCTCCACAAACAACTTGATGTGCCTGCATCTGTTGAATACCTGAATAGACAACGAATCATCCCAAATTTAGGAGATGGACTTTGGGAGCAGGATATATTAACTTTTCCCCTTTTCCTTTTTTTTGTGAGTGTAGATGTGTATGCTTCTGGGTGAGATTTTGTCTGTATGGCTTGGCTCTCACCGTTAGTCCTAGGGTTAGGTCCGTCCGTTTTTTTTTTTTTTTTTTTTTGGCTTAAAAAAAATTTTTTTTTCCCTAGTAAATGTTTTCTTAATAATTTTTTCCTTATTTTCTATTTTTAAAAAAATTTTTAATAAGTTTTTTCATATTTTTTATTTTAAAAAATTAAAAAAATTTTTTTCTTAATAAATTTTTTCTAAATAATTTTTTTCTTATTTTTAGTATAAAAAATTAATAAATCTATTTTTAAAAAATAAAAAAATTTTTTTTCTTAATAAATTTACTCTTAATAATTTTTTTTCTTATTTTTTATTATAATTGCTTTATTTTATTTTATTTTATCCTCTTTTTTTCTTTCTTTCCATTTTTTCTCCCTTTTATTCTGAGCCGTGTGGATGAAAGGCTCTTGGTGCTCCAGCCAGGCATCAGGGCTGTGCCTCTGAGGTGGGAGAGCCAACTTCAGGACACTGGTCCACAAGAGACCTCCCAGCTCCACGTAATACCAAACGGCGAAAATCTCTCACAGATCTCCATCTCAACATCAAGACCCAGCTTCACTCAACGACCAGCAAGCTACAGTGCTGGACACCCTATGCCAAACAACTAGCAAGAGAGGAACACAGCCCCATCCATTAGCAGAGAGGCTGCCTAAAATCATAATAAGGCCACAGACACCCCAAAACACACCACCAGATGTGGACGAACCCACCAGAAAGACAACATCCAGCCTCATCCACCAGAACACAGGCACTAGTTCCCTCCACCAGGAAACCTACACAACCCACTGAACCAACCTTAGCCACTGGGGACAGATACCAAAAACAACGGGAACTACGAACCTGCAGCCTGTGAAAAGGAGACCCCAAACACAGTAAGATAAGCAAAATGAGAAGACAGAAAAACACACAGCAGATGAAGGAGCAGGGTCAAAACACACCAGACCTAACAAATGAAGAGGAAATAGGTAGTCTACCTGAAAAAGAATTCAGAATAATGATAGTAAGGATGATCCAAAGTCTTGGAAATAGAATAGACAAAATGCAAGAAACATTTAACAAGGACGTAGAAGAACTAAAGAGGAACCAAGAAACGATGACAAGCACAATAAATGAAATTAAAAATACTCTAGATGGGATCAATAGCAGAATAACTGAGGCAGAAGAACGGATAAGTGACCTGGAAGATAAAATGGTGGAAATAACTACTGCAGACCAGAATAAAGAAAAAAGAATGAAAAGAACTGAGGACAGTCTCAGAGACCTCTGGGACAACATTAAACGCACCAACATTCGAATTATAGGGGTCCCAGAAGAAGAAGAGAAAAAGAAAGGGACTGAGAAAATATTTGAAGAGATTATAGTTGAAAACTTCCCTAATATGGGAAAGGAAATAGTTAATCAAGTCCTGGAAGCACAGAGAGTCCCATACAGGATAAATCCAAGGAGAAACACACCAAGACACATATTAATCAAACTATCAAAAATTAAATATAAAGAAAACATATTAAAAGCAGCAAGGGAAAAACAACAGATAACACACAAGGGCATCCCCATAAGGTTAACAGCTGATCTTTCAGCAGAAACGCTGCAAGCCAGAAGGGAGTGGCAGGATATACTTAAAGTGATGAAGGAGAAAAACCTACAACCAAGATTACTCTACCCAGCAAGGATCTCATTCAGATTTGATGGAGAAATTAAAACCTTTACAGACAAGCAAAAGCTGAGAGAGTTCAGCACCACCAAACCAGCTTTACAACAAATGCTAAAGGAACTTCTCTAGGCAAGAAACACAAGAGAAGGAAAACACCTACAATAACAAACCCAAAACATTTAAGAAAATGGGAATAGGAACATACATATCGATAATTACCTTAAATGTAAATGGATTAAATGCTCCCACCAAAAGACACAGACTGGCTGAATGGATACAAAAACAAGACCCATATATATGCTGTCTACAAGAGACCCACTTCAGACCTAGAGACACATACAGACTGAAAGTGAGGGGATGGAAAAAGATATTCCATGCAAATGGAAATCAAAAGAAAGCTGGAGTAGCAATTCTCATATCAGACAAAATAGACTTTAAAATAAAGACAATTACAAGACACAAAGACGGACACTATATAATGATCAAGGGATCGATCCAAGAGGAAGGTATAACAATTGTAAATATTTATGCACCCAACATAGGAGCACCTCAATACATAAGGCAAATACTAACAGCCATAAAAGGGGAAATCGACAGTAACACAATCATAGTAGGGGACTTTAACACCCCACTTTCACCAATGGACAGATCATCCAAAATGAAAATAAATAAGGAAACACAAGCTTTAAATGATACATTAAACAAGATGGACTTAATTGATATTTATAGGACATTCCACCCAAAAACAACAGAATACACATTTTTCTCAAGTGCTCATGGAACATTCTCCAGGATAGATCATATCTTGGGTCACAAATCAAGCCTTGGTAAATTTAAAAAAATTGAAATCGTATCAAGTATCTTTTCCGACCACAACGCTATGAGACTAGATATCAATTACAGGAAAAGATCTGTAAAAAATACAAACACATGGAGGCTACACAATACACTACTTAATAACGAAGTGATCACTGAAGAAATCAAAGGGGAAATCAAAAAATACCTAGAAACAAATGACAATGGAGACACGACGATCCAAAACCTATGGGATGCAGCAAAAGCAGTTCTAAGAGGGAAGTTTATAGCAATACAAGCCTACATCAAGAAACAGGAAACATCTCGAATAAACAACCTAACCTTGCACCTAAAGCAATTAGAGAAAGAAGAACAAAAAAACCCCAAAGCTAGCAGAAGGAAAGAAATCATAAAGATCAGATCAGAAATAAATGAAAAAGAAATGAAGGAAACAATAGCAAAAATCAATGAAACTAAAAGCTGGTTCTTTGAGAAGATAAACAAAATTGATAAACCATTAGCCAGACTCATCAAGAGAAAAAAGGAGAAGACTCAAATTAATAGAATTAGAAATGAAAAAGGAGAAGTAACCACTGACACTGCAGAAATACAAACGATCATAAGAGATTACTACAAGCAACTCTATGCTAATAAAATGGACAACCTGGAAGAAATGGACAGATTCTTAGAAATGCACAACCTGCCGAGACTGAACCAGGAAGAAATAGAAAATATGAACAGACCAATCACAAGCACTGAAATTGAAACTGTGATTAAAAATCTTCCAACACACAAAAGCCCAGGGCCAGATGGCTTCACAGGCGAATTCTATCAAACATTTAGAGAAGAGCTAACACCTATCCTTCTCAAACTCTTCCAAAATATTGCAGAGGGAGGAACACTCCCCAACTCATTCTACGAGGCCACCATCACCCTGATACCAAAACCAGGCAAAGATGTCACAAAGAAAGAAAACTACAGGCCAATATCACTGATGAACATAGATGCAAAAATCCTCAACAAAATACTAGCAAACAGAATCCAACAGCACATTAAAAGGATCATACACCATGATCAAGTGGGGTTTATTCCAGGAATGCAAGGATTCTTCAATATACGCAAATCAATCAACGTGATACATCATATTAACAAATTGAAGGAGAAAAACCATATGATCATCTCAATAGATGCAGAGAAAGCTTTCGACAAAATTCAACACCCATTTATGATAAAAGTCCTGCAGAAAGTAGGCATAGAGGGAACTTTCCTCAACATAATAAAGGCCGTATATGACAAACCCACAGCCAACATTGTCCTCAATGGTGAAAAACTGAAACCATTTCCACTAAGATCAGGAACAAGACAAGGTTGCCCACTCTCACCACTATTATTCAACATAGTTTTGGAAGTGTTAGCCACAGCAATCAGAGACGAAAAAGAAATAAAAGGAATCCAAATCGGAAAAGAAGAAGTAAAGCTGTCACTGTTTGCAGATGACATGATACTATACATAGAGAATCCAAAAGATGCTACCAGAAAACTACTAGAGCTAATCAATGAATTTGGTAAAGTAGCAGGATACAAAATTAATGCACAGAAATCTCTTGCATTCCTGTATACTAATGATGAAAAATCTGAAAGTGAAATTAAGAAAACACTCCCGTTTACCATTGCAACAAAAAGAATAAAATACCTAGGAATAAACCTACCTAAGGAGACAAAAGACCTGTATGCAGAAAATTATAGGACACTGATGAAAGAAATTAAAGATGATACAAATAGATGGAGAGATATACCATGTTCTTGGATTGGAAGAATAAACATTGTGAAAATGACTCTGCTACCCAAAGCAATCTACAGATTCAATGCAATCCCTATCAAACTACCACTGGCATTTTTCACAGAACTAGAACAAAAAATTTCACAATTTGTATGGAAACACAAAAGACCCCGAATAGCCAAAGCAATCTTGAGAACGAAAAATGGAGCTGGAGGAATCAGGCTCCCTGACTTCAGACTATATTACAAAGCTACAGTAATCAAGACAGTTTGGTACTGGCACAAAAACAGAAATATAGATCAATGGAACAGGATAGAAAGCCCAGAGATAAGCCCACGCACATATGGTCACCTTATCTTTGATAAAGGAGGCAAGCATATACAGTGGAGAAAAGACAGCCTCTTCAATAAGTGGTGCTGGGAAAATTGGACAGGTACATGTAAAAGTATGAAATTAGAACACTCCCTAACACCATACACAAAAATAAACTCAAAATGGATTAAAGACCTAAGTGTAAGGCCAGACACTATCAAACTCTTAGAGGAAAACATAGGCAGAACACTGTATGACATAAGTCACAGCAAGATCCTTTTTGACCCAGGTCCTAGAGAAATGGAAATAAAAACACAAATAAACAAATGGGACCTAATGAAACTTCAAAGCTTTTGCACAGCAAAGGAAACCATAAACAAGACCAAAAGACAACCCTCAGAATGGGAGAAAATATTTGCAAATGAAGCAACGGACAAAGGATTAATCTCCAAGATTTACAAGCAGCTCATGCAGCTCAATAACAAAAAAACAAACAACCCAATCCAAAAATGGGCAGAAGACCTAAATAGACATTTCTCCAAAGAAGAGATACAGATTGCCAACAGACACATGAAAGAATGCTCAACATCATTAATCATTAGAGAAATGCAAATCAAAACTACAATGAGGTATCATCTCACACCGGTCAGAATGGCCATCATCAAAAAATCTAGAAACAATAAATGCTGGAGAGGGTGTGGAGAAAAGGGAACACTCTTGCACTGTTGGTGGGAATGTAAATTGATACAGCCACTATGGAGAACAGTATGGAGGGTCCTTAAAAAACTAAAAATAGAACTACCATATGACCCAGCAATCCCACTACTGGGCATATACCCTGAGAAAACCATAATTCAGAAAGAGTCATGTACCAAAATATTCATTGCAGCTCTGTTTACAATAGCCAGGACATGGAAGCAACCTAGGTGTCCATCATCGGATGAATGGATAAAGAAGATGTGGCACATATATACAATGGAATATTACTCAGCCATAAAAAGAAATGAAATGGAGGTGTTTGTAATGAGGTGGATGGAGTTAGAGTCTGTCATACAGAGTGAAGTAAGTCAGAAAGAGAAAAACAAATACAGTATGCTAACACATATATATGGAATCTAAGGGAAAAAAAAAAAAAGAGGTCATGAAGAACCTAGTGGCAAGATGGGAATAAAGACACAGACCTACTAGAGAATGGACTTGAGGATATGGGGAGGGGGAGGGGTGAGATGTGACAGGGTGAGAGAGTGTCATGGACATATATACACTACCAAATGTAAAATAGATAACTAGTGGGAAGCAGCCGCATAGCACAGGGAGATCAGCTCGGTGCTTTGTGACCACCTAGAGGGGTGGGATAGGGAGGGTGGGAGGGAGGGAGATGCAAGAGGGAAGAGATATGGCAACATATGTATATGTGTAACTGATTCACTTTGTTGTAAAGCAGAAGCTAGCACACCATTGTAAAGCAATTATACTTCAATAAAGATGTTTAAAAATCAACTGATTTAAGAAAAAAAAAAGTCAAACAAGTAAACCAAGATTCCCCACTTCCAGGAAATCTCTTTGATATTTAATGATTTTCACAAATATTTCCAGTAAAGAAATTATTTTACTAAAGTAAGCAGAAGGGTATAAGTTAAGTATATATAAGTGCATACATGCCGTTGGGTAAGAAACAAAGGCTCTAGAAAGACCCAGCAACCAAAAGGAAAATAGCGACTACTATACAGACAATCCCACATTCTGGAAAAAAAAAAAAGGCATTTCTTTTCAGTTCTTATTTTACCTCTTTATTTTACCCTTATTTTACCTTGCCATGTTTTATTTAGTGGTAACATTTAATTTGCTTTCCCATTCAGAGTTCTTGGACAAATTTTTTTTGGATTCTTTATACCTTTTGATTTATTTCATATTTTAATATGGATTATCACATATTGATTCAATATTTGTTTGAAAAATGTAATGGCAACAAATTGGTGAATTAGGGTAAATTATAGATTGATGATCTCAAAAGTTCAATCTTTAAAACAGACTTAGTCATAATTGATTTCAAACTCATTGTGGGGATAGAATGAAAAAATTTGTACAACACTTAATATTGCTAAATCAAGATATTTCAGAGATTCTGTTAATTCCAAAATAGCCAAAAAGGAGAATGTTTCCTTCCCATTTATTTCTATATGTAACCTCACTTCAAAAACTGCTACAAAAATACTGCAAAAGTGCATTCCTCAAAAGCAGTTTTGCATTTTTTTAGTTTTCCTTTTAGAATATGAATCAACAAATATTTACTGAGCATGTATCATGTGAAAATTTTAATTAAGTTTTCAGTGAAGTACATCTACAAATTAGAAGAAAAGAGATTGCATGGGTGCAGGGGTGGCTTCACTGGGAAGTTAATGAAGCTTGCACTACAGCATCCCTCACTTCATGAACCCTTTCCAAGGTCCTGGGGGAGGCCTTAGTAATGTATTTAATTAGTCATATGCTTGGTAACGTTAAGCTACTTTAATTGCTTCAGATTAAACTGTCTCTTTCCATTCTGACCACCCATTCTGTTTTGAAATCTCCAGTAGTACTATTAAGATGTCAATTACAAGTTCAGGGATTAGGACTTGATATCTTTGAGTGGCCATTATTCAACCTACTACACCATCCATGATGTTTTTTCCTTACCTGGATAAAACTTTTTGAAAATCAGCATTCATTAGTTGAGGTGTCAGTAAGACTTGAAATGGCTGAAAAGGGAAATGAATCTAAAATATGTGAGGCATGGACATGTCAGCCCTGTTGAGAGACACTGTGTACCTGTGAGGTGGAGGTGCGTCCTGTCCCTACTAGGTGACTAACTCCTTCAGCGGCTCAGACTTGTCTCTATCCTCTGTCCTCCATGTAGTGGTCCTAGAAACATTTTGCCTAATATGATGGTTCAAGGACTTCCCAAGAAGTAACTGTCTCTAATTCCTATGACACACATTCTTATAACACCTGTTAAGAGAATGAGGATTCCAGGTCATGCATTGTTCTTTTTAGTTATAATTGTAGGATTTCATTATCATCATCAGATATAAAACAGTGTATATATATGTTAATTATTTGTATGTTTGTGACAGAGTATTTGTTTCTAAGGCTCTTGTTCAGTGTTCACTGAATGAGGGGTGCGATTTACAAAACTTTTCAGCAGCCAAAAGGTATACTGTGTATTTATAATGGGTTGAAAAATCATACTGACAGATAGTTAATATAATATTGCAGTTATGTTTGTCTATCCTAGAAAAAGTTTAGGAATTGCCTGTGTTTATACAAAGTTATTGCAGTTTAAAGTCACAAAAGCACCTCACAAGTGTCCTGTAAGTATCTGTGTACAGTCATTATTGATTATTTACTTTCTGTAGTTCATGAGAAAATGTTTAAAACTCAGCCAATTTCCTATGGCACAGGATTTTATTAAATCATCTCCACCAAGAGATAAAGATGCTAAGAGTAATTTTGATATTAGCCTAAGAGAGAATAATTTAGATATAAATAATTTAGATGCAAATATACTATAAAACAGTCTTTCAGGGCTTTACAGTTCAACATAACTTATTTGAAAGCAATAAATAAATATTTGTGCAACATTTCCCAAAGTGTGTTTCTTGAAGGTTAATTTTATGGTTGGCAATAAGTAGAATGTGGAAACAGAGTTCTGTGGTCAAGGGCAAGTGGAAAACACTAAATTAAACAACTTTCTTAGTGAGGGCTTCATCTGAGACTTGAATATTAAAATATATGTTTTGAGTCTCCAAGAAGGTAACAGACGAGAACTCGGTATTTCCCAAAATTATATAAAAATGAACCCCTCACTGAACTAGTGTTCCACAGAACACACTGGCAAATGCTGGCATTTTTACCAGTCAGCTAATCGAGATTCTGCCACTGAAGTTTCCTGAGCTTGCTGCCCTGTGTTCTGCTAGCAAGTAGGAAGTGAGAAAAGACCTCTGAGATCATCCTCTAGGATGCAGACAGCAGCTCCCACCTCACAGATGATGGACTGGGGCTTTTATCCAAGTGTATTCAGCTCATAAATGGAGGATCCATTCCACACACATAGGTCTGACTTTGAAACTCTTACTTATCCTATATTCTGCTGCTTTTTGAAATGGTAAAAATGGTACCATTATTATTTACTGTCCTGAAAGATTTCTGGTAGCTTTTAGGGAGGGTTTAAAGTGAGTTTTTCAACCTGGGGACTAAAGAATGGAACTTTTGCCATTCTAACAGCCTTGGATTGCTTTACCAGAGAGCAGTTTTTCTCAGATACTTAAAGATTTTCCCCTTTTATTAGCAATTAGAAATAGATTGCTTAAATCAATCTCATTTTGTTTCTTTCCCTTTCTCTAAGTTACATTAGTTTTGGCCCTAAATTTCAATCGCTCAAAGTGACCAAACCAAACGCTACTGCACGAATGGCAGAGGGTGGGGGAAAGAGGATATTTGAACAAAGAAAACCTGTTTCTAGCAAGAACAGTAAGGAAAATAAAGCTACAAGCTCATACCTACAATTTTCTAAGGAGCTGAGAAAATCCAAATGCAATAATTAATATTAACTAACCGAGTGGGTATTAATTTCATAGGCTACAAACTGAAGTGCTTAAGAAATGTGACTCTGTAATTCTCTGTAATTGGACTTAACTCTCTTCTTGGCTTCCATTTCTATTAGATGGTGGAAAACTTAACCTGGTCACTTCTGCATCAGTCAGCTTCAGTAATTTCATAGCAACGTGGTGGTTCCCCTATCCCTTCTTTTATAACAAATGGACAGAACCTTGTCAAAATCAACTTTTAAAAAAGCTCCATGCTGGCCAAAATCTGACACACATCAGGTTGCATTCGGGTTCCCAGGGAGCAGTTTGCCACCCTGGTCATCATTTTTGAGGTTTTGAAGCTGAGACTCACAGGTCCCCCCGCAGTCACACACACAGACACACAAAAGCCACAAATCCAACTGAGATGCATCGGACTCCAGATCCAAGCTCCTTTCTGCTACACCTTATATCAACTAGCTCTCTTCTATCCCACCATCGCCCGTTAAAATGTGCCTGACTGCCTCATTCTTTCCCTAGATTCCCTTGCGTTGTCATAGACTTAACTGATTGTGTTCTTTGTTTCTAATAAAATACTTGAATCCACAAGAAACAAGCTAATTTTGAGCCCCTCCGCGTATGAAATTCTATAGGAATTAGTATGCGATATGGGTCTTGCCTTTAAATAAAACAGTACATGTAAAAAAGTTTTGGCAAGTTATAAAGCAACGAAAATTACATGTCTTCACTGAGTCATAGCTATATTTTTCAAGGAATAAATAGTCTATTCCAGTATGTGTCAGGATTAAATTCTATGCAGCCAGTTTCCTCCAGCCCTGCCTTTCATTCCTTAGTCAAGGAAAGGCCATCGCACCCTGTCTCACCATCCCATCCCTTACTCCTTGCTGTCCCCTTGTTGGCTTTCTTCCATTCCCTTGCATTAATCTTGCTGGATTCTTTGATCTGATGAACACCCTTCCCTCCCTTTTTTGGAGGAGGAGGGGGATGGGAAGAAGGGTAACATTTTCACTCACCTCACTTCCCGGCCTTAAGTGAACTCTCATCACCACCATCCATCAATCTTTTTACTCGACCCAGGTCATTTATCTTGTCCATCCCCTTTAGTAACATTTTCAGATCTTTGCCGCTTTCTTTTTTTTTAACATCTTTATTGGAGTATAATTGCTTTACAATGGTGTGTTAGTTTCTGCTGTATAACAAAGTGAATCAGCTATACGTATACATATATCCCCATATCCCCTCCCTCTTGCGTCTCCCTCCCACCCTCCCTATCCCACCCCTCTAGGTGGTCACAAAGCACCGAGCTGATTTCCCTGTGCTATGTGGCTGCTTCCCACTAGTTATCTATTTTACATTTGGTAGTGTATATATGTCCATGCCATTCTCTCACTTCGTCCCAACTTACCCTTACCCTTCCCCGTGTCCTCAAGTCCATTCTGCGTCTTTATTCTGCGGCTTTATGTCTGTATCTTTATTCCGGTCCTGCCCCTAGGTTCTTCAGAACCATTTTTTTTTTTAGATTCTATATATATGTGTTAGCATACGGTATTTGTTTTTCTCTTTCTGACTTACTTCACTCTGTATGACAGACTCTAGGTCCATCCACCT
Organism: Eubalaena glacialis; assembly: GCF_028564815.1. Taxonomy (NCBI): domain Eukaryota; kingdom Metazoa; phylum Chordata; class Mammalia; order Artiodactyla; family Balaenidae; genus Eubalaena; species Eubalaena glacialis. Next base: position 31,833,606 of record NC_083727.1, read on the forward strand.
CACTACAAAAAACTCAGTTTTGTTTCTTTTATGGCTGAGTAATATTCTATTGTATATATGTGCCACATCTTCTTTATCCATTCTTCTGTCAATGGACACTTAGCTTGCTTCCATGTCCTGGCTATTGTAAATAGTGCTGCAATGAACATTGTGGTATATGACTCTTTTTGAATTATGGTTTTCTCAGGGTATATGCCCAGTAGTGGGATTGCTGGGTCGTATGGTAGTTCTATTTTCAGTTTTTTAAGGAACCTCCATACGGTTCTCTATAGTGGCTGTATCAATTTATATTCCCACCAGCAGTGCAAAGAGTTCTCTTTTCTCCACACCCTCTCCAGTATTTATTGTTTGTAGATTTTTTGATGATGGCCATTCTGACCGGTGTGAGGTGATACCTCATTGTAGTTTTGATTTGCATTTCTCTAATGATTAGTGACATTGAGCATCCTTTCAGGTGTTTGTTGGCAATCTGTATATCTTCTTTGGAGAAATGTCTATTTAGGTCTTCTGCCCATTTTTGGATTGGATTGTTTGTTTTTTGATATTGAGCTGGATGAGTTTCTTGTATATTTTGGAGATTAATCCTTTGTCAGTTGCTTCGTTTGCAAATATTTTCTCCCATTCTGAGGGTTGTCTTTTCGTCTTGTTTATAGTTTCCTTTGCTGTGCAAAGGCTTTTAAGTTTCATTAGGTCCCATTTGTTTATTTTTGTTTTTATTTCCATTTCTCTAGATGGTGGGTCAAAAAGGATCTTGCTATGATTTATGTCATACAGTGTTCTGCCTACGTTTTCCTCTAAGAGTTCTATAGTGTCTGGCTTTACATTTAGGTCTATAATCCATTTTGAGTTTATTTTTGTGTATGGTGTTAGGGAGTGTCCTAATTTCATTCTTTTACATGTAGCTGTCCAGTTTTCCCAGCACCCCTTATTGAAGAGGCTGTCTTTTCTCCATTGTATATTCTTGCCTCCTTTATCAAAAATAAGGTGACCATTTGTGCATGGGTTTATCTCTGGGCTTTCTATCCTGTTCCATTGATCTATAATTCTGTTTTTTGTGCCAGTATCATACTGTCTTGATTACTGTAGCTTTGTAGTATAGTCCGAAGTCAGGGAGCCTGATTCCTCCAGCTCCGTTTTTCTTTCTCAAGATTGCTTTGGCTATTCGGAGTCTTTTGTGTTTTCATACAAATTGTGCAGTTTTTTGTTCTAGTTCTGTGAAAAATGCCATAGGTAGTTTGATAGGGATTGCATTGAAGCTGTAGATTGCTTTGGGTAGTAGAGTCATTTTCACAATGTTGATTCTTCCAATCCAAGAACATGGTATATCTCTCCATCTGTTTGTATCATCTTTAATTTCTTTCATCAGTGTCTTATAGTTTTCTGCATACAGGTCTTTTGTCTTCTTGGGTAGGTTTATTCCTAGGTATTTTATTCTTTTTGTTGCAATGGTAAATAGGAGTGTTTCCTTAATTTCTCTTTCAGATTTTTCATCATTAGTGTATAGGAATGCAAGAGATTTCTGTGCATTAATTTTGTATCTTGCTACTTTACCAAATTCATTGACTAGCTCTAGTAGTTTTCTGGTAACATCTTTAGGACTCTCTGTGTATAATATCATGTCATCTGCAAACAGTGGCAGCTTTACTTCTTCTTTTCCAATTTGGATTCCTTTTATTTCTTTTTCTTCTCTGATTGCTGTGGCTAAAACTTCCAAAACTATGTTGAATAATAGCAGTGAGAGTGGGCAACCTTGTCTTGTTCCTGATCTTAGTGGAAATGTACAACCTAATTTTTGATCCTTCCTACTAAGGACAGATATTGCACAATTCAATTACATTTTAAGTTATCTCAATGGCACAGTGTGGAAATGAACACACAGTGATAAACTTCTGTTTGGTGATGAACATCTTTTTTCCTCAATGAGCATGAAAAAAAAAAACACCTCTCTCCCGTCTGAATTGTAATATGCTGCTCCTTTTGGAAATGCTGGTCTCTTTTAGTAGAGCAGTTTCATTACTAGAACCACAAGTTTCGCAAGGTCACCACAACCCAAGGACAGATTCAAAGCATAATTCTCAGGAGGGCAGCCTGTCTCATGCCTGTGAGTTTGGGAGAGTGGAGATTATACAGACACCAGAGTTTGTAAAGCACACACACAGTTTTAATATCCAGAAGTAAAATAAAATCAGTAAAATATTTTTGTATCATGTACTCTGAATAAGTATCCTGAAATATTCTGTACTGTAACATTCTTGAGGAAGAAAAACAGCACTAAGAAGATGAATTGCCTTATCTTAGTATATACCTCATTTTGATGATCCTCATAGAAATGAATGTTATTGGCCTACACAAAAAGTCTGAAAGGGTGGCCCAGAACTGTTCTTTTGGCCAGCATGGTATACTGATTTGTTTAACTTTTAACAGTTGTGAAATATAACATAAGCATCATAAAAATGCATAATACATGAATATATAGTTTAATAAATAATTATAAATTAAATACCTCTGAAACCATTTCCCAGGTCGAGACATAGAACATCAGCATGTATTATGAGCTGAATTGTGCCCTCCCCAAATTCTTATGTTGAAGCCCTAACCCCTAGCGCTTCATAATGTGAGTGTATTATTTGGAGATAGGCCCTTTAAAGAGATAATTAAGGTTAAAGGAGGTCATTGGGGGGTGCCCTAACCCAATATGACTGGTGTCCTTATAAGAAGAGAAATTTGGGAGGCCCAGAGAAAGCAAAAATATGCAGGCACAGAGGAAACACCATGTAAGGACATAGTGAGAAGACAGCCATCTGCAGCCAAACAGAGATGCCTCAGAAGAAATCAAACTTGCCAACAACCTTGATCTTGGGCTTCCAGCCTCCAGAATGTGGGAAAATTAATTTCTGCTTTTTAAGCCACCCAGTCTGTGGTATTTTGTTATGGCAGCCCAAGAAAGCTAATACAGCACCCTCAGAAGGACCCTTGTGTCCCTTCCTGATGACAACACCCTCCCTCTCCTGCTTCAGACATAGTCACTAACTTGACTTACAGTCATTAGTAAACGTGTCGTCACTTTTCATTTCAGCTGTGCTTGCATCCAAAAAAGTACACCTGTGCTTGTATCCAAAAGTATATACATAGCTTAGTTTTGCTAGTTTTTCAGTATTTTTTATTTATTTGAATTTGAATGCCCTTGAGCAAAGCATCCACCCTCTAACTCACAGTATCCAATATTTTCTCTTGTCTTCCCCTGACTTGTTCTTGAGCATGTGTGTTTGCCACTCTTTGGTCTCATGCCCAGCCACCTGGAATGTACTTCTTTTAATGGCCAATTATCAACTCAAGAATGACAGAGCCAATGATTCTAACAATCACAGTCCTTCATTCCCACTTGTTACAAATGCTAAATGTCAAGTTTGGGGGTCTGATTTACAGTTGAAATGGTTTTGAGAATTTCATGATATCTATTGAAATAGTGTCACCCAGAAATGTCACAGCCTAAGATAGATAGAAAATCACTAGTTTAGCCAGGGTGAGTTTTATTTAAAGACACAGCAACACCCAAACCCTTTTCTTGGCTGTATCATTCAGGGCCCCAACAGAAAAAAGATGGACAGTGAAGTGAAACTAAATCAGGAAGACATTATTTACAAAGAAACTCATTACAAAAGTAGGAGAACCACAAGGAATAGTGCAGGAAACTAGGAACAGAGGGAGAGCGATAGCAGAAGCCAAAAAGGGAGAGAATTGTCTATAAGAGAAGTACTTGAGAGTGACCTTTGGTTAAGAGTCCCAGCCAGCCGGAGGTGACTGCTCAGGAAAGGAGCCGGAGAAATAAATCTCTGTCCTCCCTCTTTCTCCCTCTGATCACCTTCCTGGCTCCCCACTGACTTCACCAACCCAGAAGCCGGAGGGTTTAGGGACCTGTAGATGTAGTGCATGAAGGTCCCAGGGCAGAGAACAGGAAGGTAAATCTGGAGGAGGAAATGGAAGATCTCTGGCATTTTGCCTTTGGAATGACAGTGCAAGAGAATATGGATGTTGCTTTTTCCAGGCAATTCCATGTTTGAAACGTGACAATTCTCCAGGGAGCCCAGTGCCTAAGAAACAGGTAGCTTTACCAGTATCCTTCCTGGAAGTTCACAAAACCAGGATGACCAGATGATAATAACCAGGAAAACAAAAAGCAGGTATCGTCAGTGTTTAGATACAGCATGCTTCTTAGATATCCTGCTACTGATTAGATTGTACGACATTTGGGTTTACTAATTTCAACACTCCAGACACTCCATTGCCAAATGCCAAGAACAATTAGGAATAGGATAGAGAGCAACCATTTGGAAGGATTCGTATGCTTTCTAAGAAAGTGGGCATCACCTGTACTCACATTTGGAACCAAAGTTAGCTAATCTTAAAGCATAAATCTCTCCTTAAAAAAAATATATATATATATAATATATAATATATATTACATAATATATACATATTATATATATATATCAAGTGGGAAATTTTTTCCCCAGGTTCTTTCCCCAAGAGAATGACATAACAACATCTCATTACACGTAATACAAAGGTCACCTTTATTTCTAGATGATTTTATTATAATGGAATATATATTAAATATATAATTAAATTACATATGACATAATATAATGTATAATATATTATATAGTACTGTAATCCTATTTGCAAATTTGGAATTGGATATGAGGAAGGTCCATCTTGAAATCCAGCCAAAAGATTTTAGTTATTGATATACCAGTGTAATCACTCAAAGGATAATCTAGAGGCATAAATACCAAGGCAAGTGATGAATAAATCTCCTATCTGTCCTCAGAGACAGTCAACGTTTGTAATTCAACAGAAGAAAAAGAAAAAATGATGCAACAAAGAATGAGATATGCCACACAGAGTTCGATACATTAAAAAATAAACCAAATCCTTAGAAGAGTTAGGATTAGGTCCCAAATTTACCTTCATCCTTAAATTAGAACCCTTGTAAATTGCTAATGGGATGTAAAATGGTGTAGCCACTGGGGAAACAGTATGGCAGTTCCTCAAAAAGTTAAACATAGAATTACTATATGACCCTGCAATTCTATTCCTAGAAGTATTGCCAAAAGAATTGAAAACAGCGATTCCAACAGATACTTGTAAACCAATGCTCACAGCAGCATTTTTCACAGTAACCAACACAGGTGGAAACAACCCAAGTGTCTATCAATGGACAAACGGATAAACAAAATGAAGTATACATGTACAATGAAATATTATTGAGCAATAAAAAGGAATGAAGGCATGAAATGTGCTGCAACATGGATGAAGCTTGAAAACATAATGCTAAGTGAATTAAGCCAAACATAAAAGGACAAATATTGTCCTTATATGAAATATCTAGAGTAAGCATATTCATGGAGATAGCAAGTAAATTAAAGGTTACCAAGGGTTAGGGGGGGAAAGGGAGATGGGGAGTTATTAATTAATGCGTACCGAGTTTCTGTTTGGGATGCTGAAAGGGTTTTGGAAAGACATAGTTGTGATGGTCACACAACATTATGAATGCACTAATGCCACTGAGTTGTACACTTAAAGTGACTAAAATGGAAAAGTTTATGTTCTATATATCTTAGCACAATTTTTAAACATTTTCCTCTATCCCCTTCCTCCCCATAGCATTGCATTTTATCTGAAGACATCAAGTAAGCCTCAGAAATACTGCACAATGACAGAAAGATGAACTTGAATAAAGCCACATAATGAATGAGACTAACAATAAAACTCCTGAAATATTCATTTCTGGTTTGAGTTCAAAGCACTAGAATGATCTTCCTCAGGCCTTAGTTATCAAATGGAGGATGTTAATAAATCATTTGAACATTAAGAGAGTTGAAAAAAGATTATTCTTCAGTATTCCTAAATCAAAGTCTTCCAGCCTTTTCTTGCTAAGACCCTAAAATAAGTGTGCTTCTTAAAGGCTTAAACAGAACAATAGTTTATGCATCACTGTTGCCCAAATGGGAAATGAGGACAGAGGCCAAGTTGGCTTGTCAGAGGTGATGAAGATTTCCACCACCACCTGATTGGAGGAAGCACCACATCCTTCTTCCTCTGGCGGGTCCCTAAATCGGTTTCCATCTCCCACGCTGCAGTGTAATTGTCAAAAAGCATAGCTTTCATTTTGTTAATAAGCAGAATTTTTGTCAAAAGGCTTTTTTAAATAGTAACTACTGACATTTCTAATTTAAAAAGCAACACATTTTTATTATAATGATTTTAGAAAAAAATAGAAAAGCTCAAGGAAGGAAAAATAAATTACCCATAATTTTACCAACCAGATATAATTATGGATAGTATTGTGATGTGTTTGCTTAATGTGAGACTTACATGATTAATTTTAGTCAAAAATCATAGTGCCCAACTTTTCTACATTATGAAAGAAATAATTTTGCATTGAAAAATACAATATATAGAGAGCAATCCTCTCATGTGAAAATGGTCCCCATTACCATTTTGATGTGTTCTAACCCAATCAGCCAAAGGCTGCTAGCAGAGAAAGCTATAGTCTGAAAAATCACGTTTATTGACTTTTTTTTACAATAAGGGAGACCACAAACCAGAGGAACCATGGGGCGTCTCACCCAAGAAAGAAAGGAATGGGGTTTTTATAGGATTTAAGAGAAGCAATGCTTTGATAGGCTCAGAGCAAAGAAGAGCTGTGGATGAAAGAGTCAATGTGAAGTCTGGACTGCAAAGTAGACCAGAGTCCTTTTTCCTTGGAAACCACAAAGTTAAGATAGATGTGAAATGATGTGCCAGAAATCCCTTATCTGAAACTCTGCACACAGGTTGAACGTTAAAGCAACTTCTCTGGGTCAAAGGACTGAAATCCTCCCAGCAAGAATGGAGCGCTTCATTCTTATTCTTATGATTTCAAAGAGCAAACTTTCTGACCATCTAGATATTAAAAAACAAGATTTTTCAGTGAGTAAGAGAGTAAGTGTCCCTTGAAGAAGGGAGCCGTTATGACATTTACAGCTGCAGCATGGCCTTGGGAGAAAAGTTTTCTGTTAACTTAGCAGCTGGTTTGATCTTCATCTGTACCTGCTATTTCATCTAGATGACTGGCAAGCTAGAGTTTGTATCTTCTCAGTGAGAGCTCATTTTTATTTTTTCAGGTGTTTTCTTCCGCTTTTTTTTTTTTTTTAATTTATTTATTTATTTATTTATTTATTTTTGGCTGTGTTGGGTCTTCGTTTCTGTGCGAGGGCTTTCTCTAGTTGCAGCAAGCAGGGGCCACTCTTCATCGCGGTGCGCGGACCTCTCACTATCGTGGCCTCTCTTGTTGCGGAGCACAGGCTCCAGACGCGCAGGCTCAGTAATTGTGGCTCACGGGCCTAGTTGCTCCGCGGCATGTGGGATCTTCCCAGACCAGGGCTCGAACCCGTGTCCCCTGCATTAGCAGGCAGATTCTCAACCACTGCGCCACCAGGGAAGCCCTCTTCCGCTTTTTTAAGTGCCTGAGTTTTTGTTTCTTTTGGTCTAAATTGTTGCAATTTTCTTTTTTTTTTTTAATTTGGCCTTTCCTTGAGTCTTGCGCGATCTTAGTTCCTCGACCAGGGATTGAACCCGCACCCTCAGCAGAGAAATCTCGGAGTCCTAACCACCGGACCACCAGGAAATCCCTGCAAGTTTGTATATCCAGTAGTGGATCTATTTTTTGTACTTAATATGATTTTATCATGCTTTTTATTTAATTACCTAGTCTTTAATACATATCATTTTAATAGCTAAATAGCAGAACATGTTGTAAGTGGACCAAAGATCACTTAACAAATCCAAACTGGTTGTTACAAATTTTTAATTATCATAAGATCCTAATTTTATTATAATAAATTGTATTATAATAGACATCTGCATGAATATAACTTGATGCAAACTAATTACTGGGCCTAATTTTAATTTGCATTTTTTGTAGTATTAGTAAGGTTAAAGTTTTCCCATCTTGTTTACTAATTCTAGTTCATTCTTATGTTTTCTCAGAAACTTTTCCTTAATTACATAATAGGAAGCTTAAGGTGTTTCTCATCAAACCATCTTAGCTCTTTACATTGTAAAAATGTTATGTATTCAAATACTGATTTACTGTGTGTGATGATGGATGTTAACTAGACTTATTGTGGTGATCATTTCACAACATATACAAATATTGAACCATTATGCTGTACGCCTGAAACTAATATAATGTTATATGTCTATATCCCAATTTTTTAAAAAGGTAAAATATTCTTTGTCACGTTAGTAGCAATATTTTGTTTCTTGGGTGTCATTTACAACAAGTCTTTGTGAGGTTATTCTTCTACTCTTTTCAAATTCTTAATTACCTCAGAACTTGAAGTTGGTAACCAGAAATCTAGATCATCAGGTTTCACTAATCTATTGATAGAAACTGGTTTGTCCTGATCGGTTGTGGTGTTTGACATCAATAATCTGTTACAAATTATAAAATACCAGCTTTGGATAATGATTTCTTTTAAAAATAAATTCTAACAAATTCAAATGTATTCTGTAATATTGTTCCACACCTTCCAGCGCTCTTTCTTAAGAGCAGAGTGGCAGCTTATAGTCACATAGTGACCATCATATAGTGACAGGATGTAGCCAGTAAAGTCCAAGCCACCAATACCAATGGGTGTGGCAACTGTGAAATACTGTAGTGCTTTTCCATCTGACATTCATGTTTTGTATGTATCTCAGGTAAAGAAGGGAAAAAAGGCTGAGTTAAATCATAATGTATCCTAAGACTGGATCAATGAGTAACTCAAGAAGAAAAGGTGTAACACAAAAACCCTTACTACAATTTAAAATATCCATTCTGATCACTTTTTGTCTCCTATCTGCTTTATTTTAGGTCCAGGATAATTTCTTTCCCATATTGCTCTTGGGGCCATGGTTAATGTCTGTGAAGTCTAGAAGTCTATGGCATTGTAGTTGATTTCTCTGAAGTCTAGAAGTGATTTTTGTGAAGTCTAGACGTCTATGTCGTTGTAGTTGTCACAGTGATTTTAATTTGTCCCTTCCCCACATTCCTCTGGTCCCTCCATTCCTATCTCTGCTAACTGAACACACAAAGTTCAAGAACTTGGAAGGTCTCAAATATCTTATCTTCCTTTTTAATGCCCTTGATTCATTTAATAATTGATGGGGTAAAAACGGCCTTGGTTGAAAATTCACTTTAGAAAACTACATGGCCTAATAAAGGTGATGACTGACCTGTGGAAAGGGCTGTTTTTCTTTGTGCTGAGGGTCAATATTTCTCTTATTTCGTGCCAAACTTCAGAGCTACACTGTTCAAACGCTGCAGATACTGTGTTTGCAGAATGGATGACAACCTTGCAAATCAGGGATCACTGGAAGCGTGATAAGGAAATAAATATGAGGTGTGTTTAGCTTGGGCGGTCAAGGTGGGTAGTGGGGCTTCTCAGTCTGTATCCAGGGACATGTGGGATGCCACAGCCATCCTTAGGCCCTCCCTCCCAACTTCAACCTTTTTATACAGATGGGATCAGCTCAACGCGAACGTCCAGAGTGGTCTTGAAAGAGAAAGGGGGGGGCGGGTTTCTTTCACAAAGAAACAAAATAAGCAGTTTACAGGGCTTCCCTGGTGGTCCAGTGGTTAAGACTTCGCCTTCCAATGCAGGGGGTGCGGGTTCGATCCCTGGTCGGGGAGCTAAGATCCCACATGCCTGGCAGCCAAAAAAACAGAAGCAATATTGTAGCAAAGTCAATAAAGACTTTAAAAATGGTCCACATCAAAACAAACAAACAAAAAAAAAAACAAAGAGCAGTTTAAGTCTGTAAAAGATGCATTGGGAAAGTTTTGTCCTAACTGCCTTCTTTGTTGACATTGTGGGCGACCTCCTGGCCCACCACCTCTGCCTAAGCCCTACTTCCTGTATCTCCTTCCTGACCATCTGACAGTCAGAAGCCCTAGAAATTAAATTTAAATTGTTTTTACAGACTAATTATGTAAATGGTGGGTTCACTTGCATTGTTTTTCTTTAATTTCATAAATCTCTTTGAAGTCATGGTAATGATGACTACTAAGTGTTAGTCAAGAATAATGATAATCTTTATTTTAAGAAAATTAAAAATGCAGTCAAGTACAGAATTAAGAACTGTTAGCATTTGCTCATATTTGCTTTTCTTTCTTGTCAGATCTTTTCTTTCTTATCACAATATAGTTGAAATCTCCTTTACACCAACTTCCAGTCTCATCTCCTTTCTATTCCCCAGAGGCAACTATTACCATTTTCATTTCATCTGTATGTATATTAGCAGTCTATTTTGGAGATATGTGTATATATATATATCTTTGTGTGAAAGAGTATTTCTAATTTACATAAATAGTAATAGATAGATATACCTGGGCAAAAACATTAGGTTTTTTAAATTTATCCATTTCAAAATGCACTATCTTATAGATATAATATATATAATTTTATCTCTTCCTTTTAACTACTATGTGGTATTCAGTTGTATGAATATTTTATGTATTCCTCTTTGACATATATTTTGAGTGTCAAATTTTTGTTATTATGAGAAGTACTCAAATAAATATCCTTGTACGTTTCCTTGTGCTTGTATGCAAAGACATTTCACAGAGCACACATGAATATTTGAGATGAATACATTCTCAAATTTACTCAATATAAACAAATTTATCTCCATGGGAATTATATCAACGAAACTCTAATAGTGATTGTAAATTCCTATTTCCCCTCATTTTGACCAATATTCAATATTGTCATACTTCAAAATACTTTGTCAATCTGAGGCATAACTTGTCATCTGAATGTGCATTTCCCTGCTTATTAGTGCAGTTGGTTATCGTCTCACATGTTTGTTCACCATTCAGGTTTGGTTTTGCTTTGCTTTCTGAAGACTGTCTATTCACTTCCAATGATCTTCCTGGGCAGAGCAGGTTTACTGTTTGCTCGTAGGAAACAGAGGCTCAGAGAAGCCAAGTGATGTGCTCAAACTCATAGAACGAGTGGGAACCCCGAGCAGGATTTCAACCTCAGCATCCCACTTCAAACCATTTCTCTTTTCCCAACAATTCTCCAGACAGTAATCAATCCATTTTAACCCTTTTTGTCTCACTGTACTCGACCTCCTGATCTGGGCGAATTATCTAAGATACTCATGAAGAAAGTGACTTGTCTGTTTTGAAGTTCTGGCAGACCCTGCCCCGACAGTGACCCAAGGGTGCCCAGAATCCCTCTGGGATTTGAAAACTTCTCTATTTCTGGTCAAACCTTCACAGCAACCCTCTGAAGTACGCACTGTTATCACATCCTTTTACACACGAGAGGTTATATACTTGCTTAATGTGACAGGACCAGGAAGGGAAACCAAGAAAAGCATTTAAAGTTCTTCTGAGCTAGAGGAAGATTGAACAGATTCATTCAGGAAAAACTTTGTGAAGATAAAAGCAAGTGTCAAAGACGGCTTCTTTCTTCCTTCAACTTGCCCCCAGATTCAGCCTTTGTAGAGTCGCAGGGCAATATAACTGGAAAGATCTTTCAGAACATCTTTTAAAATCTTTTGTCTCTCTTCTGTGAAGAAGCTGATGTCATTACCTCATCTACAGGAGTCAGGTAATTACAAGAAAACACTCACCGCAACCCTAGCCAGCACTGATGTACGCGGGTCGCAGAAGAATGCATACACATTTCAAAGCATGATGAAGACCTTATGGTCTTTTTAATTGAACTTTTTATAACAAAGACTCTCAGTGAACAAGGAGCTTAGTCCCACTTCAAATCTAAATAAAGCAGAGATAATAGTTTAAAGAGCCTTTGAGTGAGTGTGTGTATGTGTGTGTGTGTGTATTTACAGACTTAGGCTAATCTTCTGCATACAGTTGTGTATCCTGGTATCTTAATCTTTCGGTTTCCCAGCAATAAGAATTCATTTTATTCATTCTGATATATACCTTCCAATCCTGATACCTTTTTTAAGTGGGAGAGGCTGATTTCTCTCCCACTCTCCCCCCACCTCAGAGCCCCAGAGAAAGGAACAGGTTAAGTATGATTAGTGGAAGGTGGCGCATATGATGTAGGAGGATGTTAAGAAGGACAAAGGGGAGAAAGCCCATCCCTTCCAATTCTGGTGGCTTGTGAGAAGTAGAAAGGGAAAAAAAGCAAGTCCGTGGTGAGACACAATGTTGTGCCTTCTCTCTGGCCAAAGTCCTGGAAGGAGGAGACAGGAGAGTGGACGTGAAGAGCAGGGTCATTGCCCACTTTCCATTTGGAAGTGTAGGAGAGGCCATCTCAGAGTGGTCCTCACCACCTACTGAGACAGGCAAACAGTAGACCTGAGTTTGGCTCTTCCGAGCCATCCTCAGTTTCTATATGGAATGGATGGGATCCCAGAATCTCCTGAATGCCCCAAAGGGTATTCTGAAATAAGTCAGCCTTTAGCTAGATACTTGATAGAAGAGATCACCATCTTTAGGACAAAGAGACCCTGGAGCTAGAATAGGAGACACAGCAAAATTTCAGGGGCCCACCGCAAGAGCTGAAGAAGAGATGAGTCAATAGGCAGGGCTTACCAGGCTAGCTAAACAAAGCAAAAAGAGGCCTTGAGCTATGCTACCTGCATGTCTCAGCAATGGATTCCAGAAGGACACTGAATAGAAGTAAGCCCTCTAAATTCCCAGACACCATTTTAAAGAAGAGCCATAAGGGGGAAGCTAATCTAAAATATAAAACGCTAAGACATTCATGGCATATGATATATGCAGAGACTCTTTAATAAAGTCATTGGATTACACTGCATTCACTGCATATGTCTAAAACAGTTTTCTTACTACCCAGGGGAGCTCGTAAGGAAGATCAGATCTATTTTCAAGATGAAAAGTGTCTATGTTTTCTTTGCTTATCTAATTGTAATGTGAGTAATTTTTCAATGCGATGACTTCAGCTTAAGTGGAAAGGGAAAGAATTGAAGTGGTACCAGTAAGGGCCTGGATACAGCACTTGAAGCCATCAGGGAATCCACGCACCTATGTGTTCTCTCTCTCTCTCTCTCTCTCCCCCTTTCTCTCTCTCTCTCTCTCTCTCTCTTTCTGTCTCTCACCCCGCTCCCAGCTTCATGTCCACATAGCTACTTGTGTGACCAGCCAAGAAAACTATCTTTCAATCTCAACCCTAATCCTAAATTCCACGGGTAGTGAGTCAGCGTCACAGAAACTAAATAAGGCTGCTGAAGGGCATCCCCACGTGGCTGAACACATGGTTGTTACAGAATTGAGATCATTGTCATGGTTGTCTCCTAGTCCTTATCTTTTCTTTTTAACTTAACATTAACATTTTCTCATATTATTAACTATTTCATGAAAACATTTTATGTGTCTGCATAATAGTCCATTCCCGTCTTGTTGGTTATTTCATTGTTAACCCCAAGTATTTTTAGTATTATATAAGTAATACTATGGTGAACACGCTTACACTTAAATTTTTGTGCCCATATTTGATTATTGCCTAAGGACTGTTTCATACAAATGAAAGTGCTGATTCCTAAGGATCTAGAATTTTTAACTATGTCTAATAGTGAAAAATCCTTAAACTCATCCTGTTTATAAAATATCATTTATAACCGTAGTAATTCTTGAAACAAAAATATCCAAAATATTCACTCTCACACATACAGCAAAATTATTATATTAGTTAGGATTTGTAATTCAGTGTAAATTGATGTAGTTTTCTGTTTTAAATGTAACATTTTAGACTTGTGATTGCCTTTTGGTCTAATAAAATTCTTTTAAGTATCGCAAGTGTCAAAAGCCGACACGTTTTTTAAAACTCAGAGTAAATTCTTTTCAGTTCTAGACTTGCTATAAATATCTGCAAATACAATGCCTCATTAGTCAGGCCCATGAAGGTGCTTAGCTTTAGAGAAAGCGTCTCCCGGAGTGAAGAATCACCTTGTTTAAACATGGAGGTGCTTACAGCATCTAAGAGAATACAAGATATACACATGTGAAGATGTAAATGCTTCAAGATCTGTCACAAGCAGATACAAGCACCAGATGAGCACTAAGCATGTTCAGGAGGGGGAGGGTACTAGGCCACCAACAGAGCGTATTTGAATGCATCTCTTGTCTAACATCTTCTCTCCCAACTAGACAGGCCTCCTGCCTTGTTTATCTACTTATCCTTCATCTAGAGCGGGAATTCAGTATGTGTTTGTTGACTTGCTCAGTAGGCTGATGGCAGTGATTGCTGAGGACCTGAGTCCTGCAGCTTAAGGAGCTGGGTGGCAACTGATTTGCTCATGGTCAGACATAGAAAGGAAAGCTGCAAGAGGAAGGGAAGGAGTGCCAGGTCTTCCAAACCATTCCTATGACCTTTGATCTCCTTGGAAGGACTCAACTCTGGTATTAATAGGATAGATAGAAACTGAATTTTTCCACATCTGTATGTCCATCGTCTTACGCAGATTGACATTTTGTATTTGTTCACTTATAGGAGTGGTGAAGAGGCCAGGCTCTGGATCCAGCAGTGTCATTTTAACCTCTAAGGCGCTAGACTTCATCTGTAAAATGGGGATAATAATAGTACCTACCTCATAGTGATCTGAGGATTGTCTGTTTATTGTCTAATTTTGAGAATACAACTCATTCAGTTAACTAAGAGTACATTTTACAAGTACAAAACATATCTAATAAGAAGTTGCATTAATTAAATTTTAGCCTCTGAGAATTCTTTGTTGGAAATTTTTTAATGGCGTAAAAAATGAGAGAAGTATGTATGGTGTTCAGCCCAGAACCGGGCCCACAGAAAGCCATCAGTAAGCACCAGCCTTCACAACGTCCAGAGCCAATATGGTCCTTGCTCTGCCACCTTTCACCCATTCAAATATGTAAAGTATTTTCATTTTTTTTTTCAGGTCAAAACCCCAGGCTGACTCAACTGAGGGAGGTTGATTTAAAGTGGAAATGACATTTGATGAATATGTTTATTGTCTAAAATTCATGAAATGCTGAAAAACATTTTAAAAAATCTAAGATTTCTTTCTGACTAGATTCAGAAATTCTCCTAAGGTTGTATGAAAACCTCTAGAAAAGTAAAGTACCCTGGAGGTATTTCCAGCCTACCGGCCTTTTCAAGAACATGCACCTACTCTCTAATATCCTTATTTGCTGGGACATATAACATAACCTCTCCTCTTTTTAAAAAATAAAAAGGAAACCTCTCTTGCCCTTATATTTTGACCAATAACACATTGGACATTCCAGGTAATGTCTACGTCAATTTCCTTCTAAATAAATTGTAAATCTGGGCTTCTTGATCTAATAGCTGTGGCTATTCTCCTGCTAGTAGCACCTTTTCAAAAAATCTTGCTGAAGGAGTAAGTTTGTTCAAGTTTTGCTGATCTTTCCTCAGCTTTTGATGCCATGGGCTGCTATCAAGTATGAACTAAGCTCTTTGAATTCAAAATATAACCCCAACTATTGATTTTAATAAAGAACTAGCTCCTTATCAGTACAAGTGTCAGGGCCTGTGGGAACACTCTTCACGTGGGTCTGATAACAATGTTTATTGGGATTAAAAGGGGCGAGCCCTGGCCCCCTGGACCCAAAGAATTTGAGATCACTTTTGGATGAGCTGAATGCCTACAGAATAAAACAATAAGCATTCTTCCATGTGCAGGCAACATGATTCATTGTCACACAACAGTAATTATCTTAACAGAACCTGGCCCTGCTGTTTATAGCACTATTAGAAATAAGAGCTAAATCTCAATATTTCAAAAGCCAAAGCTGTAATTTTTGGAAATTGACTTTTAACATTTTGAGAATGCAACTCATTTGATTAACTAAGAATATATTTTACAAGTACAAAAAGTATCTAATAAGAAGTTGTATTAATTAAATTTTAGCCTCTGAGAATACTTTGTTGGAGATTTTTTAATGGCGTGACACAGACTTGTTAACACTGATTTTGAATTTTTTTTAAGACAAAAATCATAGTCATTCTCTGGGACTGTGTTTCTCAATCTTGGGTTATGTGTAGACCCTTTTGGAAAATGTTTAAATTATGCTGTATTTGATACATACAAAATAATATATAAAATGTCTAAGTAAGGTACAAAATCTTATTTTTTTAAATGAAAAAAATTACCTAACATAAGAACTAGGACACAGCCACACAATGATGCAGCCTACCTGTGAGCTCCCCGCCTTCTACCCCAGGCCCCTGAAAAACCCGCTATCCTGTTCCTCTGCCACAATTTTCCCTCCAAATAATGACAGCACTATCCACTTCAATCCTAAAGCCAGAATGCCTGGGAACGTCTTTAACTCTCCTCTTCCCTCAGCCCCTGTGTCCTTCACCCACATCTTCAGGATTCTTTATTCTGTGTTCCACGTCACCGTGGAATTAAGCTTCATCTCCTTATCACCAGAGCCCCTGCCCCAGTCTGACTACCAGCTCTCACCTGGATCCTGCACACGCTGCCTAATTGCCCTACTTCAATTTATCCTCCCTCCTGCAACCAGAAGAATATTTTTAAATGCAAATCTGACTGTGATGCTTCCCTGCTTAAAACTCTTTGGTGGCTTTCCATCACATTTAAATAAATCTTGGAAGGCCTTGCTTGATCTTGGCCTCACTTATCTCTGGTGGCTCTTCTTGAGCCACTCTCCACGTCTCCCTAGATCCTCCAGCCATAGCTATACAACACTTACTTCAGTTCCTTAATCATGCCATGTACCCTATGGCAGACACTGTAAATTGTCCCCAGGATCCATTTTCTTCTTTTTCGTAATAGAACCAATCCTATGCTCCTCCGGATTTAGTCGGGCACATAACTACCCAGCTAGTGACTACTTTTGCCAGCCGCCCATGCCATTAGACGTGTTGCTTCGACCAGGTTTTCATGACTGGAATGTGAGGAAGAGTGATATGTGCAACTTTATTTCCCTACAAGTAAATTGACTGCTCTTTGTTTCTTCCCTAGAGCTGGAATGCAGAAGTGGAGCTAGAGAACAATCTTTAACCGTGTGGATGAGGAAATACACTAGGGGGATGGGAAGGCTATAAAAAGGAAGGAACCTGTGACCATGAATGACCAGGTAGCATACGGATATTTGAGCAGGTTAACCTGTGCATCAGTCAGGATAGTTTGGGTGATGCTGCAGTAACAAAGAACTCTCAAAGCGTAGTGGCTTAACACAACCAAGGTTTATTTTTCACTCATGCTATATGTCCAACACAGATCAGTAGAGCGGCTCTGCTCAGGGATCCAGCCTAATGGAGGGCTTCATCTAAATATGTTATTTAATGAGCACACAAGAGAAAAAAGGACTTGGCAAACTGTGCTCTGTCACTTAAAGTTTCCAGCTGGAAGTCAACAACATCACTCCGCACAACAGTGCAAGTCACACAGTCCTACCTAATTCAGAGTGGGTTAAAGATGGGTAATCCTATCGTGTTCCCAGAAGGGAAAGAAAACCAGAATATTTGTGACTAGTCCTAATGACTGTCTTAATATATCTTCTGCCTTAATATATCTTAGCCTGTGCTCCCCCAAAAGAGGTAACTTCTGTTTCTTTTGCTCAAGTGTTTGTAGGATTTTTTTCTTTGTTTCAAAATTTATATTTCAAAAATTTCACAAGACTCTATCATCCCATTAATTCTTCCTGCAATCATTACCCTTGGGAATCCTAAAGTAACTATTTCCTTTCCCAAATATTTATCTAAATATCTGATCTCTTTCCAAAGCTCCAGTACTAGATACAGTTACAGTCATCACCAATTTTTCCATTCTCCCATCCATTTTATGTAGCACTCCCATATCAATTTCCTTGAAGCATGTGACTCAATCTATCACATATTCTATAATCCTATAAGGATCATGTATCGTATGCAAGCACTGTGCTATGTTCTGAAGATAAAAAGAAATAAGGCACAGTCTCCATGCTTGAGCAGCTCATGATCCAGCAGGAGGGAGAGAAGTGTCTAGAGATACAGAGCAGGAAGAGCACTGCCAAAACAGAGGAGCACAAAAATGGAGTGACAGATGTGACAGATGCTGAATCAGTCTAGGAGTCACAGGAGAGAGGACATTTACTCCATGTCCTAACAGACAATTAGACATCTTCCAGGATCGCCATTCCACGGAAATAAGAACTATTCATCTTTCGAGCCAGGAGAGAAAAAGGAAAGAATGTATGCTAACCAAGGTTAGTTTAGAAATGGGGGATGGGGAAGAAAACTGATGCCGATTATATCTGAGGACCTCTGTTTTCTCTCTGACACCTGAGAAGGATGAAGGACAAGTGGCTGGGCTGCAGTCTCCCAGTGAGATGTGATGCCAGCTGGTGAGGGTGACTTCCGGTTACCCACACCTGCTGGAAACCACTAGCTGTGTCCATGGCATTCAATTTAATTCTGCTGATAGGTACTGATGTACCGGAGCTAGTGTTTGGTTACATCAAGAAGCTGCTGTCCCTGCTCTTCCTTGCGCATTCCCACCATTCAAGGTGCAGTCTGGCTTTCCCTGGAATGCTTAGCTAGACACTGCTTTCCAGGGGAGGGAGCCTTTAGTCAAATAAATTGCTGCATGGATTTTGTAAATTCAGAGCAGACCCAATGGCTTGGAAGCCATAGCACTTTTTATTTACATAAACCAGGCTTTTTTGAGAGAGAAAATAAGAGAGTTTTCTTTTGGCAGGGTGTGGGTATGGGGGGGAAATTATTTTTGGAATTCCAAGTGCTGATCTTTGAATATAGTGCCAAAGCCTGGAAAATCAAAAGCATAGATTTTGTAAATAAGCCATGAAGAACAGAAAGATCACAAAATAATTGTTTTTGTCATATGATATCATTCCCCCCAACACACACACACACGCGCACACGCACACACACACACACACCATCAAAAGGAATATAGTCTGACCAGCAGGCAGAAAAATGTGGAGTTTTATAATTTACTTTACATGCCTCTTTTGTGCAAGGCTCTTGGGGAATAAAAGAAAATTCCCTTTTAAAAAAGGATCATATAATCCAGTGAGAGTGATGGCCAAACCCTCTCGACAGAGACATGTGAGAAGTGTCCTTTGTCTTCACATTGACCTAGACTTTGCTATGATGCCTGGCTCTGTGTTTGGGCTTCCAGAGAGCATACAGCTTTTGATAAGATCTTCCAGAAAAGACCTTTCTCTCATGAGTTTCCAGGGGAATGAGAAATGTAACTTGATAAAATACACAGATCACCCAGATAAACTATCAAACACCAGCAGAAATAGGGGAATGGATTAAGCAGAAGGCACTCCCCACCCCCGTCATTTGATAAATGCTTCCAAACGGGAAACTGGAGACTTTTAAAAGAGAAAGTCTAAGCCCTAACAGCTCTCCAAGGCACATGCTGGAAAAGCTCTTATAGCTAAATAAGAATTATTAGGCAAATTAATTAAATTACCTTTACTGTAAGAAGCACACTACTCTTAGCTTACACTAAGAGCTACAAAAGATTACCTTGAAATTGGTCTAGAATTGCTTTCTGGTAAAGAAATTCTGAAAGACAGAAGGTTTTCTTTTTTTTGTTTGTTTGTTTACTTTTTTGTGGGCAGATTGGTGAGCAAAAATGAATGCCATGAAACTAGCTTCTTTTTTCAAAGGATAAATTCCCCCCTTCCCTCCTTTTTGCAATATAAACTTTAGTATTGCTCAGAAGAATATGGACATGTCAAGGACTTTTTTTTAAAAATCCTTTTGATTGAAAAAAAGAAAAATAATCTGGACAGATGGGAAAACATCACAAATCCTTTAACCCTTAATGAATAATAACTGGAACTGAGAGAAGAGCTTAGAGGGTTGTTAAAGTTCCTCAAGGAAATGTCAACCTCTCATCACCAGAGAAGACCTTTAATTAATACCCAGGACTCCAAGAGAAGGAGGTACATGAAGAATTTCACAAGCTATTTCAGTTACTTGGAATTTTGTTAGGCAAACTGAGTCAGTTCTGAACATGTGTGTTGTGGGTGCAGCCAGTACCCCACCTGGATCCCCATCATGTGGCCGCAGCACCTGTGTTCCAGCTGCTGGGAGCATTGACCTCCGATGTGGTGATCGTTGCCCCCTTCACAAGCACAGCACCCTCAGCTGAGTGAGAGTCTCCTGTCTGGAAAGTTGTGCCCCGTCCCAGGGATGGAGGATGGGACAGTTGACGACTAATGACTGCCTGACACAGAGGCACAAAGGCTGGGCTCTGCCTCAGGGTGAGAAAAACTCCATGGGACATTTGTGGCCCAGAGCATCCGGTGGGGCCTGGCTGAAACTAGTCTGCAGGAGAACTCTTCCTTACGTAGCCTTCCTCCCCTGTCAGATCTTGCTCTCCCAACTTTCTTTCTCCTGAGAGAATTCCCTCAACAAAGCTCTTCCACGAGAATCCCTGTCTCAGGCTCTGCTTCTGAGGAAGCCAACCTAAGACTGTGCAACTAAATAAAATCTGAAACTCTCTTACACAAATCCCCATCTATGCCAGCCAATATTCAAATTTTTTGCATTTTCTTTCTTTCTTTTTTTTAATCAAAATCTTTTCTCAGAAAAAGATCTGACAGAGTCAGCTTCATACACATGTATGATAATAGGTTTAAGGGTCTCTCTCCCTCTCTCCTAGGGTACTTGCATTTTAACATGACACAAAGAACATGACTGGAATTAAGGGATTCATTGTTACCAGCTAAAGAATTTTGAGGGGGTGGAGTTAACTTTTCAGTACCTAAAGCAACATATCACAGGTCAGTATATACTCTACCTAAACACAAGTTTCACTTTAATTAGAAAGTTCTGATGTCATTTGTTTTTGTAAAATTATAGCCCCTGCCATCACTGCAAGTACACCAAACACCCCTTCCAGCTTCCTCCATTCTTACGAAGATATGCAGGGGGTTCTGGAAGGAGGAGCCAAGGATCTCTCTCCTTCCCCACTCCTGCATCTCCTGGCCTCATCTTCTGCCTGGAATCACAGACAATTAGACCTGCTAGTTCAGCATTGCCCAAAGGTTCTGAGTTCCAGCACCTTTGGAGAGCATCATTCATCTTAACCCCATTTGGGAGCAGGAAGGGGGGTAGAGTCACAATATCACTGATATATTAAATCTAAGAAACACAGAAGTACAGAATCCTATTTAACATATTAAACCCAGGCCTCTTAAACTTACCTCTAGAATCCTATTTTTATGGCTCACCCTTTAGGAAACACCAGTCTGATCCAACCACCGCATTTTACACATAAGAACGTGAGGACCCCCCCCCCCACTTCCCTTCTCTGGTTTGCCATCTCCCTGGATGAGGAGCCACCCCATCCCGCAGGAATGTGTCGCATCACAGAGGCAGTGCTGCCTGCGTCCCGCCTGATCACATGCTGCACGCCTTCACCGTGTACGCCAGCGGACACAGGCTGGCTGCACCCCCCACCTTCCAGGGTAACTTTACCTGGTTCACAAGTCAGTGTTTGAGATGCGAGCTTCAGGCCTCCTGTTGTATCTGTATAAATAGACAAAACTGTCCCAGACCCAAGTTGACTAAACAAGTAGCCTGTTTGTTTCTATTGGGGGTGTTTCTGCGGAGCTGAAACACACCCTCGGAGGTCCTGGGTTTGTGGGATTTCACCTGTTTGAATTCACAGTAATTCTCTGTTCCAGTGAGTTTGAGGATTCCAGGTCTCTGTTTCTATCAACAATTTTTGTAAGTGATTCATATTTTTTGAACATTTAGTAATTCTAGATACTTTTCTCTCCTTGCTTAGATTATCAACATCACTGTTTAATAACAGTTTGGCTTTTTGATCAATGAAGTCATTGAAAGGCTCTTATTCTATGAAAAACCAAAGTGTTTACATTCAAAATACTTAGGCTTAGCTTTCAGCTCTAATCATGAGAAAAGGACTCAAGGTTCTTCAGAAATATGTCATAGTGTCTGCATATTTACAAATAAATGAGAGCTGCAGGGGTGAGCGGGGTTTCTTCAGAAATAAACCCTCAGGCTTCAAGCTCCTTTCCCAGCTCAGCTGAGGAAACTGTAGCAAGAAGCATTACGGCTGGAAAGAAAATCAGCCATTTTATACCCTGTTTAGTATTTAGCCTTTTATCTGGAGCTAAGCATGTTTATAAAGAAACTATTAGGACGGCTTGCTTTTATTCCACGCAGATTGCCCCAGCATCATGAGTGGGCAGACAACAGAGAGTCCTAACAAGGCCAGTCTGTTGTAGCCCACTGCCGCCTTCACTAAGGAAGGCCTCCCTCACAAGTTCACGGAGGGCAGCCAAGTGTGCACGGGCACCGTCCTCAATGCCACTCGCTAGTAGGGCCTGCACATCTGTTTGGGGACTCAGTACCCCTCTGCCCTTCCAACAACATAAATAACAATGGTTTCCTAAGCAGCCATTCTCCTATTTCATTCTCTCTGCCTACAGGGTGAGGAGAGGAGCAAAGCACAATGAATCTACCCACAATTATAAGCAGAGACATAATATTTTAAAGTTAAAGGGGGCCTTAAACATGGTCTCACTTCTGTGCTTTGCTTTTCACCCAGGAAAATCCTTCTGTTCCAGGAAGGCATGCCATCATTTTTTCTCTCTCTGCACTCCTGGAGCAGGTATGTTTTATAGCCATTAGCAACGCAACCTCTCCCTTTGCACTTCAGTAATGACTTGAGTCTGCACACACACACACACACACACACACACACACACAGAGTTTTAGGGGGTGGGAAAGACAGGCAATATGAAATAAGAGGGAGAATAAAGGATGTTGATGAATGGAGTCCAGAGTCAACTGAGCAACACTTTGGCTCCCATGGAAGATTCCAGAAGCACCATGTTTATAGGCCTGAGAGGCCACTGGCCAAGGCTGAGTCCCAACAGGCTTCAGCTGCAGCAAGCCCTCTCCTCAATGTGCTGCAAGTTCCCTTCCTACTCCAATACACACGTCACCCCTTTCATTACACAAATTCAAAGTAGTGCACATGGGTCTTCAAGAAAACTGTTAAACAACTGGGAGAACAGATGTTGTAAACTGAAAAGGATGTGCTCATCTTGGTAAAGTGTATTTGTGCATACGTACAGCCAGAGCTAATTCTCAGCAGATTTTGGTTTTGGCTTCTCCAAGAAAAATATTTGTTTTCTCTATGCAGAATTATTGTTCATTCCTGGGGAGAGTCAATTGTTTGCCTGTATTAGTTTGCTAGGGCTGCCATAACATAGTATCACAGACTGGGTGGTTTAAACAACAGAAATTTATTTTCTCACAATCTGGAGGCTAGAAATCCAAGATCAAGGTATTGGCAGGGTTGGTTTCTTCCAAGAAAGAATATGAACTGTTGCTGACAGTTACCAGATCGGAATTCTTGACAGTTACCAGATCGGAATTAAATTCTTTAATTTTCAGGTTAAGCTCGACGGACAATTTCTTCAACTTGGATTCTCCAACGAGAGATGAAAGCTAAACTATATGACATCCATAGCATCATCTTTTTAAGTGCTTTTTCATGGTGCAAATGTGTCTTTTCAGGAGCAGTTTGCCTTATGTCTATAAAAGGTATTAAGCAGCAGTGCATCTCACACTTGATGATTGGTTTTCTCTTGGCCTCACCTTCAATCTGCTACCTAGCAGAGTGTATCTACAACTTCCACTGGACGATGGGTGAGTCACTTCTGTCCACCCGCTGGCAACAGCGATGCCAGCAAAAGGCCAAAAGAATGTTCGTCTGTTTCTAACAAATCCAGAAAATAGCCCGCAGGTGTCCCAGCTCGGACCAGCCCTAGAACCTTGGCCCCGTCCTCGGCCCGCCCTCCTGATCCGTGTACTGTGCTTGTGCTGAAGGACCTGGGTCGGTCTTGAACTCTTTCAAGATACCTCCTCCCCACCCCCACTCCTCACGGCCTCTTGCAGCTAAAGTAGATGTTTTGTTTCCTGACTCATGCAGTCATTCCCCTTTGCTTGTGGCTGAAACTCTTGGCTTTGTTTTAGTCATATAATTTTGTACGTTTATTTGGAAGTGGTTTTTTTGTTTGTTTGTTTGTTTGTTTGTTTTAAATATATAGTCGTTGCAGACAGATGCACACACGTCTTTGCTGCACGCACAGTTTGGGTGAGACAGGTGGGGACTGGGGGCGCCATGTCCTCACTGAGGGGTAAAAGGGAAAACCTTTAAGGGTACTTTTTGCATCTGGTGAGAATGTGTCATAAGCTTTGTTATTGCCAAACTCACTCCTTTTTAGAAAAGAAAGAAAAAAAAAAAGCCAGAAAGTCATCTGTTCCATGCAAAGGGCCAAAAGCTGTTTCCAAATTAAAGTCAGCCAGCTCCCAAACGTTTAAAAAAAAAAAAAAAATCAAGGCATTGGCAAGATTCCCTCCAAAGGCTCTAGGGGAGAATCTTTCCTTGCCTCTTCCAGCGTCTGGTACCTTCTGGCATTCCTTGGCTTGTGGCAATATAGCTCTGCCTCTGTCTTCACATGGCCTTCTTCTGTGTCTCTCTGTGTCCAAACCTTCCTCTCTTTTCTCTTAAAAGACACCGGTCTTTCGATTTAGGCCCACTCTAAATCCAGAATGATTTCATCTGGAGACCCTTAATTAATGATATCTGCAAAGATTTCATTTCCAATAAGGTCACATTCTGAGGGGGGACATGGATTTGGGAAGGACACTATTCAACCCTTTACAACCCATGAAATAATTTTGTTAGTTATTTGTATTTAGTTAGCATTGCATGTAGAGAATAAACCTACATAAAACAAGATCTATGTAATTTCTGTATCTGAATTAACACCTTCAGTTCATTTCATCTGTTGAAGGCAGCAAGATGACTTAATACATTGGCTGTCGGTATTTCTAATTTTTATTTTTTAAAGGACATTATTATCCTAGTTTCTCCAAGTCAGACAGGTAATTAATTATAGCACTAACAAATGTACCTTTTGCCTCAAACATAAGTCCAACAGCAAGTCCTGCAGTCTACCTGGGTTTCAGTTCATGAGCAGAGAGTGAGCTGTAGAAATTTGGTTGTTTCACATTCCCGCTAAACCCATATGTCCTTTGCTACTAGAAAAAGCCCTAATGCTAAATGTGAACTTGTGTGGTCTGGCCCCTGGGTCTGGCCAATTCCCTGACAAGGTCTCCCACATTTCCATGCACACTTGTGCTAACACATCTATTTGAATGATTATCTAAATAATATCAATGAGCCCAATGAAGGTGGAAACCCAGTCTCCAGCATTCAGCACAGAGTATAGCACATAATTGCTATTCGAGATACAGATTGTTGAAGGAATTCACAAATGAAATGATCACTTTGCCCATCTGAACTTTCTCATCTCGCTTTGTTGGGTGGTATCCCTAGATACAATCCTGGACATACCTGCATTGGATTCAGAACAAAAATACTTCGGTGATCTAAGCAGCCTTGTTCCCACTGAGAAAATGATAGACCTGAACAAAAGCTGAGGCTTGAGAAATCAAACGCAGCTTTTGCACAGTCAACAGAGATTTTCACAGCGTGCTATTATTACTTCTTTCCCCTTTGGAAAATTAGCAGTCTGCTATCGCCTGAGTAGGAGGTATGCAATGGAGAGAAATGACCAGGAGCTGGGCAGGGGGCCATGGTGAATAGCAGGGTATAAGATCAGTTGACAACTTGTGAGCCCATCCTCAGAGTCCCCCCACCAGGTTACATTTGACTTGGTCACATCTTCCCTGAGAGCAGGTGTCCACCTTCTGTGCGGGAAGCTGATGGAGTCCCGTGCTTTGCAGCTGCCTGCTGAAACCCTGGCCAGGCTTTGTTGGCCCCGGGACCAGGAAGTCTTGGTTTCTTAAAGGCGAGCAACCTGCTGTTTCAATTTATGTTGGCCTTCAACTGCCAAAAGGCGATCTGCTGAAAAGTTTATTTCAAGTAGAAATAAAAAGGAAATGTCGTAAATGAATCCAGCTGTTTGTTTCTGTTCTCATTTTTCAACTAGTTGAGTTAAGCACATTGATCTTCAGGGGGAAAGAAAGGCTACAGATGTATACAGCCCAGGGTATTGACTGGGGGTGGGGCAGGGATTGAGTCAAATAACTAAAATGTCATTTCTGGGTAAGAGTCCCCATCTTTTTGGATTTTAATTGGAAATAATGAAGCCCTCCAGCTGACTGAGGAGGGAAGAGAAAATTATTTTCCTTCTTCTCCGGAGCAAGTGCTCCCTTAGAAACTAACAGTGGAGAAAGCCCTGAGGAGACCTCTCTTTGTTCATTACTGTCCCGTGTTTTTGGGTTTTGGTCTCTGGACTGTGAAGGAAAGTGGAAATGTCTTTTTCCTCTTCCCCACTCCTGCCTCAAGGCTAAACTTAATGACATATGGAGTTTGAGAAAGAAAACCCATAAGAGAAGCCCAGATGAGAGACAGTTTTTAATATCACACCCATTACATTAGGTACAATTATCACTTTTTTACTTCTGAGAAAATGAGGGTCAAAAGGACATAGTTAACCTAGTTAGTACATGGTGAAGGCAGGATTCAAACTCAGTTCTCTCTCACCAAAGCTGTGTTCTTCCTGTTACATCTATGGAAAAACACCAATGGGAGAATTCAAGTCTACCTCTCATTAGCTAAGTGACCTCTCTATACCTCAGTTTTCTTATCTATAAAAAGTAAACGATTGTAATAATGCCTGCTTCCTGGGAATGTTATAAAGATCAACTGAGTTAATATATGACAGTGTAAAGCATAATGCAAATGTCAGGAGGAATTATTGTTGTGATAAATTCTGCACCCACCACATTGGTGATAAGAGAATTTTCTTTCACTTACAGGTAATGCTGGGGCCTTTCTCCTCCACTGTTTTTAGAAATTATGTTGCCTAATTAAAATCTCCATTAACTGTATGAATGATTAGTCTCTGGAGTCATTATCTAAAGAGATTTGCTACCACAACTCTGCCTTTTAGACTCCAGTCTAAGTGTTTGTTCAAAAAAAAGAGTACCTCGTTCCTAATAGCTGCAGTTGGAGTGGTCTAGTCACTGCAATTACCCCTAAAAGCATACGTCATAAAAAATTGTCTCTGTGAGTATAGTGTGAGTTTTCTTAAAAGGAGACTTACTTCCCCATTAGGCTTTATGTAGTCTATTATTAACAGAATTTTGTATTACCCTAGGATGTGTCATCACCTATCTTCTCTGGGAAAACGGAGCTAGCAGCCTCATTATTATACTTTTCTCTCCTTTTGCATTTATCATCTATATTACATGGTTAATGCTTAGGTCATTGGCACTGCATCCCACAGTGGACACCTGATGAGCACCCTCTCCCCTTTCCCCAGCCATTCTATTAATAGGACACCTCTTTACAAAGGAGAATCCTTTTCAGGTGGTTAGGATGGGACTGAATCTCCAAAGAAACAGATTCCCTTGCAAAGGAGCCTGGCTCAGGGATGGACACATGCAGAGCCTGGGGAATATGGGTCTTCTCGGGGACTTCTTTGCTAGATCTTTCCAGGGAGACATCTCCAGGAGGTTCCTAAACGGTAGGGCATGAACCTTGATTTCTGGAAGCTATCTTGCCAAGTACCTGGGGAACATCTGCCCAAGGAATGAAGCCAAACAGAGACAAGGTGAGATGGAAAGACGGAGCCAGAGTCCTGACAACAGTATCTAGGTTCCTAGAACCTGCCAGTCTTAAAGCCCATGACTTCCCAAATATGCATCAACAAATTCCTTCCCTACTTTTATTTATTTATTTTGTTATGGTTTGAGTTGGTTTTCTGTTGCTTGCAGTTGAAAGCATCCTGACTAATTCACAGTCCAATTGAGCATTTGATTTTTATTTCTATAAAAGTGATGCACATGGCTAAGACTTGTGTCTGACACCACAACTATAACTACCATAGTCAGTGGGATACAACCAATGAGTGTGGTCTCGAGGGTTGAAGGACCCTACAGACTTGTCACCTGCTGAAGAAGATTCACAGTCCAGAGGATTGTTATTAACCAGCCCCCTCCTCTCTTCTCCCTTTAACTCTTTCACAGAGGCTGACCTTGGTTTCCTCTTAGATTTTGCATAATATAATGCATTTTTTTTTAATTAATTAATTTATTTTTGGCTGTGTTGGGTCTTCGTTTCTGTGCGAGGGCTTTCTCCAGTTGTGGCGAGCGGGGGCCACTCTTCATCGCGGTGCGCGGGCCTCTCACTATCGCGGCCTCTCTTGTTGCGGAGCACAGGCTCCAGACGCGCAGGCTCAGTCGTTGTGGCTCACGGGCCCAGTTGCTCCGCGGCACGTGGGATCTTCCCAGACCAGGGCTCGAACCCGTGTCCCCTGCATTGGCAGGCGGATTCTCAACCGCTGCACCACCAGGGAAGCCCAATATAATGCATTTTTACAGCCCAGTGGAATTGGGAGTCCTGGGTCCTTGCTCCTACTTAGCAGTGTGATATTGGAAAAATCACTTAATATCTCTCAGCTTCATTTTCTTCACCTACCAAATTAAAGTGGTGGACTAACCTTAGAAGATCACTATTAATCTTATGAAATTACTATGACTCTTATGTCCTAGTTGTTCCCTGCATTTGTTTCATCTTCCCACAAAAACCATAAACTCTTTGTATGCAGAAATAACATATTAAACTTCTTTTGAGGCTTCAGCATGTTTGGTTTTATATCATTCAGAATATTTTGGCAAGCCAGATAAAAATGTGTTTGAAATAAAATTACTTTTTTTTATTAATGAAGTAATTGACAGTAAAGTGGTACAAAAGTAGAGGGGTCCTTCATTTCTCTCAGAGAAAACAGGGTTGAGGAACGCAGAAACTTCCACTTATTAGAGTAAAATCTCCCAGACTGGCACTACCAGTTGGAAGAGAGACTCCATCAAAAATATAAAAGCAGGGCGCCTTCAAGACGGTGGAGGAGTAAGACGTGGTGATCACCTTCCTCCCCACAAATACATCAAAACTACACCTACATGTGAAACAACTCCTACAGAACACCTACTGAATGCTGGCAGAAGACCTCAGACTTCCCAAAAGACACCCTCAGGTGACCTACATGCAGAGGCAGGAACAAATCCAAAGCTGAACCCTAGGAGCTGGGCGAACAAAGAAGAGAAAGGGAAATCTCTCCCAGCAGCCTCAGAAGCAGCAAATTAAATCTCCACAATCAACTTGATGTACCCTGCATCTCTGGAATACCTGAATAGACAATGAATCATCCCAAAATTGAGGCGGTGGACTTTGGGAGCAACTGTAGACTTGGGGTTTGCTTTCTGAACCTAATGTCTTTCTGGTTTTATGTTTATCTTAGTTTACTATTTAGAACTTATTATCATTGGTAGATTGCTTTATTGATTTGGTTGCTCTTTTCCTTTTTTTTTTAATATATATATATTTTTTCCTTTTCCTCTTTTTGTGAGTGTGTATGTGTATGCTTCCTTGTGTGATTTTGTCTGTATAGCTTTGCTTTTACCATTTGTCCTAGCGTTCTGACTGTCCGTTTTTTGTCTGTTTCTTTGTTTGTTTTAGTATAGTTTTTAGCACTTGTTATCATTGGTGGATTTGTTTTTTGGTTTGGTTGCTCTCTTCTTTCTTTCTCTCTTTTTTTATATTACTTTTTTATTTTTTTATTTTTAATAATTTTTTTCTATCTTAAAAACTTTATTTTATTTTATTTTATTTTATTTTTCTTTCTTTCTTTCTTTTTCTCCCTTTTCTTCTGAGCTGATTGCCTGACAGGGTCTTGGTGCTCTGGCTGGGTGTCAGGCCTGAGCCTCTGAGGTGGGAGAGCCGAGTTGAGGCCATTGGTCCACCAGGGACCTCCCAGCCCCACGTAATATCAAACAGTGAAAGCTCTCCCAGAGATCTCCATCTCAATGCTAAGGCCCAGCTCCACTCAATTACCAGCAAGCTACAGTGCTGGATGCCCTTTGCCAAACAACTAGCAAGACAGGAACACAACCCCACCCATTAGCAGAGAGGCTGCCAAAAATCATAACTTCACAGACACCCCAAAACACACCACTGGACGTGGTCCTGCCCACCAGAAAGATAAGATCTAGCCTCATCCACCAGAACACAGGCAGCAGTCCCCTCCACCAGGAAGCCTACACAACCCACTGAACCAACCTTACCCACTGGGGGCAGACACCAAAAACAATGGGAACTACGAGCCTGCAGCCTGCGAAAAGGAGACCCCAAACGCAGTAAGTTAAGCAAAATGAGAAGACAGAGAAATACACAGCAGATGAAGGAGCAAGGTAAAAACCCACCAGACCAAACAAATGAAGAGGAAATAGGCAGTCTACCAGAAAAAGAATTCAGAGTAATGATAGTAAAGATGATCCAGAATCTTGGAAATAGAATATACAAGAAATGTTTAACAAGGATCTAGAAGAACTAAAGAGGAAACAAACAATGATGAACAACACAATAAATGAAATTAAACATTCTCTAGAAGGAATCAATAGCAGAATAACTGAGGCAGAAGAACAGATAAGTGATCTGGAAGATAAAATAGTGGAAATAACTAACGCAGGGCAGAATAAAGAAAAAAGAATGACAAGAATGAGGACAGTCACAGAGACTTCTGGGACAACATTAAATGCACCAACATTAGAATAATAGGGGTCCCAGAAGAAGAAGAGAAAAAAAAATGGACTGAGAAAATACTTGAAGAGACTATAAACTTCCCTAATATGGGAAAGGAAATAGTCAATCAAGTCCGGAAGGCACAGAGAGTCCCATACAGGATAAATCCAAGGAGGAACACTCCAAGACACATATTACTCAAACTATCAAAAATTAAATACAAAGAAAAAATATTAAAAGCAGCAAGGGAAAAACAACAAATAACACACAAGGGAATCCCCATAAGGTTAACAACTGATCTTCCAACAG
Source organism: Eubalaena glacialis (assembly GCF_028564815.1). Classification (NCBI taxonomy): domain Eukaryota; kingdom Metazoa; phylum Chordata; class Mammalia; order Artiodactyla; family Balaenidae; genus Eubalaena; species Eubalaena glacialis. The sequence continues at coordinate 31,864,530 of NC_083727.1, forward strand.
AAACTCTACAAGCCAGAAGGGAGTGGCAGGACCTATTTAAAGTGATGAAAGGGAAAAACCTACAACCAAGATTACTCTATCCAGCAAGGATCTCATTCAGATTCGAAGGAGAAATTAAAACCTTTACAAACAAGCAAAAGCTAAAAAAATTCAGCACCACCAAACCAGCTTTACAACAAATGCTAAAGGAACTTCTCTAGGCAGGACACACAAGAGAAGGAAAAGACCTACAATAACAAACCCAAAACAATTAAGAAATTCAATGCAATCCCTATCAAACTACCAATGGCATTTTTCACAGAACTAGATCAAAAAATTGCGCAATTCATATGGAAACACAAAAGACCCCAAATAGCCAAAGCAATCTTGAGAAAGAAAAACAGAGCTGGAGGAATCAGGCTCCAGGACTTCAGACTATATTACAAAGCTACAGTAATCAAGACAGTATGGTACTGGCACAAAAACAGAAATATACATCAATGGAACAGGATAGAAAGTCCAGAGATAAACCCATGCACAAATGGTCACCTTATCCTTGATAAAGGAGGCAAGAATATACAATGGAGAAAAGACAGCTTCTTCAATAAGTGGTGCTGGGAAAACTGGACAGCTACATGTAAAAGAATGAAATTAGGACACTCCCTAACACCATACACAAAAATAAACTCAAAGTGGATTATAGACCTAAATGTAAAGCCAGACACTATAAAACTCTTAGAGGAAAACATAGGTAAAACACTCTTTGACATAAATCACATCAATATCCTTTTTGACCCACCTCCTAGAGAAATGGAAATAAAAACAAAAATAAACAAATGGGACCTAATGAAACTTAAAAGCCTTTTCACAACAAAGGAAACTATAAACAAGATGAAAAACAACCCTCAGAATGGGAGAAAATATTTGCAAACGAAGCAACTGACAAAGGATTAATCTCCAAAATATACAAGCAGCTCATGCAGATCCATATCAAAAAACAAACAACCCAATCCAAAAGTGGGCAGGAGACCTAAATAGACATTTCTCCAAAGAAGATATACAGATTGCCAACAAACACCTGAAAGGATGCTCAACGTCACTAATCATTAGAGAAATGCAAATCAAAACTACAATGAAGTATCACCTCACAATGGTCAGGATGGCCATCATCAAAAAATCTACAAACAACAAATGCTGGAGAGGGTGTGGAGAAAAGGGAACCCTCTTGCACTGTTGGTAGGAATGTAAGTTGATACAGCCACTATGGAGAACAGTATGGAGGTTCCTCAAAAAACTAAAAATAGAACTACTATACAACCAAGGAATCAATAGCACAATAACTGAGGCAGAAGAACAGATAAGTGACCTGCAAGACAGAATGGTGGAATTCACTGCCATGGAACAGAATAAAGAAAAAAGAATCAAAAGAAATGAAGACAGCCTAAGAGACCTCTGGGGAAACATTAAATGCACCAACATTCACATTATAGGGGTCCCAGAAGGAGAAGAGAGAGAAAGGACAAGAGAAAATATTTGAAGAGATTATAGTCGAAAACTTCCCTAACATGGGAAAGGAAATAGCCACCCAAGTCCAGAAAGCACAGAGAGTCCCAGGCAGGAAAAACCCAAGGAGAAACACACCGAGACACACAGTAATCAAATTCACAAAAATTAAAGACAATGAAAAATTATTAAAGGCAACAAGGGAAAAACGACAAATAACATACAAGGGAACTCCCACAAGGTTAACAGCTGATTTCTCAGCAGAAACTGTACAAGCCAGAAGGGAGTGGCACAATATAATTAAAGTGATGAAAGGAAAGAACCTACAACCTAGATTACTCTACCTGGCAAGGATCTCATTCAGATTTGACAGAGAAATCAAAAGCTTTACAGACAAGCAAAAGCTAAGAGAATTCAGCACCACCAAACCAGCTCTAAAACAAATGCTAAAGGTACTTCTCTAAGTGAGAAACACAAGAGAAGAAAAGGACCTAAAAAAAAACCCCAAAACAATTAAGAAAATGATAATAGGAACATACATATAGATAATTACCTTAAATGTGAATGGATTAAATGCTCCAACCAAAAGACACAGGCTTGCTGAATGGATACAAAAACAAGACCTGTATATATGCTGTCTACAAGAGACCCACTTCAGACCTAGGCACACAGACAGACTGAAAGTGAGAAGATGGAAAAAGATATTCCATGCAAATGGAAATCAAAAGAAACCTGGAGTAGCAATACTCAGATCATATAAAATAGATTTTAAAATAAAGAATGTTACAAGAGACAAGGAAGGACACTACATAATGATCAAGGGATCAATCCAAGAAGAAGATATAACAATTATAAATTTATATGCAGCCAACATAGGAGCACCTCAACACGTAAGGCAAAAGCTAACAGCTATAAATGAGGAAATCAACAGTAACATAATAATAGTGAGGGACTTTAACACCTCACACCAATGGACAGATTATCCAGACAGAAAATTAATAAGGAAACACAAGCTTTAAGTGACACAATAGACCAGATAGATTTAATTGATATTTATAGGACATTCCATCTGAAAACAGCAGATTACACTTTCTTCTCAAGTGCACGTGGAACATTCTCCAGGCTGGATCATACTTTGGGTCACAAATCAAGCCTCGGTAAATTTAAGAAAGTTGAAATCATATCAAGCATCTTTTCTGACCACAGCGCTCTGAGATTAGAAATAAATTACAGAGAAAAAAATGTAAAAAACACAAACACATGGAGGCTAAACAGTACATTACTAAATAACCAAGAAATCACTGAAGAAATCAAAGAGGAAATCAAATAATACCTAGAGACAAATGACAATGAAAACACAATTATCCAAAACTTATGGGATGCAGCAAAAGCAGTTCTAAGAGGGAAGTTTATAACAATACAATCCTACCTCAAGAAACAAGAAAAATCTCAAATAAACAATCTAACCTTACACCTAAAGGAACTAGAGAAAGAAGAAAAAACAAAACCCAAAGTTAGTAGAAGGAAAGAAATCATAAAGATCAGAGCATAAATAAATGAAATAGAAACAAAGAAAACAAGAGCAAAGATCAAGAGAACTAAAAGCTGGTTCTTTGAGAAGATAAACAAAATTGAGAAACCTTTAGCCAGACTCATCAAGAAAAAGAGGGAGAGGACTCAAATCAATAAAATTAGAAATGAAAAAGGAGAAGTTACAACAGACACTGCAGAAATACAAAGCAACATAAGAGACTACTACAAGCAACTCTATGCCAATCAAATGGACAACCTGGAAGAAATGGACAAATTCTTAGAGAGTTATAACCTTCCAAGACTGAACCAAGAAGAAATAGAAAATATGAATAGACTAATCACAAGTAATGAAATTGAAACTGTAACTAAAAATCTTCCAACAAACAAAAGTCCAGGACCAGATGGCTTCACAGGTGAATTCTATTAAACATTTAGAGAAGAGCTAACATCCATCCTTCTCAAACTCTTCCCAAAAATTGCAGAGGAAGGAACACTCCCAAACTCATTCTACGAGGCCACCATCACCATGATACCAAAACCAAAGATACTACAAAAAATGAAAATTATAGACCAATATCACTGATGAATATAGATGCAAAAATCCTCAACAAAATACTAGCAAACAGAATCCAACAACACATTAAAAGGATCATACACCATGATCAAGTGGGATTTATCCCAGGGATGCAAGGATTCTTCAATATACGCAAATCAATCAATGGATACAATGGATACAACGTATTAACAAACTGAAGGGGAAAAACCCTATGATTATCTCAATAGATGCAAAAAAAGCTTTTGACAAAATTCGACACCAATTTATGATAAAAACTCTTCAGAAAGTGGGCGGAACCTACCTCAACATCACAAAGGCCATATACGACAAACCCACAGCAAACATCATTCTCAATGGTGAAAAATTGAAAACATTTCCTCTAAGATCAGGAACAAGACAAGGTTGCCCACTCTCACCACTATTATTCAACATAGTTTTGGAAGTCCTAGCCATGGCAATCAGAGAAGAAAAAGAAATAAAAGGAATACAAATTGGAAAAGAAGAAGTAAAACTGTCACTGTTTGCAGATGACATGGTACTATACATAGAGAATCCTAAAGATGCCACCAGAAAACTACTATGAATTTGGTAGTTGCAGGATACAAAATTAATGCACAGAAATCTCTTGCATTCCTATACACTAACAATGAAAGATCAGAAAGAGAAATTAAGGAAACAATCCCATTCACCATTGCAACAAAAAGAATAAAATACCTAGGAATAAACCTGCCTAAGGAGGTAAAAGACGTGTAAAAAAACTATAGGACACTATCAGAAAACTATAAGACACTGATGAAAGAAATGAAAGATGACACAAACAGATGGAGAGATATACCATGTTCTTGGATTGGAAGAATCAACATTGTGAAAATGACTATACTACCCAAAGCAATCTACAGATTCAATGCAATCTCTATCAAATTACCAATGGCATTTTTCACAGAACTAGAATAAAAAATCTTAAAATTTGTATGGAGACACAAAAGACCCGAAATAGCCAAAGCAATCTTGAGGGAAAAAAATGGAGCTGGAGGAATCAGACTCCCTGCTTTACACTATACTACAAAGCTACAGTAATCAAGACAATATGGTACTGGCACAAAAACAGAAATATAGATCAATGGAACAGGATAGAAAGCCCAGAGATAAACCCACGCACATATAGTCGACTAACTTATGACAGAGGAGGCAAGGATATACAATGGAGAAAAGAGTGAGATTAGAACACTTCCAAACACCATACACAAAAATAAACTCAAAATGGATTAGAGATCTAAATGTAAGACCGGACACTCTAACACTCTTAGAGGAAAACATAGGAAGAACACTCTTTGACGTAAATCACAGCAAAATCTTTTTTGACCCACCTCCTAGAGTAATGGAAATAAAAACAAAAATAAACAAATGGGACCTAATGAAACTTAAAAGCTTTTGCACAGCAAAGGAAACCATAAACAAGACAAAAAGACAACCCTCAGAATGGGAGAAAATATTTGCAAATGAATCAACGGACAAAGGATTAATCTCCAAAATATATAAACAGCTCATGCAGCTCAATATTAAGAAAACAATCAACCCAATTAAAAAATGGGCAGAAGACCTAAATAGACATTTCTCAAAAGAAGACATGCAGATGACCAAGAGGCACACAAAAGGCTGCTCAACATCACTCATTATTAGAGAAATGTAAATCAAAACTACAATGAGGTATCACCTCACACCAGTTAGAATGGGCATCATCAGAAAATCTACAAACAACAAATGCTGGAGAGGGTGTGGAGAAAAGGGAACCCTCTTGCACTGTTGGTAGGAATGTAAATTGATACAGCCACTATGGAGAACAGTATGGAGGTTCCTTAAAAAACTAAAAATAGAATTATCATGTGACCCAGCAATCCCACTACTGGGCATATACCCTGAGAAAACCATAATTCAAAAGATACATGCACCTCAATGTTCATTACAGCACTATTTACAATAGCCAGGTCATGGAAGTGACCTAAATGCCCAGAGACAGACGAATCGGTAAAGAAGATGTGGTACATATATACAATGGAATATTATTCAGCCATAAAAAGGAACGAAACTGGGTCATTTGTAGAGACGTGGATGGACCTGTAGACTGTCATACAGAGTGAAGGAAGTCAGAAAGAGAAAAACAAATATCGTATGTTAATGCATATATGTAGAATCTAGAAAAATGGTACAGATGAACCGGTTTGCAAGGCAGAAATAGAGACACAGATGTAAAGATATGGACACCAAGGGAGGAAAGCTGGGGGGCTGGGTGGTGGTGGGATGAATTGGGAGATTGGGATTGACATATATACACTAATATGTGTAATATAGGTAACTAAAAAGAACCTGCTGTATAAAAATAAAATAAAATTCAAAAAAGAAAGCAGTAATGTACAAATACAAACATCAGAGTATTTCTGATTGTATGCTCCTGCCCTCCATCAAAAGTTTTGTAATTTGAAGCAAAGCTGCATTTTTATAAAGTTAATTCTTAAAAGGAAGGAAAAAGCTAAAAATATTGAAGAATAACTTCACATAGCATGTGGCAGAAAAAGTACTGGGCTGGAAGCCATAATGCTTCATTTTTGTCTTGGTTTGGCCACTGTCTAGCAATGAATGAATTAATTGGCAAATACGGCACCTTGTAGGTTTGGCTTCATCATCTAAGAACAAAGGATCTGGATTAGGTGACTCTAACCCCATTCCAACTCTCTTAATTAACTATGAAAGTACTGATGTGTTCTACATAAAATTGATAAGTATATTATTTTATGATTTGGTTTTCTCATAATTTTTGTTCACTGTAAGTTTTCACTAAAATTACCTAAATCATATTTGTTAAAGGTTTTTCTGTATCTGAAGGAAAAAAAGATAAAGACTTCTCAGAGTCTCCTTCTGAATTCTCTAAAGCAGTTCCCTCTGTCCAGGACAGGAGCCTAAGGATTTCAGCTTAGATGTGTGTGAAATGGATCAGGTATGGCTCAAGTGCAGAGATGCTTCTCCTAAGAGAAAGGACAAATGATCCCTGTGTTTTAGTCAGACTTGCCAACTGAGTATATTACAACAGAGCCAATTACAGGCTGAGCTAGCTTGGGAGCTGTCCAGAACACCAATCTATAAATGACATTAAATCATCACAGAATAAAATTAAATATGCAGCATAACTGAAGAAATGAAAGTTCTCTCCACTGGAACTGAAGTGGACAGTGCATTTATGGGAGGAAAAAGAAAATCACCCATCAAGTATTTTTGCTGTGCACTCAAGAGGCTCACCATCGGCTGGCCTCACCATCACACTAAGTCAGCAGTACCTGAGATCAGCAGAGTCAGACAGCTGACATTCTGAAAGATAATAGTACCGTCAGCCCTCTATAGCTTGGGCTCCTCATCACAGATTCAATCAACTGTGAATCAAAAATATTGCCCTCAAAATTCCAGAAAGTTCCAAAAAGCAAATCTTGATTTTGCCGTGTGCCAGTAATTATTGACATAGTATTGGCATTGTATTAAGTATCATAATAATCCAGAAATGATTTAAAAGATATGGGAGGATGTGCATAGGTTATAAGCAAATGCTATGCTGTTTTATAAAAGGAACTTGAGCACCCATGGATTTTGGTGTCCTTGGGGGTCCTGAAACCAATTCCCTGTGGATACCAAGGGGCAACTGTACATGATGTACTCTTTACAGAAATGACCCATTTATCCCAACATTGCAATTTTGGACAATTTGCTATGCCCCCAAATAGTTGCCTAGTTTGGAAGAACAGCGTGTAATAAATTTATGATGAATATTCAAAAAGGCATATAACTTTAATAAATGTCAAATTAGTTTCTCCATATGTGATAGTTACTTTTTTTTTAAATAGATCTTTATTGGAGTATAATTGCTTCACAATACTGTATTAGTTTCTGTTGTACAACAAAGCGAATCAGCCATATGCATACAGATGTCCCCATATCCCTTCCCTCTTAAACCTCCCTCCCATCCTCCTTATCCCACCCCTCTAGGTCATCACAAAGCACCGAGCTGATCTCCCTGTGCTATGCTGCTGCTTATGTGTCAGTTGGCTGGGCAACAGTGCCCAGTTGTTTGGTTAAACACCAGTCTAGATGTTGCTGTGAGGGTATCTTTTAGATATGATTAACAATTTAATGGGTAGACTTTGAGTGAAGCAGATTACTCTCCATTATGGGTGGGCCTTATCTAATCAAAGGCCTTAAGAGCAAAGACTAAGGTTGCCCAAAGAAAGAAGGAAGGAATTTAACCTCAAGACTGCAACATAGAAACCCTACCTTACTTTCCAGACTGCAGATTTTGGACTCAAGACTTCAACCCCAACTCTTTGAATTTCCAAACTACTGACTTGCCCTACAGATTTCAGACTTGCCAGCCCCCAAGTTAGCATAAGCCAATTCCTTAAAATAAATCTCTGTCTCTCTCTTTCTCTCCGTGTGTGTGTGTGTGTGTGTGTGTGTGTGTGTGTGTGTGTGTGTGTAAGCTATTGGTTCTGTTTCTCTGGAGAGCCTAGTATACATACCTCTACCAAATTCAATTTGAACTAATATTTAAAGAGCACCCCCCTGCTGAGACATTAAGGAAGACTCTGCACCAATGGAGGAGCGTGGGGTGAAGGGTGGAAAGGGGGCAGCAACTCTGCTTGAGGATCAGGGTCTAAGGCTAATTTTGTGGAGAAGAGGTAGCTCCTAGGTACAGCCCCCAGGTGTCAGGATAATCCACACATCTATGTCTACCATCCCTGCTGAGCGCCTTCCCCAGGCCAGGCACAATTCCAAGCTCTTTACATATATTAACTCATTAATCAAGACAGCAGCTCTAGTGGGGTTGGGAATATTCATATCCTATAACACATTTGAGGAAAGTTAGCCTCAAGGACCCTGAATAAATTACCAACATAACTGTGGATCCAGAGCCTAGCCCTAGACTCTACAACTCCAGAAATTAGCCTCTTAACCACGATACAAAAACTGCCTCCATAAAAACAAATAATGTCTGCTGAAGGATCAACTGAAGAGAAAATAAGCATTTTAACTGCAAAGGAATTAGAAAGTGTAATGGATCTTCAGGTATTTGGGGCCAGAGCTTTGCTTGTCTGGTCTGAAGGCTTTGACATTCCAACTTTAGTGCTCTTGGCCTTCTCATTGATTAAGAGAGGTCAGGGGTAGGGAAGAGGAAAGAGAATAACACTTACAGAGTGACTGCTCTGTACTAAGTATTTTACATATATTTTCTCGTTCAATCCTGACAATAGTTCCATGGAGTGTGGGAGGCATATTATCATCCCATTTTTCAGATGAGAAATCTGAAACTCAAAGAGATTCGGTAATTTGCTCCAAGATGAACATGTCGGTATAACAGATCTGAGGTTTTACACCCAAGAAGAAGAAGAAGGCACTGGAGGATCTCTAAAGCAGCAGCCAAACACACCACTTTGTAAAAGGACTCTTCCACGAGAGATGGGAAAACCACTGGGGAGGACTGGGACCCATATGGGATTATTACCTCTCAGGGCTGAGAGGACAGAATGGATATAATCTGAATCCTGTTAAATTTTCTCTAAACTGTTTCTTAGCTGCACTGTTTATGAGAATACCAGAACCAGTTTATGTTTGTGGTTTTGGGAAAAATTATTTGTGTTGGGGAGAATGTTGTGAGGGTGGGGGAAATAATCCCCCAACTCAGTTCCCCCTGACCCTCCTTTATGCATTTTCCATCCACTACACTGCCACCGTCCTGTAAACAAAACGTGCAGAAGAGCACAGTTCACCTTTTATTAGCTGAAGTTAGCAGTCAGAAGTCCAAATGTGGTGTGTCTTGGTGTGGATGTCTTTGCGTTTATCCCTCTTGGAATTTACTCAGGTTCTGAAATCTATAGATTTGGGGGGGGGGATGGTTTGCCAAATTTGGGGACTTTTCAGCCATTATTTCTTTGAGTACTTTTTCAGCCTCACTCTCTCTCTCCTCCCAGACCTCCAATGAAACAAATGTTAAATCTTTTGTTGTAGTCCCACAGATCCCTGAGGACTACTTAATTTGTTTGTTTGTTTGTTTTCAGTCTATCTTCTCTCTGTTGTTCAGATTGGGAAATCTCTATTGTTCTGTCTTCCAGTTCACTGATTCTTTTCTCTGTCCCTTCCATTTGCTGTTGAACCCATCCATCACGTTTTTTATTTTGGTTATTGTATTTTTTGGTTCTAAAGTTTTCACTTGGTTCTTCTTTACCACTTCTCTTGCAGTGCTGAGACTTTTATTTCTTTGCTGAGACTTCATTTTTTCATTTGTTTCAAATGTGTTCGTAACTGCTCTTTGAAGCATTTTTATGATGGCTGCATTATAATTTTTGTCAATAATTCTAAAATTTCTGACATCTTAATATTGGCATCTGTTACATGCTGAATAGTGTCTTCCTAAATTTATTTGCTGAAGTCCCAACCTCCAGTACCACAGAATGTAACCATATTTGGAAATAGGACCTTTAAGGAGGCAATTAAGGTTAAATGAGGTCATACGGGTGGGCCCTAATCCATGTGACTGTATTTAGAAATAGGGCCTTCAGAGAGGCGATTAACTTAAAATGAGGCTAATAGGGTAGAGCCCTAATCCAATATGATGGTGTCCTTATAAGAAATGGAAGAGACACCAGGGATGTGTGTGCATGGAGTAAAGGCCATGTGAGGACACAACAAGGAGATGGACATGTGCAAACCGAGGAGAGAGGCCTCCGGAGAAACCAAACCTGCCAACACCTTGATCTTGGACTTCTAGCCTCCAGAACTCTGAGCAATAAATATCTGTTGTTTGAGCCACCCAATCTCTGGGATTTTGTTATGGCAGTCCTAGCAAACTAAGACAGTGTCTATTTATTTTCTTTTTTCACTAAGTTTGAGATCGTCCTTGTTCTTGGTATAATGAGTGATTATGGATTGAAACCTGTTCACTTTGGGTGTTATATTATAAGACTCCAGCCCTTATTTAAGCTTTCTATTTCAGCTGGCTTTCACTGACACCATTCCAACATGAGAAGGGGAGGCACCGCCTCCAGGTGGGGGAAGAAGTCCGAGTTCCCCATTTGGCCTCCATTAAATGTGAGGAGCCTCTTCATTACCTGGCCACAGCCAGGAGATCCAGCTCCCCACCAGCCTCCACTGATACTTGCCTGGCTGGCAGGGTTGGATTGCTTCGCTTCTACTCCCCATGTGGCTTCCACTGACCCCACAGGGAAGGGGGTGGCCTTGTTACTGCTGGGCAGTGATGAAAGGCCTGCCTCTCCAATAAACTTTCTCTTCACTGTTGGGCTGGGTGGAAGTCCAGGCTCTCTACTGGCCGTCGGTGATACCATGGGGGGAAGAAGGTCTTGTTACTAAGAGGGGATAAAAGTCCTGTTTCCCTAATCAGCGTTCTCTGACCCCATCCTGGCAGGAGGATTGATGCCTTACAGCCTAACAAAGATAGAGTCTAGACTCCGCACTCGACCTGATGGATGCGTGGGGGTGAGGCTGGAGTAGGATGATTATTGTCTAAAAGTTTCTGTTTTGTTAGGCTGCTCCTTTCCTGACATTTGGCTAAAAAGAGCAAGCTTTTGTCTGGGCTTTTTGGGGGGGTCTGTACTCATGGGCATTTCTAGGTGATGGCTACTTCAGCTCCTGGTCTGGGACATATGAAGCTAAAAGAAAATCCAAAGAACTCACCACTGTATCATTCCTTCCTCATGTCCCAAGGTCCCAAGGCAGTCTGCTTTCTTCTCTCCAACTTTCAGAGTCTTCTTGTGTTTGCTGTAAATGTCACGTCCAGGGCTTTTAGTTGTAATTTCCAGAGGAATAGGGGAAAATGTGTCTACTCCATCTTCCTGGAAGCAAAAGTTTTGGCCCATTTTTGAGCATCCGAAAAGCCAATTTGTCTAAACATTTTACAAATAACTTTAAGTGGAAAAGTCATCACCACAATCTTAAAAATGTTTCTCCATCCATTAGTGGGCATTTTCCCCTAATTTAGACCCAGCCTACCATCATCATTTTGTATCTCTCTCTCCCTTTCCCTTTTCTGTTCACTAGTCTTTCCGCTTTCTGTTTAGAGCAAACCAACAAATTATCTTGCCCACCTCTCCCCAAAATTTTAGTGAAATTTATTGAGAGCCTGCCCTGGCCCCAGTCCTGCAGAATGTGTTTGCCTAAAATCTTCCTTCAGCTCTGAGCAGAGAGAGGGAAAGCAGCTAAAACATTTTTATCGTGCTATTTATTATGACCCTGACTAGTTTCTAAATTAAGTCACAGATAATGATTATTTCAGATTCATTTCACAGTATCTTCTAAAATAGTTCTGTCTCGGGAGAGACCACTGTGTGCTCTAAAAGATCAGCCACTCAAAGTCATCTTTAGAAAACTAGCAACAGAATGAGATTTGTATTTGGTGCCTTCCTTGCTTAAGTGATATAAAGTAAAGTAATGGATTAAACCAATCATGCTCCAAAACATCCTTCTCTATTCTCCTCATAGCACTCAGCCACCCCTGGAAAGATCTTACCTATTTGTTTACATGTCTTCAGTCTTTGCACCATACAAAGCAGGAGCTAGACAGCTATCTTGTCAGTAGTCACTTCCCAGGGGTAAGATGGTGCCACACGGAGTCGACTGTCCAGGAATACTTGTTTGCACTGGTTGCAATGAGATTTTTAAACATATAACATCCAAAATTTCTGCAAGTATATTTCACTTCCTATTACATTTCCCTCACTTTCAAAATTGACAAATCTTTATAGGAAATTTAATTGGAATTTTTTTTGTTTGTTTTTTGGCTGCGTTGGGTTTTCGTTGCTGCACACGAGCTTTCTCTAGTGGTGGTGAGCGGGGGCTGCTCTTTGTTGCTGTGCACGGGCTTCTCACTGCAGTGGCTTCTCTTTTTGCAGAGCACTGGCTCTAGGCACGGGGGCTTTAGGAGCTGCAGCATGCGAGCACAGTAGTTGCAGCACGTGGGCCCTAGAGAGCAAGGGTTTCAGTAGTTGCAGCCTGTGGGCTAACTAGTTGCAGCTCGCGGGCTCTAGAGTGCAAGCTCAGTAGTTGTGGTGTACAGGCTTAGTTACTCCACGGCATGCGGGATCTTCCTGGACCGGGGATCCAAACCGTGTCCCCTGCATTGGCAGGCGGATTCTTAAAAACTGCACCACCAGGAAAGTCCAGTTGGAATGTTTTATATTTTTACCTCAACTGTTTTTTTAAGAGTATTTAATCACCTCTTCTTTTTTTTTTAAACCCTCATATGCGTTTTTCATGTAAGAATTCTGAAGTGTTTTTCTTTTTTAAATGCCCAATTGTTAGGAGATGAGTATAGGTTTTTTGCATTTCACCAAATACAATTTTCCTGAATTTGTTTGGTGAGAGAGAGAGAGATTTATTATGAGGAATCCGTTTACGTGATTATGGAGGCTGAAAAGTCTCACGATCTGTCATCTGCCAGCTGGAAACCCAGGAAGGCCAGTGGTGTAATTCAATCCAAGTCCAAAGGCCTGAGAACCAGAGTTGATCATGGTTTAAATACCAGTCTAAGGGCAAGAGAAGACCAATGTCCCAGCTCAAACAGGCAGGCAGGAAGGAAAAACAAGGCGAATTCTTCCCTCCCCTGCCTTTTGTTCTATTCAGTCCTTTGACAAATAGGCTGATGCCCACCCATACCGAGGAGGGTAATCTGCTTTCCTGAGGTCACCAATCCAAAGGCTAATTTCATCCAGAAACACCCTCTTGGACACACCCAGAAATAATGTTTGATCTGGGTACCCCCAGCTAGTCAAACTGACACATAAATTTAACCATCACTGTGATAATGCCTCATAGGGGCTGTGGTAGATTAAAGTATTTAATGTACATAGCGTACTTAAAACAGTGCGTAGCACCTGGTGCTAGAAAAGTATTTGCCATCATTATTATTACTATTATATTATTTATTATTTGGTGATTAATTAAGATTACCTAGATCATTCATTTGAGAATCTAAATAAAGAAAAGATGGAAGTTCGAGGCTGAGGGTACTTCAACATTTAGAAGAGAAAAAGCGGGCAAAGAAGAATGAGAAGGAAGGATCAGGAGGGTAGGGGAAAACAAGTATGATGACATAAACCCACAGGAAAAAAAAAAGCATTTCAAGACTGAGCAAAATTCCCATGTGTTGAATGATGCTGAGAGTTCAAGCAAGGCAAGGATGGAGATGTGAACACTGGAACTTAGTACATAAAACATTTATGTTAGTTGACAAGATCTTTGTGTAGATATCTCCTGGTTTTGACTACCAGGCATCCTTCCTCTTTCTTCTGGTAGCAGCATTCCACACTTCCTTTGAGATTTACATGCCAAACTCTGTATGTGGACCCAGTAAATCTGTCCACTATGGCATTCTATCCTCTTCTACCACAGACATAGACTAGCTCATCAGAATCCTCCTCAGAAAGGTGTATTTCAGAGTTTGGGGGAAATACTGTCTCTTTAAACTTTTGTTGTTAAACTGGTGGGATATTAGCCTGGGGTTATAGATAGACAACGGTCTTCCCTGGAAAATGGAGAGACCCATTAAGGGAGGCAATGACAGAGCCCTAATTATACTGTTGGAGCACCTAGATTTAGCCATGCCTGAAGCCATATTCATCCTCAGGATTCCTAGAATTCTTAAATTGGCATGAGCTAGATTTCAGTCACTTTCAGCCAAAAGCATTTTGACTCTATCATAAATATTTTCACAATGATTGTAATATAAAAAACATCAAGTGAGATTTATATTTTGGCACATCCAAAATCTATGAAAAGAAAATTGGAAAGTAGACAGCAGAGGAAGGGGGAAGATGTAGAATTCAGTTGGTGCACGTGTCTCATTGACAGGACCAAGCTCTCTATTCCTGATAATGAGCTCTAGGTTTTGAGCTCTTTTATGTTCTGTATCTTTACAGACATATCTGCAGCAGGCACTTGACACATGGGGTCAACAGACCAGGCAACATCGGGAAACCAGTGACGTTAGCTGGTCTAGTAGCAGGTAGCAAGCTAGGCTCAGTCACAGGGTGAAACTTTAGGGACATAATGTTAGTTCCTGGGAACAAGTGTGAGAGGGAAGGCTTTTGAGGATAAGGCAAAGACTGTTCTTGGGAGAGACTGGAGAATAATGTAGTAGCTTGATGGAAACAAACAAACAAAAAAGCTCAGTTAGCACTCAGACCAGTTTGAGTTCATCTTTACAAGCAATAGAAACTATGTCTAGCTAAATTAAGTAGAAAGAGGATTCATTACAATGGTGTTGATGACTCACAGAATCTCTGGGTAGGCCAGAGAAACAGGCTTGGGGGACATTCAGGCAGGACCATCTGCCAAATCACTGGTCCAGTGAAGATGCCAAGCACTGCTTGCCTCTCAGACACAACAAGCTGTAGATAATAGATGCAGCTGCCACCATCTCCAGAGTGCATTGTGTATGGCTTATGCTTCTTTATGTCACTAGCTTCCAAAGCAACATCTGTGTGACTTTGGGGGCACCGAGGGGTTGGAAGTAGAGGACAGAGAGTGGAGTAGGACCGGCAGAGCCAAGTCCATGTGCCTAGCTGCAAGGCAGGCTGTGAAAGTGGATATGAGGCAGTGTCACCTTCTATCATAGCACATGAACTCTGGGAAATTTTGTGCAGTATTCTCAAATATAAGAACATTCAAATGATGGGTGGCCAAGAATAATGGCAAGCACACTAGCCCCATTAAAGTGCAGTGTGGGCAGTGACTCAGAGTGTAGGCTTTGGAATAAGACTGCAGACGTTCAAGTTCAAGGTTTGATACTTCCTTGCTCTTTAATTTCTCTAAGCCTCATTTCACTCATCTGAAAAATGGAGATAAGAATAGAAACTAGCCCAGAGTTGGTGTAGGGATTAAGGAAGGTGATGCTCACGTAAAGAGACAAATTATGAGCCTGAGGATGCCCAGCCTTTCCCTTCTTTGTCTGCTAAAGGAGATTCTGGTGTTGGCCTCTCAAGTTATTTTGCTTCCAGATCTTCCAAGGAAGGCCCTGTTATTGCCAAAGTTGTTCCTAGGGCTTTTGTGATATAGAATTGGGATAGAAGATCAGGAGGAATATAACTCAAGATTATGCCTATGCTAGGACTAGGACAAGAGAATAATTCTTCAAGGATTTTGGAGAAGAGAAAGACTAGAGATCTGGGAATACTAGAAAAGTGGATAGGAGAGGAAAGGGGCTCTTGATATTGCCCTTTAAATAGATAGATAGACAGATAATCTTATACATGTAATCGTACATATTATATATAACCTCTTATGGTATTGAGGAAATGCTAGTCATGAATATGGTCATTTTAAAATTATGTTTTGATAGCTGACCATGTTTCTTTTGGGTAACACTGCCTTAAGTGTGAATTAAGTGGATCATAGCGTCATCAAGAAGGAAATGAAAATACAAGGAAAACACCTGGCATAGCGCCTGGCACATAGTAAGTGTTGCACACGTTAGCTGCTGTTATTATCAAAACTGGATCAAGGTCAGAGAAAGAGTGATATGATGTGAGTCGTCACTTGAGCTATTGAACCAGGACTTCATAAAATCCTCTGAGGGAGATCAGGATTGATGCCAAACCCCGAGGCACGACTGAGCTGAATCTGCTGACAGCCAGCTGCAGTGCCTTCATCCTTATAGTCCGCCTCCCAACTAGAAAGCAAAACTCCTTGTATGAGCTGAACTGTTCCCCCCCATTCATATGTTGAAGGCCTAACCCTCAGTACCTCAGAACGTGACTGTACTTGGAGATAGAGCCTTCAAAGTGGTAATTAAGGTAAAATGAGGTCATATGTGTGAGCCCTAGTCCAATAGGGTTGAAAAAAGAGATGAGGTCACAGACAGACACGTATAGAGGGTAAACCATGTGAAGACATCAGAAGACATCCATCTACAAGCCAAAGAAAAAGATCCTCAGAAGAAACCAACGCTGTGGACACCTTGACCTTGAACTTCTAGCCTCTAGAACTGTGAGGAAATAAATTTCTGCTGTTTAAACCACCCATCTGTGGTATTTTGTTATGGCAGACCTACCAAACTAATACACATGAAAATCAGCACCATTCGAGTTCAGAGCATCCTCAGTGTGCCCCATTGTACCCGGCTGATAAGCTTATGAGGCAGAGGGTAGAAGCTCAGTAAATACTGGAGGTGTTCCCCAGGTTGGTAAATGTCAATCTGAGGAAATAATCTAGAAGCTGTTAAAAGGTAGAAATGAATTTGGCAATGCTCACTGATAATCATAATCTTCAAGTAATACTGAAAATTCTGATACAGGGAGTCTGTCTTTTTTTTTCAAGTCACTAAGTAAGAATTATTAACAGCCAGTACCTATTGAAGGTTTTAACATACTAGATGCTGTTACTTTGCTGTATCAACTGATTTAATGCTCACAACAACCCTATCAATATTAAAATATCAAAATATTCATTGTTATTGTGAATATGATCAGCATTCTAATTATATTCTGACATTAAACCCCTTGCATAGATAAATAGAGACACAGAGAGGTGAAGTAGTTTTCCCAAGGTCACAAAGCCAGTAATTGGCAGAGTCTAGCTATGGGTCTACCTCAACGTCTGCACTCTTACCCATCAGGGTAAGACCCAAGAGGGTCTCCGAGTTTGTGTTGTATACTTGTGTGACCTTGATAACCTGGAACGTAAACTTCTTGCCTTCTGCCACTTGAATCCTTGACCAATCAGAGGTAGATATTGTGAATGACCTTTTGCCCTAATAAATATCAGTGTGACTTTTTTATTTTAACCAAAAAGAAGTTAATGTGACTATTCCTTTAACAATGGTCAGTGTTAGGGGAAAAAAGTACTATTTGCTGAGCTGTAATGATCCTCCCATGTAACCCAATTCCTTTGTCAACCTTTCCCTAATGTGAAAATCCTCATTATTAACATGAATATGATTAGCATTCTAATTATATATTTACATAAAGACATCCTTTTTCAGTTTTTTCCCACACACAGTTTTCATTACAGTATATGGCAACCTTGGTGCTGAAGGTCAGGGTCTGAAAGCTACACTGGGCCCCTCACTGCCTTTATTTACAACCTCCCACAGTTCTCACATAGCTACAGATGGGTCCTTAGGCCTTAGTCTATCATAGATTTCTTTCTGTAGTGCATGAGGAGTGACCCAGATTTTTTAAATGCCTACAGTCTCCTCTGAAATAGCAGTTACTGCAAAGGAAGAATTTGTTATGGAGAATACAAACAAACTATTTCAGCTGGGAGCTACTCAGAAATTTTATAATTTGCCGTTAAATAGGATTCTTAGCATTGACAATGGAAGGCATTCTGCCACAGTGAACCGTTCTGATTGACCAGAGTTCACCATCACGTAGACTAAGAAGGCAGAAATAATCCTACCATCCATCTAACTAAGTAGATTAGCCAGAACGCTTCATAACACAACACATGGGTGCTAAGCGGGTTGTGATAGAAGATAAGACCTCTGTAACGAACTGAAATCACTGCTAATTTTTCCAAGCCCTTGATCAAATCATTTTTTTCTATGTACTATCTGAGAGCAAAAGCCCTATTTCTAAATTCCTTCTGGAAGTGTGATATTTAAAAAATACCCGTGTTATTGAAAATTTTGTTATTCTCTTTCTGGAACACTCTTTGACTTATAACAGCATAATACACCCTTAAGACAGATCAAATTTAGAGACTAGGACTTTTTAATCTTTATCTACCCAACTGTGTTGGGAATGGTACCTTGAATTCATTGTGTTTTCAAATTAAATTTAAATCCACAAATTTCTTATTCATGCTGTGCAAAACAATCCACTCCATAATGCATATTTGTTAAATATTTGCACTGTGCTTGCTGGAAATCACAAAAGGCTAAGTTGTTGTTCTTGACTAGTACAAACAGATTTTTTAAGTGAACAATTAGGTTTTAAAGAGACCAAACCGGGAAAAAATAATTATACCCCATTTGGAACTCAAGCCCATTGTTTGTATGAAGACTATATTAAACTAAAAATCTGAGTCATCGCTAACTAGTATAAGCACCTTCAAATTGTATGTAGTATTTTACATAAATTTTAATACTCCTAACAGTTTCATTGGGGCAAAAAAGAAATCTTTCCTTTTATCTGATAGTCGCAGATAAAAGCCTGTAAAAGTTGCTTTTGAGGGGTCATCCACTTAACTTTGCCTTAGAACCTGCTGCATGAACCCTACGTCCCCGCCTCTGCCTGGGGCTGCCTTGTCCTGTTTCTCCTTCCTGGCTCTCTCCTTGGCTTGGCATTACCCCCACTGCCCTTCTGCTTGCTTTAGGCTGAGCCTGGCTCACATTCGAGCCCCCAGGTAGGGATGTCCAGGTAACCCCTCCACCCTGACGTGACCTCAGTCCCTCCCCTTTTCCCTCAGAGCAGGTCTCAGTGCCCTGACCTCCACTGCCCTCTCCCTGCAGTCACCCTCTTCATGCAACAGACTTACCACTGAGGAGATAGAAGTCTGGGAAACCAACACATGAGAAATAACTCCTTAGTTCATAACACATTTTCATCAACGATCTATAGAAGATCCCCTTTCGTGATGTTAAAAATTATTTATTTATTTGTTTGTTTGTTTATTATCTTGTTCTCATAGCAAATTCCCTTTCCTCCACTCCCTTATACAAAACTTTTCGGGAACCCTCCTACACTGCTGGTGGGAGTGTAAACTGGTGCAGCCACTGTGGAGAACAGTATAGAGGTTCCTTAAAAAACTAAAAATAGAGTTAACATATGATCTAGCAATCTTACTCCTGGGCGTATATCTGGAGAAAACTATAATTCAAAAAGATACATGCACCCTAATATTCATAGCAGCACTATCATACTAACTGAAGTAAGACAGAGAAAGCCAAATATTATATGATATTGTTTGTATGTGGAATCTTAAAAAAATGATATAAATGAGCTGATTTACAAAACAGAAACAGACTCACAGACATAGAAAACAAACTTATGGTTACCGAAGGGGAAGGGGTGGGAGGAGGGATAAATTAGGAGTTTGAGATTAGCAGATACAAACTACCGTATATAAAATAGATAAACAAGGTCTTACTGTATAGCACAGGGAACTGTATTCAATATCTTGTAATAAACTATAAAGGAAAAGAATCTGAAAAGGTATATACATATAAAACTGTATAACTTTGCTATACATCAGAAACTAACACAATGTAAATTAACTACTTTTCAAAAAAAAGAAACATTTTCTGATGTGTTTGTATTTTTTTTGTTTTCATTAAATGTGTTGCTACAAAATATTCCTTGGGGGGTGTGTGTGTGTGTTATAGGTTTCATTCTGTTTCAATTCTCACTCAGGATTATTTTTCAGATACATTATGTAGCTATGTTGCTTTTAACTACTGTATAATATGCTCATTCTTCACATTGTATATATTTACTCTCCCAGTGATGGTCACTCAGCTTGCCTAGAATTCCCTGACACCACAAATAATGCCGGAAAGAACACCCTCATATCATTCCTTTAGGCTTACGCCCAGGAGTGGAAGTCCTTGGCGACCCTGCACGGAGACTATCAGCACCATACCTGTATCCCCTCGGCCTCCCCATCACTCACACAGGCAGGCCTCCCCAGCTGCCCAGTGACAGCATCTGCATATCTTTGCCTGTGGGCTTTCCCAGCAGACCTCAACCAATGCTTAATGACAGTTATATAAAAATACTCCAGCTCTTTCACCCCTTGGGGGGGCGGGGGGGGCAAACTGTGAGGGTCTTACTCTACACTGGCTCCTAGACTCCCCCAGATAAACTCCATTAACACAAAGTAGTAACTTGCTTGAAAACATGTCCTTTATTGAGTGCCTTTCCTTCTTTAGCTCACTTCTCCGCTCCCCTATCAGGGTTTCCTGTCACCTCCCCAATAAACCACTTCCCTTCCAGTCCTTATTTTGGGGTATGTTTTGAGGAGAACTCAAAACACAGGGGTGTGTTTATTTACCTTACCAACAGAATGACTCTACAAATCTCACCCCCAACAGCAGTGGTGAGGGCGGTACCCACATTCCACGTCCTCTCCAACACTGGCGCTATCCAGCCTTCTCAATTGTGCCCATTGAATTGGCTTAAGTGATATCTCATTGTTATTTTAATTTCCATTTCTCTGATTTCAGGGAATTCCCTGGCGGTCCAGTGGTTAGGACTCCGTGCATCCACTGCCGGGGGCCCGGGTTCGATCCCTGGTTGGGGAACTAAGATCCCACAAGCCGCACGGCACGGCCAGTAAAAAGTCTTTCTCTGATTTCAAATCATTGTGAACTTTTCCTTATTTGTGTGCTTCCATCTTCACTTTCTGCAACAAAGATTAATGGTAACAGCTAACACTAGATCGTTCACACATATTCCAAGAGGCCATATTCCAGCAGCTCTATATGTATATTAACTCATTAAATCCTGGTGCCAACCCTAGGTTTTATTCTTATCACCATCCGAATTTTGAAGATAAACCAAA
The DNA here is from genome assembly GCF_028564815.1 of Eubalaena glacialis. Classification (NCBI taxonomy): domain Eukaryota; kingdom Metazoa; phylum Chordata; class Mammalia; order Artiodactyla; family Balaenidae; genus Eubalaena; species Eubalaena glacialis. Next base: position 31,885,654 of record NC_083727.1, read on the forward strand.
ACCCAATTAAGTAACTTTCCCAAGGTCATATAGCTAGTAAGTCACGGAGCCTGAGTTAAAACCCAGACTCGGGCTAAGAAGCTGTGCTCTTAACTCTCTTACGCTGCTGCCTTCCCTGATTCAACATTTTAAGAACCATTCCCTCTTCTGTTCTACAGAGTTTCCTTTGAGCCTGCTTCCCCTTCCAAGCAAATGAATAATGTAGGGATTGAGTCCTAGAATTGGGTGGGGAGTCCATTACTTGGGACTCTGTAAACTGAGCCTCTTCAGCGGTACAATACAAAGAACACTTGGTTAGCACAGTCATTACAAAGTGAAATATTCTACTTAATTAAATACTCTAGTCAACTGAGGAGTATATGGCTACCATACTAAGATGCATTCATAATATTTATGCACCCAACATAGGAGCACCTCAATACATAAGGCAAATACTAACAGCCATAAAAGGGGAAATCGACAGTAACACAATCATAGTAGGGGACTTTAACACCCCACTTTCACCAATGGACAGATCATCCAAAATGAAAATAAATAAGGAAACACAAGCTTTAAATGATACATTAAACAAGATGGACTTAATTGATATTTATAGGACATTCCACCCAAAAACAACAGAATACACATTTTTCTCAAGTGCTCATGGAACATTCTCCAGGATAGATCATATCTTGGGTCACAAATCAAGCCTTGGTAAATTTAAAAAAATTGAAATCGTATCAAGTATCTTTTCCGACCACAACGCTATGAGACTAGATATTAATTACAGGAAAAGATCTGTAAAAAATACAAACACATGGAGGCTACACAATACACTACTTAATAACGAAGTGATCACTGAAGAAATCAAAGGGGAAATCAAAAAATACCTAGAAACAAATGACAATGGAGACACGACGATCCAAAACCTATGGGATGCAGCAAAAGCAGTTCTAAGAGGGAAGTTTATAGCAATACAAGCCTACATCAAGAAACAGGAAACATCTCGAATAAACAACCTAACCTTGCACCTAAAGCAATTAGAGAAAGAAGAACAAAAAAACCCCAAAGCTAGCAGAAGGAAAGAAATCATAAAGATCAGATCAGAAATAAATGAAAAAGAAATGAAGGAAACAATAGCAAAAATCAATGAAACTAAAAGCTGGTTCTTTGAGAAGATAAACAAAATTGATAAACCATTAGCCAGACTCATCAAGAGAAAAAAGGAGAAGACTCAAATCAATAGAATTAGAAATGAAAAAGGAGAAGTAACCACTGACACTGCAGAAATATAAACGATCATAAGAGATTACTACAAGCAACTCTATGCTAATAAAATGGACAACCTGGAAGAAATGGACAGATTCTTAGAAATGCACAACCTGCCGAGACTGAACCAGGAAGAAATAGAAAATATGAACAGACCAATCACAAGCACTGAAATTGAAACTGTGATTAAAAATCTTCCAACACATAAGATGCATTCATAAAAAGTGGTACCCTAAAATGTTAAGATCTGTATTAGGTTTCTTTCGCTGCTGTAAACATTACCACAAACTTAACAGCTCATAGCAATACGAATGTATTAGCCTACCCTTTCTTCATCCAATTCCCACGAGCTCAACTTCGTCCTCTGCTCTGGGTCTCAGAAGGCTGGCGGAAGCACTCATCTGCAGCTCCCTATCTGGAAGGAGAATTTGCCTCCACACTCACTCCTGTTGTTGGCACAATTCTGTTCCTCGTGGCAGCAGGGCTGAATTTCCCATTCGCTCACTGGCTGTCAGCCGGGAGTCCCCCTGAGCAACTTAAGGCCACCTGCATAACCCATCCCGCCATGACCTCCATCTTCAGACCAGCAACAATGTATCAAGTCCCCTTCATGCTCCTCATCTCTGACTTCTCCTTCTGCTGCATCCCTTCTGCCTCCAGTCAGAGAAAGTTCTCTGCTTTTAAGGGCTGGTATGGTTGGATTGGGCCTATCTCAGAAATCCAGCATAAACTCCCAATTTTAAGATCTATAACTTTAATTACATTTACAAAGTCTCTTTGCTCTGTAATATAACATATTCATAGGTTCCAGGGATCAAAGCATGGACATCTTTGGGGGAGGGAGTTGTTATTTTTCACCAAAAGATCCTCGTAGGAACCTGGGGTACCATTCCAAATTTCAATGGGAGTAATAACAATACCTACTTTTATAGGTTGATCATGAGAATTAAATGAGTTAATACTTGTAAAGTGCTTAAAACAGTGTCTGGAAAGTGCTATATAAGTGCTTGTTGAATAAATGAAGGAATGAAGGAATGTATGAAGTTCTGACTGTACTTGAAAGATTGGAAGTATAGGTGATACAGCTGAATATTGTTACCTACTGGCAAAATTGGAAGTTATTGGTGGGTGGCAGGGTGGGAAGAGAGGAGTTAGAGAAAATCCCTGATAGCAATTTTGTTTAGTTGTCATTTGTAACAGGCAATGCTACCCATTATCTAGGATATTCTGGTTATTTGAAAGGTGCCTGAGAAAGTATCAATAAAAATGTGAACATGGTTGCTTACATAACTAATTTATTTTAAGGCCCAGCTAGTCAACAAATCCCTCTGGCATGGGCTTGGCAGTAGATAATCCCATGTGTTGCATCACACACCACGATGTTGTTACAGAGTCCCTACGCCCTTGCCTTGGTATCCGTAGAAACACAGATCTCCTGGCAAGAGACCATCATCCTAGAAGGTGAGAGGCAAATACAGGCTTTTTCCTACACTTGATGGCACTTCTTAATCTCCATATGCCCATTACTCTTTACACAGTCCCTTTTCCTGTACCCAGGATAGGACTCATGAACTGAGAGAGCCCTTGTACTAATAAAACACTTGGATACTCTCCAATTTCAAAGTGTTTCTATCAACTAAAGAAGCAGCATGATATAATGGATTTGAAGATTGACTATGCTATTTACTGGCTATTTGATTTTGGAGAACTTCCATATCCTATATGCAAAATGGGGTTAGTAATAACTGTTTTCAGTTGCTGTTGGAATGATGGCCAATGTAATTGAAGTACCTAGTGGTCCCTAGCACATGAAAAACACTTGACAAATGGCTATTATTACCACATATTATTTCTAGGGATACCAGAAAAAATATGACACCAGACAAATTTCAATTTCAGATAAATAACAAATAATTTTTATGTGTATTTTAGTATATTGCATAGGGTGTAATTATATTAACTTTATTTTTATTTGCTAAATCTGACAACCTTAATTATTTCATTTGATTTTTAGGACAACCATTGAAGTAGATATTATTCACATTTTACAGGTGAGGAAGCACACTCAGAAAAAAAATAAGTGATATGAAACCATCATAAACATGTTAAGTAGTAGAACCTGTTCTATTTTGTTTCTAACAGAGGTTTGGGGTCTGTTTGCTTGTTTTTTCTCAAAAAGGATGCTCTTTTGTGTCTATTACTTTCCTCTCTCTTTACCGTCATCTCACCTGCAAAGTGCTTACCACAGCTACATAGATGATCCATGCATGGACTGTTTACGTGAACAGAGAATAAGGGGTGGCATGGGATTGCTGTGCTATCCTGAAGTACACTCCAAACAGGAGAACTGCCTTTAAACACAAGGGTTGAGACGAGGTGGATTAAAAAGAAAGATAGATTTTAATTCTATTATTACTTAATATTAACACAGTACACGGTGATTTTCAGGCAATACCTAGTAGGGTCTACTGTGTTTACCAAGCAGTGAGCTCGCTCAGTGTAGATGTGAATTCAGGGACAGGAAGATACCATAGGTACCCCATTAAGATCCACAAGGTCAGGAACCAGGATTTTTTGTATCTTATCAATGTATATCCTCCACCTGCCTCACTTTAGCTGTGTCTTGTTCCTCATAGCTTAGCATCTTCAACAAAGAGTGACTGAAGGAGATAAAGTTCAAACTAAGTACTGAAGGCTAGCACATCATTCCAGCTGAGGTTTAGGTTGTCTGTGAGATTTTGCTAAGCCAGGTCAGAGTTACAATAACCATCAAGAGTTGACCTTATCAATTACGATATTAGAGGAGGTAGGAGAAGCACTTTAAAATCAGCTTTGAATTACCCTCTTTTGAGGACACACCAATTTAAAAGCGTCCACCACAGATGTAGAGGCCAAGAGGGATAAATCTCTTGATTCCCATGGTAGGGAAGCTCCAGAAGTAGTGTGATCTCCATAAAGTATCCTGCCCTAGATTTTTAAAGGTCTCTTGAGATGAACTTTGATTTCTTATTTCTGCCAGCACACCAAAGACTTTTTTTCTATTGTAAGTATATACTCAGAAAAAATTTAACACACTAGCACTTATGTATAGCGTTGATTTGAGTGGCTGAAACAGGAACTCACCCATAGGGAGAACAGAGTCCTGTGGGCCTTCAAATTACCACTGTTCCCAGGAGGCTGACACTTCTTTTTCTGGAGTGCATTTTGCTGACCTTTTCACAACTATTCCCATTGCCTCTTTTTACTGTACAGTGGTACCCTTTTCTGCCTATTTTAGCTTTTATTTTCATCAATTTACTTGGAGTGGTAGAGAGGGTGAACTTGGGGTATGATTTTTAATCTGCATGAAAAATTCCTTTTCCCCTTTCCATATTTATGAGAGTCTGACTTGGCATCTCCGAGAAGGAAATCACTATACGGTGTGGAAAATGCTTACGGCAGCCTGAAGAGTGCCAAGCCAACTGAACAGGGCCAAAAAAATTGACAACACCTGTTAGCTCATGTCTACACACCTAGACTGGAAATAGCCACGGTGAAATTTCAATTGTTTACCCTGCAATAAATCTGCAAATTGCTTAGCTCAAGAACCAGAGTTTCCTTAAAGCAGTATTTCTCAAATTGTGGGCCATGGACCACTTGCATCAGACCCACCTGAGGTTCTTATAGAAAAGACCAATTTCTGGGCCCCCCTGCAGACCTCTTACTGAATCAGAATCTGCAACTGACAACAATGAGTCTTTAAAACCTTCCCTTAGGGTATGTACAAATGTGATCCAAACTGAAGTGTATCAATTTCCTCAACTGATTGGCTAATATGGTGTAGCTAACAGCCTGTGACTTCATCACTTCCCGGCATCCTCTGGCCCACGCACCTGGGTCCAGGGAGCCAAATAGTGACCACGTCTGAGAGGAACACTGGGCAGCACTTAGGACCCAGGCTGGGTAAGGCTGGCAGTCTGTCAGAGCACCAATGCGTGTGATTCTGTGGCTTCTCTACAATGGGTTCAGTACCTGTGGGACCCTCTGACTGAGACAGACTCCATTGGCTTTACACCTGAGGAGGGAGACACAAATGCATAATTCCACACACACACAACAAGAATTATAGAAAGCTTATTTTAGAAAGTAACTTAACCGTGAATATATATGCTAATTCATTGAAACTACAAATTGAATATCCTGTGCTTTTTATATTAACTTTCAATCGCTCCTCATTGGGAATCAGTAAGATCATTAGAGATGGTTAAAGGAATTATCTTTTTCCTGGTCTGGTCTAAGTTTTTTTCCTTTGCCAGGCACCTGCACGGTGCCCTGATCCTCTTCTATTTTAGGTTGGTCTTGTTGGAATGGTCATTTCCTCATTAGATGACATTTAATGCCAGCATCCCAACATTTCCAGGCTTCCTACAATAGCTCAAAGTCTGGCTCTTATACACGGCAACTGCTCAGTTGAATTTCTGTGCTCTGTCTCACTCCCTAATTATTCAGAATTAAAGTCGTTCCCTCAGGGTCCCGATCTCTCTGAAAAATGTCTGTCCCCAGAGGAAAATGCACAGTTCCCAGTGTACCCCTCTGCTGTGAGCCTCCTATGGGTTGCCTGTCCCTGGCTCAGGAGGGCTGCGTGTCCCCTCAGTCTGGCAGGTGAGAAGACCTTCTAAATTGAGCTTCCGTCCCCTCCCTTGGAAAAATTCCCTATCTACACAAAAACCCTTGCATTGTACCATATTTCCTGTGCCCAAACACTCTCAAAGGCACCTGAGGCGTTCCTGCCTCTATCGTGTGGGCTACACTAACCGAGGCCCACGTAAGCCTCCCAACCTGTCTGCAGGTGGTAGAGAAAGCGAACACTCCCTTCCCAACGGGCACAGGATTTCTGTAGAGCTCCCAGACTAGACAGGTACAAGGGAATTGGGAGAAGCAGGAGTTCATGGGAAGCTTCTTTGTCTAGCAGGTGTTCTGCCTTCACGGAGCAGCCCAGGAGGTAAGGCACAGGGTCTCACGTTACCTCCAGAGGAGATCCTGCTCCTGTTTGCTGTGTGCGTGATAAAGAACTCGCCATCTGGGGTATAAGTAATAGAAGCGTTGGATGCCTAAGGAAGAAGCACAAATGTAGAAGGAGGCGCCTCTCCCCTCCTCTCTCGAGAATGAGGACAGTAAGTGACCACCCAGCTTCAAATAGAGATAATCGTGTGGGTGGGAAGAACTAGAATTTTCATCAGAAATTAAGCCATGGTTGTAATCAGGTGATAAAAATAATGTAATGAATAGAAACATGGACTCTTACTGGGTACATTGTTAGTATTGATGGGTTTTACAATGAAGTCCTCCAAAACAGGAAGTTGAATTTTCAAACTGTTCTTGGATTTTGTTCAAATTCCATTTTCAAAAGGGTGAGGTGCTAGCTAGAATTTTTTAATCACTCCAGAAAGCTTGTCGTTCTCAAAAATGGTCTATTCCTAAAGGGAAACATTTTATAATGAAGGGTGATAAAGAGCTGTAATTGCGTGAAATGAGAATTTTCTAGTCGAATTGGGCAGAAAAACTGAATCAAGTTGGAAAATCTGTGCTGCAAATCTTTGATCCTCCAACTAAATAAAGCAGCAGTAGAGACATTTACATCTTTTCTGTTTCTTGTTTTTTACTAGAATTATTTTGATGATACTACATAGAGCTGAATTATCAAAATAGAAACTTGATTTACTGGAATAACCTTCCTCATGGGAAGAACAAAAGTATTATCCCTGTGATTTTTTTTTTTTTTGATGGATTTAACTGCAGAAATCTCAGGCTCCCTCTAAGCAGGAAACAGAGACATACATCAGTGAGACAATGGATCCAAGATATTCATTTATTCATTCAATGGATATTTATTTGACCAGGAGCTGGGCTAGCCAACACATGTAATGGATATCCTTTTTCTGTAGTGTTTTGGATCAAACACCCATACATGCTTGCAGAAACATTTCCAAAGATGAAGATGTTTGTAAAGTAAAATTAAGTTTCCCTCCCATCTCATCCCAAATGGGTATTAATAACACTTTGTTAATCCCACTAACAATGTCAAATGATTCCTTCTATACTTTCTTTATTTAAATAATCATATGCATGTATATTTATCATTTTATTTATACTTACATATTATAAGTTATAATAGGTATATACACAAAAATACTATTCTGTAACTTTTTTCACTGTATTACATACTGAATTATGTCCAAGACAAGAAACAGAGATATACCTTTTTATTTTACTTTACTACATAGTATTCTATAGACTAAAATTCCATCTTTTAAAAATTCAGTCATTACCTTATTCACAGACTTTCAGTTTTTTCTAGCTTTTGTAAATAAGAAAATTGTCATAATAAACACTCTTTAATGTAAACATTGATACATAAGTTTTTTTCTGTTAAATATATTCTCAAAGACATACATTGCTATGTTAAAAATATAGGCATTTTCAACTTTAATAAAAATGCCAGATAACTCTTGTACAAATTATGGTAATTTACAATCGCACCAACAATGCATATGAGTTCCTCATACCCTAGCTGGCATTTGATATTATCATTTTTAATTTTGGAATCTAATGGTTAAATACGGTAGCTCATTTTTGTTTTAATTTGCATTTCCCAGATGACAAAGCTTTATCTATTTATTGGACATTTTCCCTTTCTTTTCTGTGGACTGCCTGTTGATATCCTTAGGCCATTTTTCTGCTGGATTGTTTATAACTTGCTTGTACATTTGCTAGAAGCTCTTTGAAATATAATCCTTTGCTATGTTTATTGCAAACATTTTTTTCCCAGCCTATTTGATTGTTTGACTATTAACTTTTTTTTTTTTTTCAAACATCTTTATTGAAGTATAATTGCTTTACAGTGGTGTGTTAGCTTCTGCTTTATAACAAAGTGAATCAGTTATACATATACATATGTTCCCATATCTCTTCCCTCTTGCATCTCCCTCCCTCCCACCCTCCCTGACTATTAACTTTTTTAACGTTTTCTTTTGCCATACTGAAGCTTTTAATTTCTATGTAAAAAATTCTGTCAAATTTTATTATTTTTTTTCTAAGAAGTTTACCCCCAAGACAATCTCCACCCCAAAAATACACAGATATTCTCTGCATTTTGTAGTCTTTACAGCTGTAAGTTCCTATGACATCTTTTGGAACCAGCCTCTGGTTTGGGGTTTTTCCCCCCCAAAATCTTTTCTACATACTCTATATACTCCCTTGCTATGTTCCGTTCTCTAAGTCACTCTGGATTTTGTGTGGAGAAGGGGTTTTTTCTTTTCCCTGTGCTTTTGTTTTGTCTTTTGTTTGCAGACGATGTGTTCTGTCAAAGAAGAAAACAATATAGGAATATTACTGGCAGGGCACTTTCATTTTATAAAAGGGCTGGAGAAAGAAAGTGCATAGCGCGGGGAAGGCAAATACATGACCCAGGGCCCCAGCACATGTCACCTTCTGACACACACACCTACTCCCACACATCAAAACTTTACAGCATTCTCATACACCCTGGGTGTAGCCCTTAAATCCTTCCCAATTAAACACCGGCCACAGATGGCATTTCTCAAAGATGACTACAGCTATATCTCCCATCCCACATGCTTTCTAGAACCTTGTTGTTCCCCCACCAGAGGAGGAATCTAATTCCCCTCCTCTTGAGTCTGGGCAGATTTGTGACTCACTTGTAACCAACAGGACGTAGCAGATGCAACTCTGCTGGCCTTCCAATGCTGAGTCATAGAAGATGATGCAGCTTCTGCCTTCTTAGCTGAAATACTCCCTCTTTAAGGTGGAATACACTTCCTTGACATCTTCAATCATTCAATTACCCTGAGGCCACCATGCAGTGAGGAAGGCTTGCAGAGAGACCATATATATATAAAAAGAGAGAGATGCTCTGTCCGTCCCCAGCTGCTCCAGACCTCCACTGCCTCAGCCACTGTCTGACTGACCCACGTGGGAGACCCTGAGCCAGAATCACCCAGCTGAGCCCTTCCTGAATGCCTGCCCTACAGACAGCAAGAGTCATAATAAAATGTTTACTGTTGTCTTGTCACTAGGTGTTGGGATGGTTTGATACACAGCCATAAATAATTAGAATGGCACACTAGATAGTGACAACCCATGGAATGGAGAATTCCATAATTTGAAATCTATTAACCACCCCCTTGCCTAATTATAGGTGAAATTTTAGGCATCTATAAGTAAGATTTTTTTAAACAGAGAGGTTTTATATGTTCCTTAAATCACTCGGTGATTTTGTAAACTCTTAGGTATAACGCTGGCTCTGCTCCCTTTCCAGAAAAGTATTCCCTACCTTACTACCATGCCTCCTCCTCCACCAAAAAAAAAAAAGCATAAGAAAACTGTAGGGAAAGGATCTAGATCTGAGTACTGGGGCAGCATGGAACAGCCTACAGTCTTCTGATCCATATCAGCCCCTCACTCCATGTGCCCAGGCGAAAATCCCTTCAGCAAGAGCCTGATGATTGTCTGTGCTATGTAAGCCCCCTCAAAAGTATGAAGGAGAGTTAATATCTTCATATGTCTTTCTATGATCTTAGAGACATTCAAAACAGTGATTGCATCCATGCTTCATCTTATTTTTTATTTTTTGGCTCCCACTTGCCTCTCTCCCCTCCTTCCCCCACATAACCCCATCTCCAAGGTAACCCATGTTAGCCACTTACATGAACCCATGTATCCTGCCATATTTTTATCTGTGCTCAATTAATGCTACACAGACAGAGGGGCATACACGTACATTACCATATAGAAAGCTAGTGCTTGTAGACCTGTTAACCACATGAGCTGTGTTAACTGCCACACAGCTGAGAGCCAGCTGCACCTCCATGCCTTCTTTTCTTTCTCCCCATTTACACCCAGATCCCATTCCCACGGCTTTTCTCTCCCTTCCCACAGAGCTTGCTTCAATTCACATCATTTGAAGCCAGGACATTGCTACTTATGTTTCCATCTCTCCATCCCTCTTTCTTTCCTTCCGTCATGTTCTTCCTAGCAATGTTTACTGTCATTCTTTTGATTTCTTCTCAAGGAATTCAGGCAGTCAAACAGGTAAAGGTTGGACACGTGCAAGAACTCGAGAGGAATGGTTGGAAAAGGCCCTTGTCCTTCTTGATTTGGAGCAGAGTTGGGTCACGGGATGGGTCAGCGCCTCACTGGATGGGTCAGCGCCTGCTAACCTCTCCCTTCAGTGATTGCATTGCTGCTGCTTCCGTGTCCGCTAAACTTTCCAGAAAGCAAGTTGGAAAAACACTATTAGTTTTCCAGCTATCATTGTCCTGTTGTCACCATAGCGACAGATGTTATGTGAAATCAGCTTATTGTGAAAACAGTATAAGTTGAAAACCGGCCTTGGGGAAGTTGCAAAAAACATGAGATTCAATTCTGTTATATTATCTTGTGGATCTTCTTTTCTATATTAGCTTTTCTTTGGAATATACCTTATTGCAAGACAATAATATAAAATAAAAAGTCAAAGGGTCATCTTTTGAATTCCTTCAATGGTTACTCAATTCCAATAGTATAAAAACAGGTCTTGGTGAGAGCCTTGAAAGCAAAATCAAATCTGTGCAAATCCAAAGAACTTCAGAACAGCCAAAGAAACCATAATGATTAATGTGTTGTGTACTGAACGCTGGCTGAGGTGATTTTATTCTTCTGAACATTAAATTCTATTTCTGGACCAAAATTAGAAATGAAAACACATACTTTGGAATCTGACACCTTTCAGTTAACTAATTAGAGCCCTGATTCATCATAAATGAGACCATTCGGAATCTAAATGCCTGCTGATAAGTCAAACTAAATAATGGTACAATTAGCTTTTAATCCCCCAAAAGATACATACATATCCAGGATAGAATAATACAATAGGATGAAAAGACAGGAGTAAGAAATTCATGTTATCATTGCCAGTTTGTGCCAACAGTGAATTCAGGAGGCATGTTACCTAGAGAGCCTGTTTCTGCAAGTGGCTGAGGTGTGTTATTCACTGAATAAGCCGTCAAGGTCAGAGGGACTTTGAAGTCTATTTGATTTATAAGACATGAAAAATTCCTGCCCTTTTGCATGAAATTACCCAGGAAGGAGTCAGGCATAAGACAAAGAAGTTTATGTCGTCTGGAAACCCTAGGAATTAGAATAAAATGATTCGATGGTAGGGTAGACACAAGTGTAGTTTCAGTGTCCAGTCACGTTGTTTCAACCACAAATTAGAATTTAGGTATATTGCAAAGACAAACTTATGAACTTCTTAAAAAATTATGGATAGCAAGTTGAGCACTCATACCAACTATCAGCCTATTTCCTTGATGCTAAATATCATCATATATGGTAATTCATAGAGACAAAATTTTAAAGTAGGAAATTAAAAAATTGTGAAAACCAAAGAATGAGATCTAATGAACTTTGAGGAAAAGTATGACTACATTTATGTATTTGTGATTCTAAATCTGACTAAGGAGGCTTTCTGGGAATATAAGGCACTAGTACGAAAAGCCTGGGTTCAAGTCTTGAATCTGCTTTTTACTAGCTATGTGATTCAGACAAATTCCTTAACCTCTAAACTTCAGTTTTTATCTGTAATATCCACCTCAAATGTGTTATGAGGATTAAGTGGGAGAATGCATGAAAAAAGCTTATTTCAACTTCTGGAACACAGAACTATTATTATTGCTATTGTTGGCATCCAGCTGTGCAATACACTCAACAATTTTAACAGCTTTTTTCAAATCTTAGGAGTTTGTAGATTATAACCAATTTACATTTTAAAGCTAACATTATTAGTGTTTGTTTTGAACCAGTATAAAAAATATATCCATTGCACTTCACATTGATGCCAAACAAGGCCTGAAATCTATATAATTCATCAGCTGATATTTCTGACCAGGCTTAGAAATTGTTGTAGAAAACACTTAAGTTAAATCTGAAAAGAGTTTCCATAGAGAGTCTGCAGTAATTTGAGAGATATCAGAATAAAATAGCTGAAGAAGTAATGAGAAGAAACGAAATTGGAAATAAACCCATGTGCATAAAATACTTATTTGCATGATAAATATTGGCCCTACATTTGCAGTATCACATTGAAAGAAAATAAATGTCAATTTATTTGGAAACTAAGTTGCCTAGGATTTAGATCAACAAGTTAATGTCATCTGTAAATGTTCCTTCATCAATCTGAAGCAAAGGAAAAGTAATTGGGAAATAGTGAAGAATTATACAATTATATTACATTTGTTTCATCTAGTGAAATTGACAGATAACTATTTACCTCTGAAATTGGTTTCTGAGAAATGAAAAGAACACAGGGAACATGTAGAAAAATCAAATTAGCTGTGGTTAAGAGCTTTTCAAAAGGCAGGGTATTTTTATTCAGAAAGTTCAGGTACTTCTATCTTGAGGCTAATTATTTCAGAACTACAATTTGCAGTATCTGAAGTAACACGGAAACCAAGCAGGACCCTGCGGGATGTCCCGGGTAACAAAACCCCTCTGTTTCCCCCATTTCTTGTTTGTAGAAAAAAGCTTTAGTCTCCTAGGTGTTCCCTGAATTCCAAAGAGCAGACTCAAACAGTTACTAATTAAGGAAGTGAGGGAATGCAGAAACAAAGGAAAAGCAGTTAAGCAAGAAAAGTAATGACAATAGTTCGGCAATAAAACAGAATCCTAGTTCCTCCACGAGGGATATATTAACAATCTGACACTCGTCTTTGAGTGCTTCTGCAGGAACTAAGACCCCCACGCAGGTGGAGGATCGTGACTACGTGACCCCAGACTGGTTGGAACCAGAAGGTTGATCATTAAGATTCCTGAAACACCACCCTGTTACCTCACTACCAACTAACCAGAAGAAAGCTATGCATGCTGCAGCCCTCACCCTAGATGTTGCCTTTAAAAACCTTTCCCTGGGGGACTTCCCTGGTGGTCCAGTGGTTGAGAATCTGCCTTCCAATGCAGGGGGTGTAGGTTCGATCCCGGGTGGGGGAACTAAGATCCCACATGCCCTGGAGCAACTAAGCCCGTGCACCGCAACTAGTGAGCCCACATGCCACAACTACAGAGCCCACGTGCTCTGGAGCCTGTGCACCACAACTAGAGAGAAGACCGCATGCCACAATGAAAGATCCTGCGTGCCGCAACTAAGACCCGACACAGCCAAAAATAAATAAATAAACAAATAAATTTTTAAAAAATAAATAAAAACAAACAAAAAAATAAAAACCCTTCCCTCAAAGCCACTGGGGAGTTTGGGCTTTTTGTGCATGAGCTGCCTGTTCTCCTTGCTGGGCCCTGCAATAAACACTGTGCTTTCCTTCACCACAACCCAGTGTCAATAAATTGGCTTTGCTGCTCGGCAGGGGAGTGGACCCAAGTTCAGTTTGGTAACAACATGATTTGGAAACAATGGATCTCAGACCTTTTATTTATTTATTTACTTACTTAATTTTTGGCCGCGTTGGGTCTTCATTGCTGCTCACAGGCTTTCTCTAGTTGTGGCGAGCAGGGGCTACTCTTCGTTGCAGTGCACAGCCTTCTCAGTACGGTGGCTTCTCTTGTTGCAGATCACGGGCTCTAGGCACGTGGGCTTCAGGAGTTGCAGCACGCGGGCTCAGTAGTTGTGGCACTCAGGCCCTAGAGCGCATGGGTTTCAGTAGTTGTGGTGCACGGGCTCAGTAGTTGTGGCTCATGGGCTCTAGAGTGCAGGCTCAGTAGTTGTGGCACACGGACTTAGTTGCTCTGTGGCATGTGGGATCTTCCTGGACCAGGGCTCGAACCCATGTTGCCTGCGTTGGCAGATGGATTCTTAACCACTGCACCACCAGGGAAGTCCCTTAGACCTTTTAAATACTACAATTTTCTAAAGAGTTCCCTGAAGGTCCTCTGGATCAAACCCTCCACTCATAAGAAAACATCTTTGGCATTTTCTTCTGATTTGTCACATCAGATCTTGAAAGATTGAAGAGAAGATATTCAGGGAAGAGCCTGCAGATGATGGTCTGTCTCCAGTTCTTGTTACCCAAGATGCTTCACTGTCTCCATGGATCACTGGGCAGAAACACTGCTCCCCCTGCCGGCACTGACCTGGAGTGCCTCTCTGAGGCTCCCAAGGACTCTTGACCACATCCTCTCAGCCACAGTTTTCTTCTCCACCACCCCAACCTGAAAAGGGCCATTTACCTTTTATTTTCCATCCTTCACACATGTTTTCTCTGTGACCTGAAAGGCAGTCAAGTGTAAGGCAACCACGAAATTAAGTAATTGTCCAACTCTCTATGGTTAAATCTGATGTCTGATGTAGGATAAAACATACTCAGACACATGTTTTGAGAAACAAGCCATCTCAACTTCTTTCTCCTCTTTCACAGACACAAATCCTGTTCTTACCTAATCCTAGGACAAATAATTATATTTCTAATACCCTCAGGGTATAAACTTATTGTACATAATCCCATTCAGAGAAAGTCTTCAAGAGTCTGGGCTGGCCCAATATCTCCTCTAAAGCATCTCTTCGTGTGGCTATCCTACTATTCTGCTTCAGGCTGGTACTACAATAGCTACACCCTGGAGACCCCAAACTGTAGCAGCTCCAGGATTTCTCTGGGTACCCCAGGGCCTGTCATACCTGAGATGCTACCTCTACTCAAGTGCTGGGCTAGAACACTGGGCTGGTCTTAGCGAGTGAAGAAGCAAGGAGTGACACATCAGGCAGATTCCTGCGAACGCTGAACTTCAAGGAAAACAGATTTCCTCAAGGAAATCAGACAGAGAAGCTTGGAGAAATCATTATACAGTGCCCTGCTTTCTTCAGTTAAAATGTTTTCCATGGGAATTTAGGTATGCAGAGTGCTTGCAATTGGAGTTGGGGAGAGTATGAATTCTATAGCTCACGGCATGTTTTATTCACTGACCCAATCTGTTCATTGCATTAAAGCTACATTCAGGTGACCTAAAACTATATTTTATAGTAGACAGAAATCTCAACCCTTCAAACTCTCTTTGCCATTTAAGCCTTTCTCTAGACTCAGTTTTAATTTCTGACCAGCCCTGTCTTTTTGTCTTGAAAATGTCTCAATTTAGAAATAAATCTTTAGTATCTCAGACCTGAGGTCTGGCCCTTTGGCCGAAGAGGATATTCTTGAACATATTTGTAAGAAAGCCTTTCTAACAACACCCAAAACCCCGTGCCAAAGTGGCCTGGCTTGTTAGGGAAAATTTCTGGTAAACATCCCCCAACATCTGGATATTCGAGCACAGAGGTTAATGGTTTTGGTGACTCTTTGGTTGTTGTTCACCTTAATGGTTATGAAAGCCTGGAACATTAAGAATTAGAAAGAGCTAAGTGCTTTTAGCGGAAATTCAGTAAACACACAAAAGAATAACACACAGTTCCTGGAACAGCATAACAGGGGTATTTTTTTCCCAACACGGGTCTGATATCAGGTTAGCCATTTGGTGAGATGGGAGCACATCTCCTGGGATTCTCGGATTCTTCAGCCATCCCCTGCTTACCTCCTCCTCTTCTCTCTGCCTGGTTCCTACCTCCCTGGGGAATCCCAGAGACTGAGGCGAAGGCTGCCTACTCTACCATCAGACTCTCAGGTTTGTTCATGTTCAAGCCTGGGTATATTAATGAGTTTACACTAGTTAGTATATATATTTCCCTCTCAACTTGAGATCACTTGGGCCTAAATGGAAAGCTGTGAAGTGTTCAAGACAAAGTGTCAATGTTTTCACTCTATTAGAAAGTCTTTGCCAATAAGAAGAAAACGCATTTAAGTTCTTTCTGGAAGCACTGGATTCTCATCCCTGCATCTGTCCCTCCCCCTCCTCTTAGTTCTTTGAGCCCTAAATAAGTTTCCAGCAACCCACTCTTTGTCTGGACCTTGTGACATCTCTCATTAAATATTAAAACAAACATTCATAAAGCACTGAAAGTTTGTAAAACTAGGAGTAGTAATAGCAGTGTTATGGGACTTGTTCTAGCAGTGAACTTTAAGAAATAGCAAATCTAGAGAATTTATATTTTTCATGCCTTGGAAATAGGATTAAGTTTTCAATGGATATGATAAACGAAATTGCCGTGTCATATGCACTTCAAAACATTTACTAACAAAACTTGTTAAAATCACTTATTTTTTTCTTTTTTCTTTAACTTCAGGAAATAAGTTTTAACTTTCATTATAAAAATAGATTATGGGGACTTCCCTGGTGGTGCAGTGGTTAAGAATCTGCCTGCCAATGCAGGGGACACGGGTTCGAGCCCTGGTCTGGAAAGATCCCACATGCCGTGGAGCAACTAAGCCCATGCACCACAACTACTGAGTCTGTGCTCTAGAGCCCACGAGCCACAGCTACTGAGACTGTGTGCCACAACTACTGAAGCCTGAGCGCCTAGAGCCTGTGCTCTGCAACAAGAGAAGCCACCGCAGTGAGAAGCCCGCGCACCGCAATGAAGAGTAGCCCCCGCTGGCCGCAACTAGAGAAAGCCTGCGCACAGCAACAAAGACCCAACGCAGCCAAATATAAATAAATAAATAAATAATAGATTATGATTATATGAAGGAAATGATATTACTAAAATTTAGGTGTTCTCAGAGTTTTTTATTTGTGCAAGGCCATAGTTAGATGTTCCTAATAAAGATTGTGAGTGTTTTCCACGCTGAAATTAGGGTTGTTGTGCTTTATGAGATAAAAATTTTTGGCCTTTAATTGGCCATTTATGGTTTGTAGAGCATCCAGATATGTTTTCTAGGGAAAAAAAAAAGGAAGTAAAGAAGGGAAGAAGTGAAGGAAGGTGGAAGGGAGAGAAGGTAGAGAAGAATTTGCTTCTGTCTGCAAGTAATCCATTGCCCTATCTGTACACAGAGCAGAATTAGACAGTTATCCAGGCATATTAGTTAGATCAGTTAGGAAATAAATATTGTCAGCCCTACTCAGTTGCTTCTCAAATCATACAATCTGCCCTTAATTCGTAATGCAGAAAATTATCCCCAACTCTAAGTTCCTCTTTCTCAAAATTTTTATTATACATTTTCATCAGTTCTTTTATTACATGTATGAGTCACTCCTGTTGGGAATCATTAAGGGAAGAAGGGCTCTGAAGAATGAAAGTGGGTATTCTCATATTCTGCTGAAGTATAAACTGGTACAAAATTTCTGGAGGGCAACTGAGCAGTGTCTACCAAAAGTCTTTAAAATGTTAACAATTTTGACCCAGAAATTTCATTTGTACTGCTATAATTCAACAAAATACAAAGGTTTAGCCACAAAATATGTAATATAGCATTTTTTCTTAAAAATAAAAATATTGGCAGCCATCTCAATATCCTACAACTGGGGAATACATTGAGTAAATTGACTGTAGTGCACAAAACAGGATAATATACAATCATGAGAAATTATAGTGCAAATGCTTAGTGTTAGAGGATGATTTTCAAAAGGTTAAAAAATAATGATTCTGTCAACGGTTTTATTTAACTCATTACTTAATGAAGAGTAAAACGTTAAAACTGGACCAAGGGGCATTTGAGAAGGTAGGCATTTATGGGCAATTTAATAAACAAAGGTTCAGATAAGAGACAGATTAGAAAAAAAATTGGTTAATGTCCAAGAGGACAATAAACCATAACCTTTGGGATTATCACTACCCTCCACCCACCTGAGTCCACCAACACAATAGAAATTATTTACATCTCAACACAAATCTACAAGTCAACCTCTGCCTGTACAAAGTGTAAAATAGTCTATCTAGGCAATAGAAAATCAAACTTGCAAGTCCAGCAATACCCTGGAAAGACACCCACTTATCCCTTTTATCTATTTCTAAGTTTCAGATAATTTTTCTGATACTACCTCCTAGGGTTGACATGAGAACTGCACGTGTTAATACATGCAAAGCACATAGAAAAGTGCCTGGCACAGAGTAATCATTAGCAATCATCATTATCACAGATGTAATTTTGGACTTTTCATTAAAACAATTTACTTATAAAAGGAAAAGAGACAAAGTGAATGACAGAATAGAAGTTTTCTAATGAAACCATTTGTGATTCATTGGAAGTTGAGAAAAAAAAATCATCCTAGAATCCAGTCTTTTCTAAGAAAGGGTATTAAAACATTCTTAAGTGCTATTTCACTCTATTTGTCTTTAGAACATCGTGGGCTTGGGAGGTGGGAATCAACAACTTCTAGTGACAATATTTAAAGGTCTGAACATCTGGACCAAGAATGAGACAAACCAGGCAGTGGGAGGTAGGATGGAGGAGAGCTTTTTAGAATGCACATTATCAGCAGCAAAGCAAATGAATTTGAAAGCAGCTCAATGGGGGATGATGAATAAGTTTCTCCAGTTAGAAACGGTAAATGGAAATTTATTTTATAATGCCCATAATTACTCTTTTAAGATTTATAAAATGTTACTTTCACTTGCTTTATTTAATGTGTCACCCCAGTTACGTTGTTTTAATAACTTTACAGCATATTATAACAGCTTTCATGGTTTCACTTGCATCCTCAATTTCCCCAACTCTGTTTTCCTATAAGGTCTTAGGTTCCTCAGTCATGAATTCTTCATCACACAATTTCAAGAATCTTCATGGTTTGGCAAGTCTCATTTGTACTTCAGGGTCTGTGCAAGAGATCATACCCTTAAAGACTCTATTTCCCAGTTGCAGTTATAAACATTAGTTGCAAAAAATAATCCTCATGGAGGGTTGGTTAAAGGTTAGAAAAGCTATTTACTCCAATTGCTCTGATGTTAGCAAAATAGACTCCTAAGAATCTGATCAGAGTTTTGGACCTCCTCCTTAGAAAAAAATGCAAGTATGCCCACCCATACAACATTTTGTATATGATTCCAAGAAGGTTATTGAGCCACTGAAATCCCTCTATGGATCAGTTGAGCCTATATAAAGAACTGTTGTTTTAGTTTTGTTTGTTTAATCTTTTATTATAGAAAATTTCAAACATTCACAAGAGTAGAAAAGAATAGACAGAGTAGTATAATGAACCTCCTTGTACACGTCACCCAATCCCAACAGCTATTCCTCCCAAGCCGATTCTGTGGTCCTTCTCTCTTAATCTGTCTTTAAATCAATCTAAGCCATCAGATAACCATACATTCAAGATGTATGCCCCTTCACTGTTTTCACCATACGACCATTAGGCATGATTATAACTTAGAATACCCTGATGAATATTCAAAGTGACATCGAGAAAAAATTTGCTTTTGTACTTCTTACAAATTCATTTTGAGGAAGTTATCCATGCCATACCACCCCACCCCTCCCCAGAGATCATTATGAGGACAATCTGCACTTTTTTTAAGCTACTTCTTTGGGATTATTTTACGAACACTATGAAATCTGTAAAGTTTTTTGGTAGGCAATTTAAATATTGGTTGCAATTGTGAGTGCCACTTCTTTTTTCATTATATTAAAATTCATTTCTGGCAACCTTTAAAATTCATTTAAAAGTTGATTTTTGGTATGATTATCCTGTATCCCGCCATTTCATTGAACTTTAAAATTAATTCCTAGAATTTTTCTGTTAAGCCTTTGAGTTGTCTACGTACAAAAATTTATGATAAGTGTGTGATAAGATCATCCAGAAATAATAATGTTGAGACTTCCTTTCTAATATATTAATCCAGTTTCATATCTCATAACATTGACCCGAAATTCCAGAGTATTATTAAATAATAATTTTGGTAAAGGATCATCTATGGTTTTTTTTATTTTAAAGGGAATGTTTTTGAATTTCACTATTAAATTGGCTCTAGTTTGTTGATTTTACTTTGATATGCTTTGTCACATTAAAAAACATGTCTTCCATTTTCACTTTACAAATAGATTTGCTTTATTTTATTTAAAGAAAAAATGAGGGGATTCTCTCAAATACTTAATCTGACCTACTTTGAGATAAACATATGCCATTCTTAATTCATTCATATTATGTTATTTTGGTAAGCTTCCTAATATTAGATTTAACTCCCGTTGTATTCCTAGAATAAACCCCATTATACATGGTAGGTTATTATTGTACAAATTACTAAAGTCTATTTGATATTTTGTTTATAATTTTTCATATATATGTATATATGTGTGTGTGTGTGAGATTGGGCTACAGCATCTTATCTGTATCTATTTGATATTGGTGTTGTGTTTATTTTATAAAGTGAAGTAATATTTAATCTTTTTCTCTATTCCAAATTCTTTTCTATAATATAGGAATTAACTGATCCTTGAAAGTAGGAAGTAGTACACCAATAAATCAACCAAGTTTAGGGTCTTTGGAATAATATGATAGCTTTCCCAATTTATTCCATATTCCTATTTTGTGCAGTTCTTTAAAATCTTAATAAGTGGTTTTGCTTTCTAACTTATTTTGCGTTTTGTTAAAATGTAAAGACCTAAACTGTGCCCTTAAAATGGGTGAACTTTATAGTATATAAATTATACTTCAATTTCAAAAATGAATTGTGGCGGGAGGAGGAGCATAGAAGGAAAAATCAGAACTTTTTTAGTTTTCCTAATGCTTAAAAAATAGTTAAGCCTTTACAGAATACTCTATGACATACATCACAGCAAGATCCTTTTTGACCCAACTCCTAGAGAAATGGAAATAAAAACAAAAATAAACAAATGGGACCTAATGAAACTTAAAAGCCTTTGCACAGCAAAGGAAACCATAAACAAGACGAATAGATAACCCTCAGAATGGGAGAAAATATTTGCCAATGAAGCAACTGACAAAGGATTAATCTCCAAGATTTACAAGCAGCTCATGCAGCTCAATATCAAAAAAACAAACAACCTAATCCAAACATGGGCAGAAGACCTAAATAGACATTTCTCCAAAGAAGATATACAGATTGCCAAGAAACACATGAAAGGGTGCTCAACATCACTAATCATTAGAGAAATGTAAATCAAAACCACAATGAGGTATCACCTCACACTGGTCAGAATGGCCATCATCATAAAATCTACAAACAATAAATGCTGGAGAGGGTGTGGAGAAAAGGGAACCCTCTTGCACTGTTGGTGGGAATGTAAACTGATACAGCCACTATGGAGAACAGTATGGAGGTTCCTTAAAAAACTAAAAATAGATCTACCATATGACCCAGCAATCCCACTACTGGACATATAACCTGAGTAAACCATAATTCAAAAAGAGACATGTACCCCAGTGTTCATTGCAGCACTATTTACAATAGCCAGGACATGGAAGAAACCTAAGTGTCCATCGACAGATGAATGGATGAAGAAGATGTGGCACATATATACAATGGAATATTACTCAGCCATAAAAAGAAATGAAATTGAGTTATTTGTAGTGAGGTGGATGGACCTAGAGTCTGTCGTACAGAGTGAAGTGAGTCAGAAGGAGAAAAACAAATACCATATGCTAACACATATTATGGAATCTAAAAAAATGGTTCTGCAAAACCTAGGGGCAGGACAGGAATAAAGATGCAGACGTAGAGAATGGACTTGAGGACAAGGCGGGGGGAAGGGTAAGCTGGGATGAAGTGAGAGAGTGGCATGGACATATATACACTACCAAATGTAAAATAGATAACTAGTGGGAAGCAGCCGCGTAGCACAGAGAGATGAGCTCGGTGCTTTGTGTCCACCTAGAGAGGTGGGATAGGGAGGGTGGGAGGGAGGCCCAAGAGGAAGGGGATATGGGGATATATGTATACATATAGCTGATTCACTTTGCTATACAACAGAAGCTAACACAACATTTTAAAACAATTATACTCCAATAAAGATGTTAGAAGAAAAAAAAAATTTAAGCCTTTACATTTAAATTCAGTCTGGTGGTGTTTACAGATATTTTATTTTTCTTCTATGATTGTAAGAAGAAACAACTGGGAAGATTGTTGTTTAAAGTAGTTATAATAAATGTTTCTGTAAAAATCCAGTGCTGTCTTGTGCTATGATAATGAAAGCAACATAGAGACTGGGATATATGGGTGGGCAAACTCTCACTGTTGTTTGTTAATTACAGTAGTGTGGAAGAAATCCTAAATTTGGTGCCAGGTCCTAGTGCTAATCCTTTTGAGTCCGTGCTATGGTGTATTATATTAAAATCTATGGTACGTGGTATGTATTCTGTGATTGCAGATTCTATTCATTTATTCACATAATTTTGGTGTTCTACTGTCAAAACATTCAGAAGATTTTCAAAGGCAATGGAAAAACCAATTGCTCTCTTTGGTAAACACGGTGTGAATCATTCAGAAAAGAGGGGTATCCTAACTTGTTCTTTCCACTGTCGATGCCAAATCTGAAAAAAGAGAATTGACGACCAGATTAGACAGATAGCAGAATTCTGAGTAAAAGAAATTACATTAACTGTATGCCTGGTGCAGGATTTCTTATCCAGTCCCTGCTCAATCTAACAGAACCCAGGCCTCAGCCATGACTTAAGGAGTCACTGGAGAGAGTTAAGAAAACATTTGGAAGACCTTTGAAGCCTTCTGAGGACTGGTCAGAGATGATCTTCAGCATCACCCAGTCACTGAGGAACTCTTGCTGCCAATTCATTCTTGGTAACTGAGTCATTAGGAACTCTACTCAGTACTCTGTAATGACGGATATAGGAAAAGAATCTAAAAAAGAGTGGATATAGGTATATGTGTAACTGATTCACTTTGCTCTACTGCAGAAACTAACACAACAGTGTAAATCGACTATACTCCAATAAAAATTTTTAAAAAACCATACATTTCATAACAGATGTAGAGGTTGCCAAAGCTTTGCGATGTCTTCTGGAAGGTTCTCTACTGCCTCCCTAATATTTTATAACTGAGTAATAGCAAACAAGATTACCTAGTTCACTGAAGTGTCTTTTTATACCTTAGTACAGACTCGGCTAGATCCGAGAATGAGATGAATTGAGATCAAACTTATTGGCCCAAGGATATGGGCAAACAGGGCCCACCAGAGATCTGTATCCAAAAGTAGCAGGAAAGAGAATCACTGGGAAAAAGGAAAATGCGGGGGGTGGGGGGCGGGATAGAAAAGGAGCATCTGGTAGAAATGGGGAAAACTGGAGAATGATTATCTTTGATACTCAGTACACCTTCGACTCATCACAGGATACAGACCTATAATCCCTGGGTTTGAGACTGGATAATCAATATCTGTATCTTACTTTAGATCTTACTGCAAATTCTCTGTTTATAGTGTTTTAGTCTCCAAACTAGTGGAGACTAATAACTAACAAAGCATTATATGTTCTGCAGAAGACAAGCTACATTAACAAGGATTCCAGCTACTCAGAGTATCACACGGATATTTCTCAACATTCCTTTCAGTACTACACACTCAGAGGGGCTCTCTCATAATCTCATAGTTCTCCATTGGTTTGGTAAGTCATGTAGACCATTCATGCAAGTTGATCACTTTGGCATCTAGAGAACCTATTTCTTCAGGGATCCACTAGGAAAACCTCAGAACCCCACCCCCTCCCCATGATATGTCCAGGGTTTACAATACAAGAGTATGTCCCTTCACCTAAGGCCGAATCGTCTACATGTGCTCCATAACCCATTCCTCAACTAGTATCTCAACTAGTGAGAATCCCATCCCTTCTCTCTCCTATGTGTTCAACCTCTACCTCTCTACTCTGTGTTTTCTCACTGAAAACAAAGAAGAAAATCAACCAATTTCATCCCCATCTATTTCCCTCTTTCCCTCCTCCTTTGCTCAACCAAATTTCTCAAAATGGTGCCCATTTGCATCACATCTGTGGCCTCATCTCCTGGACGATCCTCCACCTGCTCTGCCGTGGCTGCTGCCCCACCAGTGCTCCAAAGACAGGAGCTCACTCAAGCTCAACAATGTTGCTAAACCCCAAGGACGTTTTCAGACTGCACCTTTCATGTCATTTCAGCTGTGATCAGTCTCTCAGCCACATCCTACATGACCCTCTCCTAACTCTCCACATTCCAATCACACTGGCTTCCTTCGTTCCTCCAAGTCTAGATTTCATACTTGCTGTCCTTCCTTGAACTAAGCCCCCTCATTAGGGGGCTTCTCACTAACTTATGATGTTTCATGCATAACTATTTTGTTCATCTCATAACCCCAGGGCCTAGAACACCAGAGGCATTCAATATATATTTGTCGAACAAATATTTTAAGTTAGAGCACTTTTAGCAGGAGTAGTTATTCTAGCAGTCTTTCTTTGAGCACCCTCTCTATCCACAACTCTTCAATTTCAGCACACCCACCACCACAATTACACATGAAATCTGAGAACAATGGTCTTTGAGCAATTGAAAAGAGAATGGCAGTTATACATGGCAGCATAAGGTCAAAACCCTAGAGCTGAAAAATTCCTAGAGGTTACCTAGGAATGCAACCCTCACCCCACACAAACATTATTGGTCAGCTGTGAAGAACACTGAAGTCTGAAAATGTTAACTGGATTCTGTAATGCCTAGTAGATATTGGGTGGCAGAGTTGAAAATGGATGGACCACTGAGGCTGGATACTGGCACAGGCATTGCATTTGCTGTCACTGTGCACTTCCTTTGACTACTTTGGTTAAAAACTTGATCAAATTTCAATTCTGTATGGAAATGGAATCCCAAATATGGAATCTGCCAGGTGTCACCCACAAAACAAGAGCCAGACAAGAGGTCTAAATTTGGCTTTTTGGTACCATTTGTTGGAATTGTTTCATCTCAAGATTTTGCTACTAAGCTGAGCAGCATCATTTTATCTCCAGATTTGCAGCCAAGAGCTTTCATTCTGCTTTTGCTTCACACTGGTCTCTGTGTGACCTTAGACATGTCACCACAGTGTTCCTTCACCCATTCATTCTTTCACTTGTTTGCTCACTTAACAGCCCTCTCTTGAGCACTTCATATTTGCAGGACATTGTGTTGGGTGCTATGCATGATATGATGATGTGTGAGATGTTGTCTAGTCTTCGACAAACTTGGAAAACAAATGAGAAAGGAAAAAGCAATTTGCATATATCAGGATGTAAATAAGCCCGTAATCTAAAGATCTGCAGGAAAAGAGTGAGACAGAAGAGAAGAAATCCTAAGAAAGAAGAAAAAGCTACTCACTGAGATTTACTCATCCTGGATGATGGTTATTTCCAAAGATTGGGTCGTGTCGGTGCTGTGACCTAAGAGTGATCAGTGAGATTCTACAACTATGATGTAACAGAAAGAGCAGGAGACAAAGATGGAGTTTCAGGGCTGCCGCACACTTATTTTGCATCCTTTAGGCCAGTCAGCCTCATACAGCTTCAGTTTCTTCTTCTGTCAAACATGGTTAATAGAAAACTATTTTACAAGTTTGCTGTAATATATGTAAAATGGTCTTTAAATTCTAACGAGCGCTTAGATGTATTATTTCACAGCATACCCTGCTTTCTCATAGGATATTGTTAGAACCAGCTTCCAGTCTGCTAACTACAAGTCAGGGACCACTCTTACAAGATTATCTAGGCTGAGATTCAGGAGAGTGTAAATAGTTTTTTATTTACTATCTATGTGGCCCTATATAAGGCACTAGAGTCTATGAGCCTCTGTCTCCTCTTCTGTAAAATAAAAGTAACAACACTCATGCTACCAGATTCATAGAGTTGACATGAGAATCAAGAAAAGTAATCTGTTTGGAATGTCTTAAAAGGGTATATAACTGTTAAGTATTAAAGAGTGGAAAGAAATTGGCCTGTTCTTAAAATGAGAAATGTTTTACTTCTAGGTCTACTCATTTTCCCCTAAAATGCCAACACCCTGAGATAGTACCATTAACATTTTGATGGCCATCCTTTCATGACTCTCTTTATGTCTGTAAAGCCCCTCACACACTCACATACCCACTCCCCACACACACATGTTATTTCAAATGAATAGACTTTAACAATATATGGCTATTAAAAAACATGGTCGGGGACCTCCCTGGCGGTCCAGTGGCTAAGACTTCGCCTTCCAATGCAGGGGGTGTGGGTTCAATCCCTGGTCGGGGAGCTAAGATCCTACATGCCTTGCGGCCAAAAAACTAAAACATAAAACAGAAGCAATATTGTAACAAATTCAATAA
Source organism: Eubalaena glacialis (assembly GCF_028564815.1). Taxonomy (NCBI): domain Eukaryota; kingdom Metazoa; phylum Chordata; class Mammalia; order Artiodactyla; family Balaenidae; genus Eubalaena; species Eubalaena glacialis. The sequence goes on from NC_083727.1 coordinate 31,912,020, forward strand.
AGACTTTTAAAATGGTCCACATCAAAAAAATCTTAAAAAAATAAAAAACATGGTCACCTTTTCTACGTAATTGACCCCTCCCCAATGTACCTTTCAATAGTCAACTCAAGCTGTATCTCCTGTATTGAGCCCCTCCTAAACACTGCCTCCACAAGGTAGAATTTCTCCTTAGCCCCAGGACCCTGTTGATGTCTCCATCATAGTACCCAATGCTTTATGGCAATTCCTTCCTTCTTAGCTGTTACCTTCTTAAAGGCAGGGACCATGTTTTATCCCCATTTCATATCCCTGGCATTTAATACAATACCTGATACACTGTAGATAATGAATAGATAATCAAGGAATGAACAAGGTAACAAATAGGTGAATGAATGAATGAGTGAACTGCTACCTAGGATGCACACAAATTTTTTAATTGTTCCTTTCTAAATTAGAAGGCAAGTCATAAAATTATTTTCATTATCTATGTCCCAATCATATGTAGTGAATTTGTTAAAGCATACATAATTTTAAATTATATATATATAGTCAAATCCAAAATGTAAGGCTTGGGAAACCTCAATAATATATTAACTGAAAGCAATTCCTTATGAATGATTCTAAATCTTGTCAGGGAAGATAGTGAATCGGAGTCATTGGAGATTTCATGTGTTAAGTTTGAGAAGTTGTCCCAGGGAGATTATAATACTTATTGGTGATATCCCTGCTATTTATTCCTCTCCAGGACAAAATGGGCCAGCCCAGATTCGCTGGAGGCTTTGTAACGGAAAATAAATGCTCAATGCTTCTAAAATTTTAACATACATGGGAATCACCTGTGAATCATGTTAAAATGCAGATTCTATTTGAATTGATCTGGGTTGGGGTCTGAGGTTCTACATGTGTCCTGGGGTTGTCGATTTTTTCCTGTCTATGGACTACTCTTTGAGAAGTAAGGCAATAAAGAATAAGAAGGGGTCATTGCTGTCAACTTCATTTCCGATGACAATATCCTGAGTCTTAAATCACTACGAACTTAACCACTGCCAATTGAGACCCCAGTTATTGGACTTGTTTTATGAAAAGGAGGAATAAAGGTATGTTTTGGCAATTAGTGTAACAAATGACCTTGAAATAACTGAGCTCAGATACTTATTGCTAGTTCGCTCACCCTTTTTACTTCTTGAATGGTTTCTGTGGAGAACTAATTTAAAACCAGAAAATCTTACAAAATTTAATTTTGCAATATCCTCACCATTGCTACCAAAGGAAATATTCCACCCAGACAAGCATATTTCCAAGATATCAAATTTAATAGAAGCCAAGTAAAAAAATATCATGTTCTACATGCAGCACAAACTCCAGAGACCATGAGCTCAACATTGGCATTCCAGCTCAGCAGAACATATAGATGAACCAACTCAGAGGGAAAATCCCCCCGGCCTAAAGTGAAAGCAAACGCTACCTAAAAAGATTGTATTGAATCCATAAATCAATTTGGGGGAAACTAACCTCTGAACAGTATTGAGTCTTCTAATTCATAAACATGGTATATCTCTCCATTTATTTAAGTCTTCTTTAATTTTTCTCAGCAACGTTTTGCGGTTTTCACTGTACCAATCTTATACGTATTTTATAAAATTTATTCCTAAGTATTTCATGTTTTTGAATGCTATTCTAAATGACTTCTTAAACTTTAGTATCTAATTGTCATTGCTAATATACTAAAGATACAATTGAATTTTGTGTATTGACCTTGTATTCTAGGACCTTGCCAAACTCACTTATTAGTTCTTCCAGCTTTTTAATAGATTCTAAACGAATTTCTAAGTTTAATCATTTAATCATGACATTTAATCATGTCTTCTGTGAATTAAAATCATTTTAATTATTCCTTTCCCATCTGTATTCCTTTTATTTTTTCCTTGCCTATTGTACAGGCTAGAACCTCTAGTACAGTAATGAACAGAAATCATCATGAGAGAGGGCATCCTTATCTTATTTCTGGTCCTATGGGGAAAGCATTCAGTCTTTCACCATTAAGTATGACATTAATGATAGCTTTTTTTTTTTTTAATCTTCCTACTTGAATATAACTTGTTTGTATTTTTTTTTTAAAGGTTTCACTTTTTTTTTTATTTTTTATTTTTTTATTTACGGCTGTGTTGGGTCTTCGTTTCTGTGTGAGGGCTTTCTCTAGTTGTGGCAAGCGGGGGCCACTCTTCATCGCGGTGCGCGGACCTCTCACTATTGTGGCCTCTCTTGTTGCAGAGCACAGGCTCCAGACGCGCAGGCTCAGTAATTGTGGCTCATGGGCTTAGTTGCTCCGCGGCATGTGGGATCTTCCCAGACCAGGGCTCGAACCCGTGTCCCCTGCATTAGCAGGCAGATTCTCAACCACTGCGCCACCAGGGAAGCCCAATGATAGCTTTTTAATAAATGCCCTTTATCTGAAAGTTCTCAGGGCTTCCCTGGTGGTCCAGTGGTTAAGACTTTGGGCTCCCAATGCAAGGGGCCCGGGTTTGATACCTGGTCAGGGAACTAGATCCCGCATGCCACAACAATGATCCCGTGTGCTGCAACTAAGACCCAGCGCAGCCAAATAAATTAATAAATTTTTTTTTAAAAAAAGAAAGTTCTCTTCTTTTCCTAGTTTACTGAGAGGTATTTTTTTTAATAATAAAGGGGTACTGAATTTTGTCAAGTGCTTTTTCTGCATTTCTTGAAATGATCATATAGTTTTCTCCCTTATTTTGTTAACATGGTAAATTACATTGATTTTCAAATATTAAATCAACCTTTCAATCTTAATGTAAACCACACTTGGTCATACTTAATACACACACACACACACTCACACACACAGCTAGCTTTTATTTGCTAAGTTTTTGTTATTTTTGTGTCTGTTCATGAGAGATATTGGCCTGTAGTGGTTTTTTTCCTTGTATTTTCTCTGGTTTTGGAATCAAAGTTATGCTGGCTTCATAATATGAATTGAAGAAAAATCCCTCTCTTCCATTGTTTGGAAGAGTTTGAGTAATATTGGTATGACTTTTTCCTTAAATATTTGCTTGAATTCAATAGTGAAGCAATCTGAGCCTGGAGTCTTCTTTGTGGGAAAGTTTTGAATTATGGATTTAATTTCATTAATAGATATGGCACTATTCAGTTTTCTATTTTTCCTTAAGTCAGTTCTGGTAATGTAAATCTTTCAAGGAATCTGTCCATTTCATCTAAGTTTTTACATTTATTGGTATATATTTTTCAATTTTCTTTTATTATCTTTTTAATATCCATAAAATCTGTAGAGATGTTTCCTATTTCACTCATGGTGTTGGTCATTTTGCACCTTCTTTCTATTTTCTGGGTGAATCTGACAACAGCCTTACCAATTAACATGGTTTTTAAACATAGAATGAGGATTTGTTGTTTTTCAAAATGTTCTCAATTGTTTCTCCATTTTCTATTTCATTCATTTCTGCTCTTGTTTTCTTATTTCCTTCTACTTACTTTGGGTTTAATTTCTCTCTCTTTTTCTAGCTTCAGGTATAAGCTTAGATCATTGATTTGAGACCTTTCTTTTTTCTACCATAACATTTAAAGCTATAAAATTCCCTCTAATCACTACTTGAGATGTATCCACAAAATTTAATATGCTTCATTTTTATTTTCATTCAGTTCCAAATAATTTATAAATGCCCTTGTAATATATCTTTTGACCCATGAATTATTCGTAAATTTGTTTTTTTGTTTCCAAATATTTAGGCATTTTCCAGATAGCTTTCTCTTATTTCTTTCTACCTCAATTCTTCAATGGTCAGAGAATATACTCTACAATATATCAGTCTTTTAAATTTATTGAGACTTGTCCAGCCAGCTTCCCTGAACTTTGATTTCCATCTTCAACTCAGTCAGGGCACCAGTGTTTTGAAGGGGCTCCCTTCCCAGTCTGGAATTTGCCTTTGAGTGAAAGCTGAGACATTTAGGATTTGTTTCTCTTCCTCAGGGGTTACAACCTTATGCTGCCTATCGTCTAATGTCTGAAAACAGCTGTGTAATATATTGTGTCCAGTTTTCAAGTTGTTTTGGGGGGTAAGTTATGTCTGTTCATTGCTATTTCATCGTGGCCAAATGTGGAAGTTTGGAGTAGTTTTTCATGGATGACATTGTGAGACTAGGCAATGTGTTTAAAAGTCTAGATGATAAAGTGTGCCACATTGTTGAGGTAAGGGACATGCTCTCTATTTCTTGAGGAACAATCATGGCTCCACCCAGTGAGGACTGAAGGGAAGGCAGTACCATTTTGTCGCCTCAATGGTTTCCACCATGGGAATGGAAGAAACAACACCACCCTGCTCAGGGCAACATTCTTCCAAAGGGGCAACAGAGGCATGCATGGCAGAGCATAGGAGTGAATGATAGAGCCTTAGAAGCTGGCGTTTGGGCATCTTCCTGGCAGAAGAATGGCAATAAACAGAAGCTAGGGCAGAAAATACAGGATAAGCCCTCTCAGAAATTCTTGCAATATAGGAAGTGATGACCTGGAAAATGGCTGACTCATTTTTATAGCAGACTAGATTTCCAAACTTTCATCTTCAAAGCCATAGTATATTGACTTTTAAGACTAGAAACAATGGAAAAGCTATAATTCTCAATATGTAAATATTTATTCAAAAATATTTATTGAACGACTATGTGTACAAAGAAAAGTTCCTGTCACTGAAGGCCTCCTAGACAACTGAGGGAGAAACAGCTACATTAAGCCAATGCTTATAAGAGTATGTTCAAGGTGTAATCAGAGCACAAAGATGAAGCATTTTTTTGCTGTTTGGGTAAAAGCCAAACCTATACAATTCAAAACAGATCTTTCATGACAACATTCCTGATTTCAAAACAGGGTAGCCCAGCCAGAAGAAATCAGTCAATCTGATTTGCCCAACGAAATAGAGACAATGATCTACTCATGTTTTAGTTTTTGGTGCAGTACCTTATCTTTCTCCTGTGTGAAAGACAAACCAGGGAAGGGTTTCCCAGTCTGCTCGGCACAACGATGGGGATAAAAATAGAAACTGTATTTCAATGCTCTGCTTGGTTATTCAACTACTCTGCTTCTTGATCACAAACTTTTCATAATTTCAAACTGAAGTTTTTAATAAGCAAATAGAGAATACAATCAACCTCAAAGGAAATGCAATCGAAAATTAAAACTGAAAACAAATTCATGGGTAATTATAACACATTTTAAAGAAAGCCCTAGGAAGTACAGAATTGAGCCCACTGCAAAACTTGATCAATTCAAATGGCCTGATATTAACCATTTGAAGAAAGCCATCAAGCTTTCATATAGCCATTCTCTAGGCTCTAGTCCGTCTTATATATCTCACACACATCTGCTTCTTTATGGGAGCATACTATTAAAAACGCAACAGTGAACCTGTTTGCAATGTAGATTGTTCCCTGAAAGTCACCTCTCCCCAACTCCGACAGCACATATGAATGTGTGTGTGTGTGTATGTGTGTGTGTGTGTGTGTGTGTGTAGCTGCAAATGGAGGTTGTTGCTTTTATTTACTCAATATGTATGAACTATCTGCTAAATAAGTTCATCTCCATGAGATTCCAAAACACAATATTACTTCCCTCCCTAAATAATGGTTTCCATCGTATGAAAGAGCAGAGCTCAGCAGCCAAGAGAATGCGTTGCTTATAACGGCAGTGGGAGCACACTGATGGAAGCTGGCAATACCCCTCAGGCAGTAAAATACAAGACATGGCTCTTCTCAACTCTTATAGATCCAACTCAATTTTGCGTTGCATGTAATTGTGCTATGCCGCACGGCCTGGGCTGAATAAACCTGTGATAGCCTGGAAGGTCAGCGGTTTTCCAGGGAACAAGAAAATATGCTGCTAAGGATCATCTCACTAGCAGTAGAATAAGCTCAAGTGCCCAACTAAATAAAAAATTTAATTAAACTCTGAATAATGATGTTTCCACATGCAGAGACTAAGGGAAGCCTGTAGGGAGGTGAATTTTCTTCCATCGTGCCTCTAGAGGACATATATTTGAACATGCCCAAAATAGAACAGGCAAATCTGAATCCATATGCTTTAAATAGACCAAGCTATCCTTATATACTAAGGAAAACAGTGTTTTGGCGGTGTCTTAATTACTTCTCCATTTCTTTTAGAATGTCAAGATGTTATCCATGTAAGTTCTGCAGTAACTGAATCTTTTTTGTCTTCCTTCCTTATCTTGTATTCAGCAAAGATAAACATTCTTTCAAAAATAGTAAAAAAAAAAAAAATCTTTCTGTATTATGTTAAGTGAAAAACTCAGTCTCGAATGGGTATGAGTCTCAAACTCATACTGTATGATTCCATTTCTGTGACATTTTGGAAAGTCAAAAATACAGGAACAGAGAACAGATAAGTGATTGCCAGGGGTTTGGAGTGAAGGGAGCATCTGAATAGAAAGGGGCAGCTGGAAGGTATTCTTCAGGATATTAAAATTATTTTGTATCTTGTCTATGGTGGTCATTATAAGCATCCGTGTATGTGTAAAAACTTATAAAACTGTACACCAAAAAATGAATTTTGCAAAATTTTTAATTGGTTTAGAAACAATTTTAGTGCCTATTTTGTAGCAATACAACAATGAGATTCTCCTTGCTATAATGATGCTGAATTTTCAGCATCTCACCTACAGTCTTAATCAGCATCATTATAGCACATTATTGTTTCAGCATCACTAGAACATTATTACAGGATTATTTTCTGTATCATTAGAGCGTTGTTATTTCAGTGTCACTTAAGCTTCTTAAGCCTCTTACCTAAGTAATATAAATCAAACTAAAGTAATGGTTGGTGTGAAGCACGCTTCCCATTTTCCTGCTTTCACTTTTTTTCTCTCACTTTGAGGCCGCTATTTTAAAATACACAACTAGCAAGATACATAAATAACAGGATATTTTTATCTTATACCAAAAATGTATGCCTCACCACAAATTCCCTTAATTTTTTCCTTCCCTCTTCCTTCTTTAAAAGAATAACCAGAAATTGTAATAAAATAATTACTATTCACATATTTTTGAGAAGCGGTTTATCCTGTAACTGGGGTATCAATAATGCCAGGACATATGAACCTGAATGACATTCTGCTGAGTGAGATGAGCCAGATAAAGACAAATACTGTATGGTATCACTTACAGGTGGAGTCTATTTTTTAAAAAAAGCTGATTTTATAGAAATGGACAATAGAATGATGGTAGCCAGGGGCTGAGGAAGGAGGAAATAAGGAGAGGTAGGTCAAAGGATACATACTTTCAGTTATAAGATCTGAGGATCTAATCTGCAGCATGGTGACTATAGTTAATAATACTGTATTGTATACTTGACATTTGCTCAGAGTAGATCTCAAGTATTCTCACACAAAAAAAGTTAACCATGTGAGGTGATAGATGTGCTATCTTGATCTTGGTCATCATTCCACAATGTATATGTATTCAAATCACTACATGGTACACTTTAAATACTATTATATTTGTCAATTATTTCTCAATAAAGTTGGAAAAAATAAAATAAAACCAACTTTTAAGTTCAAAATTGATGCCATGAATAAAGCATCTGAAAAAGACTGTCATATCCTGGTAGTTCCTTTCCTCATTCTCCTTGGTTTCCTTACCCCTTTGCCATGGTCAAGTTGTTAATGGAACCTGGTATGGTATTGTATGTTTGAACACACACAATTGCCATAGAGAGTACTGTCTTCAAACCCAGAGTCCTCAGAGGGAAGACTTCCCACTTCAGTGTACCGTGGGTCTAGGTGTCCAAGCTCTAACACCTCCACCTGAAAACCCTTTCTTGGCTGACCATTTTCTATTTTGCTGTGTTTCTGGAATAGGAGTATCCACACCCTATTCCATTTACAAGCCATGTCCTATAAATCCTGTACAAATAGCAGATCCCTAAGGTAAACCTTAGGAGAGAAACTCGTTTCATCGTGGGTCGCCAGGTCTCTCACTGTGGATCTCTGGACACCTTCCATCACTGGCTCTTAGAGCTTAATATTTGCATCTCTACCTCTTCCCAGTTGCCCTCTATCCCTTGTTATCTTGTTTTCGTCCATCACAGTGACTCCATTTATTCCCTACAACAGGGACTCTGAACTTTTCTCGAAGGCATCCCTGTTCAGACTTCTGTCTTGTGGTTTCCTAGTCTGTTGGTCTGAGTGTTGCTTACCTTACCCAGTGTGCACGGATGGAACGTGAATCTCAGTGTGGTTCCTGACACTCAGTCATCTCTCCAAAGGAAGCATCTTCAATGATTTCTTGGGTATCTTTCCAGAACTTTCCCTGTATATACAAGGTTTACACACACACACCCTTTTGAAAAACACGCACAAATAGGAGCATATTATTCATATTGTCTTGTGCTTTGCATTTTGCTTAATATGCTTACTGATCTCTGTATTTCAAAATAAATATACTCACTTTATTCTTTTTCACAGCAGCATAATTGGTATGTACCATAGCTTATTAATCACACCTTTATTGATTGAGTCTCAGTTATTCATTTTTGTTGCTGCCGCCATCATAAGCAACGGTGCAGTCAACATCCTTGTACTTATATTTTTGCAAAGACATGCAAGTGTCATTATAGAAGACTTTTTGAAGTGGAATTAATTGCTGGATCAACACTTTCAGTTTATTCATTTTCATAAATTTCACCAAACCGTCCTCCCAAAATATAGTATCAATTTATATTCCTACCAAAAGGATGCCAGAGTTCCTGATTCACACAACTTCACCAAGCTAATACGTTACCAAACTTTTAAATCTTTACTTAAATCTTTATTCTTCAATAGGTTAAAAAAAAGATACCTCATTATTGTTTTAACTTGTTTGACCTAATTATTAGTGAGGTCCGCATCTTTGTATACAATATTTGATTTTGGCCAATGTATACTTTTGCCCATTCTGGGATCGATTCAGATCTTTTCTCATGGTGCTCTGAGTCCTCAGAAAATTCATCACACAGTGGGCCATGGGCTCTTTTCTGCCTCAAGTCCAAACAAACCCAATCACCATTTCTACTCCTACAGATGACGTCCAGGACAGCAGCAAAGGGTCACTTCTATGTCAGGCTGGCCACCTCTCTGGCACTTCCACCAGATATGGGGCCAAGGGTGCCTCTACTCTCAGACCCCAAACTTAAAGTGGGGAAGGGTCGGGGGAGTTCTCTGCCGGTCCAGTGGTTAGGACTCGGCACTTTCACTGCCATGGCCCGGGTTTAATCCCTGGTTGGGGAACTAAGATCCCGGAAGCCGAGTGGTGCAGCCAAAAAAAAAAGGGGGGAAGGGTTCTAGCATCACCCCAACCGGAGCAAGACAGCAGAGGCGTGGAGGACACAGTGCTGCCCGCCCCTCTCCTCAGCAGCCCACTTGCTCCCCTGCCCTCCCCGGCCCACCCGCAGTTTTGAGGCCCTTATCTGGCCTGGGCAGAGAAGACAAGAGCCGGATTCAGTCAGTGGTCCTGCTGCAAGCAGTTTGTTGAACAAATAGAACTGGTGACATTATCCAGTACAGCTTTGTTTTTCTTTTCCCATCCCTTTAAACTTTAGGCCATGCTTCTTCTCCTTCTCCAGGAAAACTATTTGCAAATCCCTTGGGGATTCTGTGTTGTCTCTTTATTTATATGTACAGGAATATATATATTTCCAGCGTCACTCTAAGTGACCCATGCCGTCTCTTTTCAGTCATCAGCACGTCCAGTCCTGGTGAGAGTCAAGCTCCATGCCCAGCCCCTGCCTGGGCTGCTGGGGGCTGAAAGCCAGGCGCGGGGAAGTAGGCACGGCCCTCCCCCCGTGCCCCCCACTCACTCCTCTGACTTCGTCGCTCCCTGTAACAGTAGCAGCTCGGGCAGGAGGAGACACGAGGGGAGAAAACAGTACTTCCTGGCCTGGGTGGCTTCACGCCCTCAAGACCTGTTTCAAGCTGGCATTCCCGAGCGAGAAAACAGGTGATGGAAGTGTCCTCTTTCTTTGGGGGCCCCTTCAGGGCTCCTGCCGAGCCCCTCCCTGGAGCCCAGAGGATACAGCTCCATCCGAGTGGGCCCAGCGCCCCCTCCCCGGGCCTCCTGGGCTGAGGCCTTCTCACCCTCTCCAGCACCCTGGGTGGGCAGGCCAGGCCCAAGGCGGTGAGTCAACGTTTTCCCACCCTCTACACTCCCCAGGGGGGGTGAAGGCAGCCACAGTGGGCTTCGTGGTCTCAGATGCCTGAGGCAGGGTCCTCTGTGCCTCTAACCCCCAGGGAGATTGAGGCAAGGGGGCAGCTTCAAGGATAAACAAAGCTGGACAGAAATTAAAGCGGTAACAACGATTTTATTCGCTAACCACTGCAGCAGCGGAGAGAGCTGAGCTCCAGCCCTATTTGCACAGAGGTCACTGGCATTTTAAAGGGAGGCTGAGGGAGTGGGAAGGGGAAGCAAAGCGGGTGCTTGAGCAGAGTTGGCGAAGTGAACCTTTACAGAAGGCGAGCAGAGGGTGGGTCAGTGTGAAGGCATCAGGCCATCTGTGTCTGTTCACTGGCGCTTACGGAAGTCAGGCTTCTACCCTCCCAAAGAGATGGGGAACAAGCCCTCTACTTCCTGATGAGTACATGTCAAAGGAATGGCTTTTAGGTCTTTGAGAAAGTTTCTCCTGGGTTGTAAGAGATACAAATATTTCTCAAACGGACTGAGGAAATATTTACAGCTGTAAGTTTAGTAGCCTTTTAGTCAGTGTTCTAAGAAAGGGAGGTCAGGGGCCTACATCAGGTGTTGGGTAGAACAAATGGTAAAATTCTTTTGGCAGCCTTGACCTTTTCCAGACAGGAACTGCAAGGGGGACTAGGTCATCGCAGGGACCTAACCTTAGGCCACTAGAAGTCATGGCGGCGTTTGGTCACGTCTCTTAGTGCAGGTGTTTGAATGAAGTTTAGATGAAGTTGTTTAGACTAAAAGTTTCTGCAGTTCTCAGCAGGCCGTCCCCACCAGGAAGAGCTTAAGGTATAAAGCACAGCTTGCTCCAAATACCTCCTCCACACAAGATGCTTTTTTATCCCTTTCTTGTGTCCTTGACCCCACTGACGGGTCTGGGTGTCACTCTCTTTGTACATATGATAAGGGGAAGGGCCTCTCTCACACACACATCCTTCTTCTGTATCAGCTTACTAGTGCCTCAGTGGAAATGACAGCAGACAGAGACCAACTCCAACATCCTGTTAGCCAAACCTGTGGTTTATACCAAGAATTGGGGCATTGGGAGCCCAAAAGCCAAAACTATAAAAATCAGCCTCCTTTGTTTCTCTTTCTATTTTGGTGGTAGCCTCCCACCAAAGACAGGGTCTTATTTGAAATGGGGGAAACAGAGATTACAGAGAAAGGAATAAACACACGTATATCAATACACTGTGTATCATTTCAACATGGGTTTTTTGCATACCAAGCACCCAGCCCAGTATCTGGCCCAGAGGAAACGTTCAAAAAGTGAGTGAATGAACGAATGCATGAATGAATGGGCCCTATTTCTGAGTAAGGCAATCATTATGTAGTACTTCCTTATGGCTGCAATGCAATGAATTGTCTGATCTCTCAATAGGTTAGTTTTATTTTAAAATAGCATTTAAGATTTGATTTATAAGAATAAATGTTTAACATATAACATTTTGAAAATATGAAAATGCACAAATTAGGAAGTAAAGTCACTTGTAATCTCAGAACTCATCACTGTTAACATTTTATATGCATATATAAACATACATTATGTATATTATTTAAAAACAAAAATAGGGCTTCCCTGGTGGCGCAGTGGTTGAGAATCTGCCTGCCAATGCAGGGGACACGGGTTCGAGCCCTGCTCTGGAAAGATCCCACATGCCGCGGAGCAACTAGGCCCGTGAGCCACAATTACTGAGCCTGCGCGTCTGGAGCCTGTGCTCTGCAACAAGAGAGGCCGCGATAGTGAGAGGCCCGTGCACCGCGATGAAGAGTGGCCCCCACTTGCCGCAACTAGAGAAAGCCCCCGCACAGAAACGAAGACCCAACACAGCCATAAATAAATAAATAAACCCAAAGTTTAAAAAAAAAAAAATTAAAAAAAAAATAAATAAAAAAATAAAAACAAAAATATATGATATGAAATCCATACAGCCCCAAAATGGTACATCCTCCCTGGATGCTATTGCCTTTTTTTTAAGCACAACTTTGCTCAAGTTTGCTGTTGTGTTTCAGTTTGACTCACAGGTCCTACTCTAGTCAGCTTTTGCCACAATAATGCTGCATAAGAACAACAACGACAAAAAAAAAAAACAGGTGGGACTTCCTTGGCGTTCGAGCAGTTAAGACTCCATGCTTCCACTGCAGGGGGCATGGGTTCAATCCTTGGTGGGGGGAACTAACATCCTACATGCTGTGCAGCCAAAATATAAAAATAACAATAAATTTAAAACAGGTGGCAAAGAACAGTGAGCATCTGGTTCTCACCCCCATGTCTGCAGGAGCGGGTCTGCTAGTCACAACTGCACTTGGCTGGGCTTGGCTCCAGGCCATAGGTCTGGTTCAGGTTGGCTTCACATGTCTCTAAATTTCAAGCCTTTGCTTGATTCATATCCACATACATCCCATTGGCCAAAGCAAGTCACTTGGCCAAGCCCAACATCAGTAGGGCAAAGAAATATATTATGCCTTTGGTGGGATTCACTGTAAAGTTACATGAAACAGGCAGTCACATGGGAAGGATACGGGGAAAGGAGAAGAACTGGAAACAATAATCCAGTCTACCCCAGGCCTAAACATCCTTCTTTCTATCATTTCCTTGTAGTTAGGTCTAGGATATTCATAGATCTTCTGTAATGTTTCATTATATTAAACAACAAACTATAACATTTACTTAGTATAAACATGAAAGACACATTCTGAATGCACTAAAGACTGGTAATTTCTCTTAAAACAGGAAGTTTGAATTCTCCACAATCTATAGTAATGTACTCATTTTCTTTAGTCTATTTATTACATTCCTTTGATTTGAATGCTCCATTGAACTTTTGTCTGTATTTCCATGTGTGTCACTTAACTCAGGAATCCACCTTTCTCCAGGTTTCAGTAGAGCCCTATAGGAATAGTGCTTTCCCATTCTATAGCTGAAATCTTTCTACCATATTCTCTCAGGGAAAATTAATATTTTTGGTATATTAAAACATTTTTATATTTCTAAAATATCTCTAACATTTCTTACATTAAAATATCCCTACATCTATTTATTATAAACTTCTGTCCTTAAGCATATAATGTAAAATACTTCTTTTTTAACAAAATGGAGAAGAAATAGCCCTATCATAATAATGTTAATCACCTCATATTGTTTTAGAATTTGGAGGTCAACTGTTTTCAATCTCTAAGTCTGCCCAAAAAAATCACATAAACCAATAAAATTCTTTCAACGATGGTGTCATTACCATCACAATTGATGCTTTCCGTCATTTTCCTCGTGCAGTAACTAGGTGTTTTGATCCATATCACTTAAAATACGCAGGTGGTTTCATTTTCTTGTTTCTACCCAGAGACGTGATAAAATGTGTACAAAGCCCCAACGAATACGTCCTTTTTAAGGCCTAAATTACTTCTTGATAGAATGGGCAGGAGAGGAAGCATTGTGAACTCTTTTATGCTGTTAGGAGAGCATATAGTGTGCTCCCCAGCTGGGGGTTATGGTGCCCTCATCTGGAGGGGATTTGGTTAGTGTGGGGGGCATGTTTAGTTGTCACAGTAACTGGAGTCTGCTACTGGCATTTAGTGCCTAGGGGTCAGGAATGGCAAGTTCTTATATCGCACAGAACCGTCTCACTCTACAGAGAGATGTCCAATTCAAAATGCCAGCTGTGCCTTGTGTTGATATACTGACTTAGTGGAGTATGGCCTGTATTAGGACTTTTAGTTGCAAACAACAGAATAACTTAGCTAGTTTAAGTGGAAAAGGAACTTTACATTAAAGGATATTTGGTAGCTCACAGAATCCCCAGAAGGTCTAGAGAATCAGGTTGGGTGGCCAAGTAGCAGGAAAAATGCCTCATTTCACTGCCAGATGCTCCAGGGAAATGCTGTTGCCACCACCCTCTGCCAGCATGTACCACCTACGCAGGTCATGGGATCCCCCAGATAGCACCTTTGCCACTGTAGTTTCTGAGACCTGGGTCTCCCTCCACCATCTTCACCAGAATGGATTGATTTCATGCAAGGTCTCCCTCTTGCTTGGTGGAGTCCAGATCACGTCTGAACCCCAGTGACAAAGGAGGCTGAGAAGGTGAGTTCCTGGCCTCTACTGCGGGTCTCTGCCCAGGGAAGCAGGGCTCACAGGGTAGGAGGTTCCCCAAACACAGGAAGGGTGTTCAAAAGATGCTGAGCAGTCACTAACTGTGAGAAATGTCCACAAAATCATCAAAAGCCCTCATCTCATTTCCCTCCATAAAGACACTTCCCAAGCATGGACCTGATAAAAACAGCCTCCAAAATTGTCTTATAGCATCTTAAAAAGATATATTTAGTCTCTTCCACGGTTGCATTTTCATTCTATTTTCCCTACCTCAATTAGCATATCAGATATTTTTTGGATTGCTGCTTACATATCACTGCTGTTTCTTTCCTCAGCACTGTAATTCCTTTTTTTAAAAATTGATTGATTGATTGATTGATTTTGGCTGCACTGGGTCTTAGTTGCAGCACTCGGGATCTTCGCTGTGGCATGCAGGATCTCTTGGTTGCGGCATGCAGACTTCTTAACTGTCGCATGCGGGATCTAGTTCCCCGACCTGGTATCGAACCGGAGCCCCCTGCATTGGGAGCGTGGAGTCTTACCCACTGGACCACCAATGAAGTCCCAGCATGGTAATTCCTGTCCAGCTCTACGACTCTTATTTCTTTGTCCTCTCACCTCCTACAATTTTATATATCTCACGTGAGCATTTACAAAAAAAAAAAAATTCTTTTAATTATGGGGTAAGATAACATGTATGTGGTTTTAAAAAAGCAAAAAGAAGTACAGTGCACTTTGGTTCAAAGACATAATCATGGTGACTTTGTGTCCATGTGGTTTTTGGCAGAAAGTGTGGGGAGTAATCAGAAGTGTTGTACCCATTTGCTATATGGTTACCTAAGAACAAGAGCTCCATATACCATATAGCAGCTTAAGTGGACAGGACTGTAAACAAATGGGTCAAAGAATTTTACATGTAAATATACAGGGCAGTGCCATACAACAGTGGCTTTTCAGAAGTCACTTGAACCACTAAAGGGAAAGCATCATAAGTTTCCCAAAAACAATGAATCGATTTCTCAGTTTTATTATTCCTATCATTGATGCTGTAACAGAACTTCATGGCCTTCCAATGAGTAACTAATTGTGGACTACACAGGGGAATAAGTATTGCAGTTTACATTTTAAGATTATCCCAAATTGCCTGAATTTATCAGTTACATTTAATGAATGCAAATAAGTAGTTTTGAGGATATTATACTAGAGCTGATAATAGCACCTTCCGTCAGCTCTCAAATTACCTTATAAACAAGCTTTCTTATCCCCAAAATAGTGATCCAGGAAAGAAATGCTCTAGCTAGTATCAGAATTTTAAATTCACTGACTCAGAGTGGGTTGCTCTAATATTCATTTTTACTGTGAATGAATAATCCAGGGGTTTGTCTTGTTAAGAATGTGTACTGCCATCAAACTCATGTAGGAACTTGGAAACTTTTTTTTAAAGTACACTGGGTTTATTTATTTTTTATATGACTACCTGGAAAACCTGTTATTCAGGAAGGCACCCACAATTTGTTCAATGATAAAACTGTTATTTGAAAGTGATGAAAATAATGGATGATGATAATTATCCATTCATCAATTTACGTTTGGAGATACTATAGGTTTGTTTTCTTTGATTATACAATGAAATAAATTCTTAATTTGTTACATAATCTGATAGCTAGTTTATGAATTGATGATCAAGTATAGAGGTGCAAACATACCTTATTAGTCTTATGTCTGAAATAACATCTAGAGTGCGAAGTCAAAACTACTGTAATTACCTCCCTACGGGAACATCTGGCTGCTGGGATGACCAGGTAGAAGCACATTTGGGATTTTGGAGTGAATAGTTTGAATCTTAAGTATGTTCTATATATAAATCTAGTACATCTCAAAGGCTTATAGTTAGTTTAGACTGAAAAGTAGGTTAATACAATAACGATCTAGGATGCTATAAATGGGACCAAGTTCAAAGCTGGCAGAATCTTGCCCTGCTGTTGAAAATATTACTTTTTTGACATCCCTTAAAATATTCATATAGGATCTACTATTTTACCAGTGACTGAAAATGTTGGAATCTGATTATAAATGTAAATATGTGCCACTAGGTTTCCCTATGTGACGTCGACAGAGCCTTCCAGAATTCTAAGTCTCTTGTAGACAACAGATGCACTAGAGCAGCCCAGTCAAGAAGGCCCCAAACATGGGTAGCTGTCCCAGACATGGCATCCGCAGGACTAGCATCGAAGTATAGTCACAAAGAGTCTAGGGTCCTTGGAAATCACCTGGCCAAATCACCTGGCACCACTCTGTTTCAATACAAAAAAGTGAATTGGTTTGTTCAGAATCATTGTCAGTGGTGGGCCCAGGTCCGCCTCCTGGACCAAACCAATGCTCTTTCACCAACCACGCAGCCTCCCTGTCGGAGACTAGCCTACATAACATACTATACCAACTTAGGACAACATAGTCTGTCATATGACCCAACGAGCAATTATTCTATGACTTTGACTAATGGGGAAAAAGTCATTTCATATATTTCCAATCCCAAACTTTGATTTTTGCAAATTAATGTCTTAATTAGATTTTTTAAATGGAAACAAGAAGATTTATCTTACTGTACACTTTCCATTGTCTTTATAAACCTGCTTAAATGAAGATTTCACTGATAAAAACTGGAATCTTTAATCCTTAAATTAAATATCTGGGTTTTTTTTTTTCCAGTTCCGTCATATCAGCTGACCACTCTCCTACGTTCATAGAACTTCAGGGCTGCAAGGGAGCTGGTTTAGTCAAAAGAAAGTGACTTTCTCTTTGTTCCACATCCTTAACTTGTGAAATGATTTGTACTCGGTGAAGAGAGGAACTGCCACATTGTGGAAAGAGCGTGGCTTTGAAGTAGAATAGACCCAAGTTTAAATTTAGCGCTACCTTTTATTAGCTTTATAAATCGCCATTTAACCATTTAGAGCCCCAGTTTCCTAGTTTCCTAATCCGTAAAACAGAACCAGTAACTTCCTAACAGCGTCACTGAAGGGAAGAAATGTAATAATGTGCCAAAATCACCTCGCTCACAGCCAGGTATTTAACAAATGGGAGGTATGATTCTTAAGTAAAAGAACAGTAGGGCATGTAACCCCAGATTGCAAAAAGGATACTTTTTTAAGCCTTTCAAATTGTTGGGAAGGGTTGGAGTAGCTCCTTGAGGATAAAGAGATTTATAGATGTATGTTAAGAAGTGCTATTTTTCCTGAAATATTGTTAACTTAGGTTCTGGGAGGAGCCCTGGGTTGTAGTTCAGGTCCTGTGCCCTAGCAGCAGAATGGCTTTGGATATGGCACTTGATCTCCTTAGGACTGTTTCCTCACTTAAAAGACAAGGCAAGCCCCCAAATACCTTTGCTTCCCACTTCGAGGGCTGACTTAAGGAAGCCGTCTACAAACAGTAAAGCCCTCCGCCCCCAGGAGGGACTCCTGGTAAGCAGCTCCCAGGTCTTTGCATCTGGATGGACCCTCTCTCTTCATCTCTGCTACTGACATCACTTCAGTGACCCACTGTTAGCAGTTTATGAGATGCTATTGAGATTTTCTTTGCCTTCAATGTTCTGTTGTTAATTCTCTGTGAAGCTGACTGATTTGAAGAGATTTAAAAGTCTCAGGTTAAAGGTGCTCTGCCAGCTGTGCTATCTTAGCATGAAGGACAAAAACGTAAAAGTTAAGAAACACTAAACTATCAGAGCGCCCGTTTCTGACTTCACTATATTCACAAAGATCCAACAGCTTCTAAGAGTGAGAAAAAAAATGAAGAAAGGCAACAAGGGAAAACAATACATTTATTAACAGGCATGAAAATGCATAAACTCACTTATAAATAAATGTAGTATAATCTACCCAGTGAAAAAATAGCTAAAATCCATGAGTAAACTGGATTTTATCTTTGAAATGATTACATATTTGATCTCTAATAATTTCCCCCTCCATCATGATCTCTTAGTAGCAGCAATTTTACACTGACTATAGAAAAAGCTGTTACCAGTGATTATCGTATGGGAGGGAAACTTTTCAAGAATTTTCTTTAAAAATGAACCAGTGCAAACAAATTCAGATTATGAGGGATACAGTAAGACCAGGGGCTTACCTTCAGAAAAGTAGAAAATAAAAATCCCAAACATTCATTAAGAAATGAAAAAGCAAATTACATTTTGATCACTGAAAAATAACACATATGGATATTATAAAACATTCTTAACCAGTGACTGCAATAATTACATTTATAAATGTTCATTCAAGTACTAGTGATCAATAAACATTCAAAGTCTCATTAAAAGTAACACTAGGCACAGATACATGTGAACAATGCTTCTTTTGATTTAACAACAAAAATCATGTCAATAGGAGACAAGTTACCCTTAAAATACTGTATTTTTTTTTTTTTGGCTGTAAATGATTTTCCACGGTCTGTATATTTTATTTGTGAGGACCCAACGAACATCTCACAATGGCTAATTAAGAAGTCCTTTCTATAAAATGAATCTCGGTATTATAGAGATAAACATTCTAAAACACAAGTTTAGCTTAAAAATAACAGTGCAGAATCAGTTTTCTTTGGTAAGAAATTGTTAACTCCTTACCAATGTTGGTTTGCTGTTGTGCACACTCTATCAGAACACTTCTGTGGTATTTACCAAAGAGCTATTTAATGAGCTGAAAAGATTTCATAAACTCTGGTACCACGATAGCAATGTAGAGCTTACATCAAAATCGCGCTGAAATCAACATCATTTCCTTCATTACTGTTGTTAATGAATCTTCCTTCAAAAAGCTCCCTCCTAATTTTGGCCTGAGTCTCAGGCTTTAATAAAAGTTCCTTTATCTGTTTCACTTTGGACTGCAGACCCATCCTCTCTCGACGCAAAGCTTCATTAATTAAGTCCCGGATTCCAATAGGTTTCTGGCCTATGGAAAAAAAATTATATGATACATTTTACATACAAATGCCAATGAAAAACATTAAATATGGCACACTGACTTATCAAAAGAGGGTTAAAAAAGAAACCTTTAAAATGCTGCCCACATTTTATAGAAAAGGTTGCATTTCACCAAAAATATATCATTTACATGAAACAAACTTACTGTAAATAAAGATCACTGCATAGCGACAGCACACATAGGACAAACATGAAACATTATGGACTAGCTATATGGATAATAATTTCAACAGTGATCATTTTAATCGTAGCACTTGTTAGCTCTGTGTGTGTTTTGGCCTCAGATAAAGTAGTCAAATGCCCTGCTAAGCAATATAAATGGCAGTATTCCATTTACGGCAAGGCCCCTTCCATGGCCTTTGAGTCCACGGGGCATCACGCAAAATCCTCTCTCCCACAGCCTCGGCTGAGGGCAAGTAAAACCTGGGCCATTCTTCCTTCATAAATTAATTTCCTCTGATAGTCCCAGCACTCCATTTCTCTTCTGTTGTGTTTCAGGAATGCAAACACATCGATCATGAAAGTATTAGGCAATCTCCACAGAATGGACAAGAGACACTTAAATAGCACAATGCAAATTAGTCCATTGACTCGGCAGAGGGGAGCAGGGATGCTTCTCACGGAGCGGCGGGGGCCTGCCTGCCTTCGGGTCTCATTTCCTGTTGTTGTCACTGTCAGTGCCATTCCTATCAGCCTCTTCAGTTTTCACAGAGCTCCCATCCCCTGGCTTGTTTTTGTTCTGTGTTTCTTCCAGATACTGCTGGACAGCCTTGAGCACCGCATTCTCCACGAGCCTCTTACTGAGCCTTACCAGTTCAGCATCATCGGGCTCACCTCCATTCTTATCACCTACATTCCACAATAGAGAAGATAGGTCACTGAGATCATATTGCCATAGAAACTCAGCATGCAGGGGCCAGCTAGTTCAGTTAGTTACAAAGAGCAAGTGTCCTTCAGTCTGGTAAACTGGATCTATAAATCCAAGAATACTGGCTTGGCTTTTCATTTGGTATTTGCAGAAGCAGGAGACTGCCTGTCCCTGAAGACTTCAGGTTGAAAAGCAGTTCATTAGCCCCAATCTAAAAATATTCTACCTAGCAATGCTGGAAGTTCCCTATTTCTACATGGGATTTTTGTTTTTCTCTTGTCCAAAAGTGATTACTACTACCAAAGTCCACATACCCACCACCTGGAGCCTCAGACATGTGAAACCACCAACAAGATGTATTTGCTTCTACTTCGCCACTACCAAACGTCAGGTAATTGAGATTTCCTAATCAACTAGCCACATAGGATCAGTAATTTTATAACCCTTGGCCTGGATGGTTGTTAACAAAGTCTCAGCCCTCCCATGAAGACAAAGGCAATTACTACTGCTAGGAAATGGTTAAAATAAGCTTGTAAAACTAATATTCTTTTTAATTTCAGAGCTATCACTGCAATTTAAGAAATAGGAAACTCTTCGAGGAAGAGTTAGGATTATGACATTCAGTTACTAGATGTTAGTATTTTATAGCCATTTTGCTTCCCTGCTAGTGATGATCAAGGTTAAACTATCCTTTCATTTTTCTGTAAAAGGGCTGGTTGTCATCTGTTCAAATGCTGCACATTTCCCACTCATTCTCTTTCTTGTCTCCCTTAACTGAGGAAAAAAAACTAGGGGGCTCATCTCTCACGCCCAGTCAGTCCTTCATCTCCTTCCACTGAGCTATGGATCCAGGAAGGCAGATGACTGGAAGCAAAGACATCTGAGCACCTAAATATATTAAGTAAATGCTAACAGATCTCAAGGGAGTGATAGACAGCATTACAATAATAGTAGGGGATTTTAATACTCTACTTTCAACAATGGATAGATCATCCAGACAGAACATCAATAAGAAATTGATGTTCAAATATAGTTCAAATCAAATTGGATTTGAACTATACTTGAGGCCAAATGGACCTAAGAGACATATAAAGAACATTCCATCCAACAGCACCAGAATACACATTCTTCTCAAGCACATACGGAACATTTTCCAGGATAGATTATATATTAGGCCACAAAACAACTCTTAGCAAATTTTTAAAAATTGAAATCACACCAAGTATCTTTTTCTGACCATAATGGTATGAAACCAGACATCAGTAACAAGAGGAAAACTGGAAAATTCACAAACATATAGAAATTAAACAAACACTCATGAACAACCAATGAGTCAAAGATGAAATCAAAAGGGAAATTAAAAACATATATCTTGAAACAAACAAAAATGGGAACACAACATACCAAAGCTTATGATCCAGCAAAAGTAGTGTTAAAAGGGAAGTTTATAGCAATAAATGCCTGCACTAAGAAAAAAGGATGATCTCAAGTAAACAACCCGAACTTGGGACTTCCCTGGTGGCCCAGTGGTAAAGAATCTGCCTTTCAATGCAGGGGACGTGGGTTAGATCCCTGGTCAGGGAACTAAGATCCCACATGCCACGGGGCAACTAAGCCCATGCGCCACACTGCTGAGCTTGCGCGCCTCAACTAGAGAGACCGTGTGCTGCAAACTACGGAGCCCAAGCATTCTGGAACCCACACGCCACAACTACAGAGCCCACACACCCTGGAGCCTGTGCGCCACAACTAGAGAAGAGAAAACCTGCACACCACAACTAAAGAGAAGGCCGCGGGCCACAGCGAAGAGCCCACGTGCCACAACGAAAGATCCTGCATGCCTCAACGAAGATCCCGCGTGCCACAACTAAGACCCAACACAGCCAAAAATAAATAAATAATAGATAACTCTTAAAAAAAAAAACCTAACTTGACATCTCAAGAAACTAAAATATAAGAACTAAGCCCAAAGTTAGCAGAAGGAAGGACATAAAAATCAGAGAAGTAAATGAAATAGAAAATAGAAAAACAGTAGAAAAGATCAATGAAAATAAGGGTTGTTTTTTTGAAAAGATAAAACAAAAACAAAAGACGTTTAGCTAGACTTACCAAGATAAAGAGAGAACTCAAACAAAATTATAAAGAAAGAGGAGACATTACAACTGATACCACAGAAATAAATATCATAAGAGACTACTGTGAACAATTATAGGCCACTAATCAGACAACCCAGAAGAAATGGATAAACTCCTAGAAACATACAACCTTCACACCTGAATCATGAAGAAACAGACAATCTGAACAGACCAATAACAAATTTAAGATTAAATCAGTAATCAAAAACCTCCAATAAATAAAAGCTCAGGACAGTATGGCTTTATGGGTGAATTTTACCAACTGCTGATGTGCAATAAATCTTATTACTGTGCTGAGATTGTGCACAACGTCTCCTCCAAGAACTGCAAAGCCATTGCGGAGAGAGCAGCCCAGCTGGCCATCAGAGTCACCAAGCCCAACGCCAGGCTGTGCAGCGAAGAAAATGAATAGACAGCTAGTGTGCACGTTTTGTTTGTGTTAAGAAAACCGTAAACTGGCAAAAAATAAAATAAAATAAAAAATAAAGAAGAATTAATACCAATTCTTCTCAAACTCTGCCAAAAAAAAAAAAAAACCCACCAAAACAACAACAACAACAACAACAACAAAAACCCGAAGAGGACATAACACTCCCACACTCATTTTATGAGGTCAGCATTACCCTGATATCAAAGCCAGGTAAGGATACTATAAGAAAAAAAAACAAAAAAACAAAAAAAACCCCAGGCCAATACCCTCAAAAATTTAGATGCAAAAACCTCAACAGAATACTAGCAACCAAATTCAACAGCACATTAAAAGGATCATACACCATGATCAAGTGGGGTTTATTCTAGGAATGCAAGGATTCTTCAATATACGCAAATCAATCAACGTGATACACCATATTAACAAATTGAAGGAGAAAAACCATATGATCATCTCAATAGATGCAGAGAAAGCTTTCGACAATATTCAACACCCATTTATGATAAAAGCCCTGCAGAAAGTAGGCATAGAGGGAACTTACCTCAACATAATAAAGGCCATATATGGCAAATCCACAGCCAACATTGTCCTCAATGGTGAAAAACTGAAACCATTTCCACTAAGATCAGGAACAAGACAAGGTTGCCCACTCTCACCACTATTATTCAACATAGTTTTGGAAGTGTTAGCCATGGCAATCAGAGAAGAAAAAGAAATAAAAGGAATCCAAATCAGAAAAGAAGAAGTAAAGCTGTCACTGTTTGCAGATGACATGATACTACACATAGAGAATCCTAAAGATGCTACCAGAAAACTACTAGAGCTAATCAATGAATTTGGTAAAGTAGCAGGATACAAAATTAATGCACAGAAATCTCTTGCATTCCTATACACTAATGATGAAAAATCTGAAAGTGAAATTAAGAAAACACTCCCGTTTACCATTGCAACAAAAAGAATAAAATATCTAGGAATAAACCTACCTAAGGAGACAAAAGACCTGTATGCAGAAAATTTAAGACACTGATGAAAGAAATTAAAGATGATACAAATAGATGGAGAGATATACCATGTTCTTGGATTGGAAGAATCAATATTGTGAAAATGACTATACTACCCAAAGCAATCTACAGATTCAATGCAATCCCTATCAAACTACCACTGGCATTTTTCACAGAACTAGAACAAAAAACTGCACAATTTGTATGAAAACACAAAAGACTCCGAATAGCCAAAGCAATCTTGAGAAAGAAAAACGGAGTTGGAGGAATCAGGCTCCCTGACTTCAGACTATACTACAAACCTACAATAATCAAGACAGTATGATACTGGCACAAAAAACAGAATTATAGATCAATGGAACAGGATAGAAAGCCCAGAGATAAACCAACACACATATGGTCACCTTATCATTGATAAAGGAGGCAAGAATATACAATGGAGAAAAGACAGCCTCTTCAATAAGTGGTGCTGGGAAAACTGGACAGGTACATGTAAAAGTATGAAATTAGAACACTCCCTAACACCATACACAAAAATAAACTCAAAATGGATTAAAGACCTAAATGTAAGGCCAGACGCTATCAAACTCTTAGAGGAAAACATAGGCAGAACGCTCTATGACATAAATCACAGCAAGATCCTTTTTGACCCAACTCCTAGAGAAATGGAAATAAAAACAAAAATAAACAAATGGGACCTAATGAAACTTAAAAGCTTTTGCACAGCAAAGGAAACCATAAACAAGACCAAAAGACAACCCTCAGAATGGGAGAAAATATTTGCAAATGAAGCAACTGACAAAGGATTAATCTCCAAGATTTACAAGCAGCTCATGCAGCTCAATAACAAAAAAACAAACAACCCAATCCAAAAATGGGCAGAAGACCTAAACAGACATTTCTCCAAAGAAGATATACAGATTGCCAACAGACACATGAAAGAATGCTCAACATCATTAATCATTAGAGAAATGCAAATCAAAATTACAATGAGATATCATCTCACATCGGTCAGAATGGCCATCATCAAAAAATCTAGAAACAATAAATGCTGGAGAGGGTGTGGAGAAAAGGGAACCCTCTTGCACTGTTGGTGGGAATGTAAATTGATACAGCCACTATGGAGAACAGTTTGGAGGTTCCTTAAAAAACTAAAAATAGAACTACCATATGACCCAGCAATCCCACTACTGGGCATATACCCTGAGAAAACCATAATTCAAAAAGAGTCATGTACCAAAATGTTCATTGCAGCTCTATTTACAATAGCCAGGACATGCAAGCAACCTAAATGTCCATCATCAGATGAATGGATAAAGAAGATGTGGCACATATATACAATGGAATATTACTCAGCCATAAAAAGAAACGAAATGGAGGTATTTGTAGTGAGGTGGATGGAGTTAGAGTCTGTCATACAGAGTGAAGTAAGTCAGAAAGAGAAAAACAAATACAGTATGCTAACACATATATATGGAATCTAAGGGAAAAAAAAAAAAAAGGTCATAAAGAACCTAGTGGCAAGACGGGAATAAAGATACAGACCTACTAGAGAATGGACTTGAGGATATGGGGAGGGGTAAGATGTGACAGGGTGAGAGAGTGGCATGGACATATATACACTACCAAATGTAAAATAGATAGCTAGTGGGAAGCAGTCGCATAGCACAGGGAGATCAGCTCGGTGCTTTGTGACCACCTGGGGGGGGATAGGGAGGGTGGGAGGGAGGGAGATGCAAGAGGGAAGAGATATGGGAACATATGTATATGTATAATTGATTCACTTTGTTATAAATCAGAAACTAACACACCATTGTAAAGCAATTATACTCCAATAAAGATGTAAAAAAATAAAAAAAAAATAAAAGGATCATACACCACAATCAAGGGATATTTATCCCTGGGATATAAAAATGGTTCAACATATGCAAATAAATCAATGTGATACACCATATTAACAAAATAAAGGATAAAAATCATATGATCATTTCAATATATGTAGAAAAGACATTTGACACAATTCAACATCCCTTCATAATAAAAACTCTCAACAAATTGGGTACGGAAGGAACATATCTCAACATAGTAAAGGCCATATATGACACACCCAC
Organism: Eubalaena glacialis; assembly: GCF_028564815.1. Lineage (NCBI taxonomy): Eukaryota > Metazoa > Chordata > Mammalia > Artiodactyla > Balaenidae > Eubalaena > Eubalaena glacialis. The sequence goes on from NC_083727.1 coordinate 31,937,857, forward strand.
AGCTAACACACTCAGTGGTGAAAGGTTGAAAGCTTTCCCTCTAAAATCAGAAACAAGGCAAGGGTGCCCACCCTCACCACTCTTATTCCACATAGTAATGGAAGCCCCAGCAAGAGCAACCAGTCAAGAATAAGAAAAAAAAGGCATCTAAATCAGAAAGGAAGAAGTACGATTGTCTCTGTTTGCTGATAACATGATCTTGTGTATAGAAAATCCTAAAGACTCCACCCAAAAAAACTGTTAGACCTAATAAACGAATTCAGTAAAGTTTCAAGATACAAAATCAACATACAAAAATCAGTTGCATTTCTATACAGTAACAATAAACCATCTGAAAAAGAAATTTTAAAAATAATTCCATTTAAAATAGTATCAGAAACAATAAAATACTTGGAAATAAATTTAACCAAGGAAGTGAAATATCTATATACTGAAAACTATAAGATTCTGATGAAAGAAATTGAAGAAGACACAAATAAATGGAAAAATACCCCATGTTCACGGATTGGAAGAGTTAATATCATTAAAATGTCCATACTATTGAAAGCCATCTATAGATTCAATGCAATCCCTATCAAAATTACAATGGCATTTATTCACAGAAATAGAAAAAAAAAATCCTAAAATTCATATGGAACCACAAAAGACCCCCAAAAGCCAAAGCAATGATGAGAAAGAACAAAGCTGGAAGCATCACACTTCCTGATTTCAAAACAATATGGTACTGGTATAAAAAAAAGACATATAATAGGCCATGGAGCAGAATCAAGAGCACAGAAATAAACTCACACATATATGGTCAACTAATATTTGGCAGTGGAGCCAAGAATACATAATGGGGAAAGGATAGTCTTTTCAGTAAGTAGTGCTGGGAAAACTGGATATCCACATTCAAAAGGATGAAATTTGACCCTTATCTTACACCACTCACAAACATTACCTTGAAATGAATTAAGGACTTAAGACCTGAAACTATAGCATTCCTAGAAGAAAACATAGGAAAGGAGAAAAGCTCCTTGACTTTGGTCTTGGCAATGCCTTTTTTGGATATGACACCAAAACAACAAGCAACAGAAGTAAAAATCAACAAGTGGGACTACATCAAACTAAAAAGCTTCTGCACAGCAAAAGAAGCAATCAACAAAATGAAAAGGCAACCTACAGAATAGCAAAAAATATTTGCAAATCACATATCTGATAAAGGGTTCATATTCAAAATATATAAGGAACTCATACAGCTCAATAGCAAAAACACAAAAAAATCCTATTTAAAAATGGACAGAGAACTTGAATAAACATTTTTCCAAAGAAGACATGCAAATGGCCAACAAGTACATGGAAAGGTGTTCAAATCACTCATCATCAGGGAATGCAAATCAAAACCACAATCAGGTATCACTTCACACATGTTAGAATGGCTATTATGAAAAAAAACAAGAAATAACAAATGCTGGTGAGGATGTAGAGAAAAGGGAACCCTTGTGCACTATTGGTAGGAATGTAAATTGGTGCAGTCACTATGGAAAACAGTATGACGATTCCTCAAAAAAATTAAAAATACCATTACCATGCGATCCAGCAATCCCACTTCCGGGCATATATCTGAAGAAGATGAAATCACTATCTCAAAGAGATATCTGTGCTCCCATGTTCACTACAACATATTTCACAATAGCCAAGACATGGAAACAACCTAAGTGTCCATCAATGGTTGAATGGATAAAGAAAATGTGGTGTACATATATACAATGAAATATTTTTCAGCCATTAAAAAGAAAGAAATCCTGCCATTTGTGACATGGATAAACCTTGAGGGCATTATGCTAAGCGAAATAAGTCAGAAAAAGACAAATACTGTATGATCTCACTTACATATGGAATCTAAAAACACTGAACATATAGAAACAGGAGAATGGAGGTTGCCAGGAACTGAGGGGGATAGGCCCGGAAAATATGTTGGTCAAGGGAACACACTTTCAGATATAAGATGAATAAGTTCTGGGGCTCTAACGTACAGCAAGGTGACTACAGTTAACAATACTGGATCCTATACTTGAAAGTTGCTATGAGAGTAGAGCTTTACTGTTCTCAGCATAACAACAAAATTATGTGAAGTGAAGGATATGTTAACTAATCTTATTGTAGCAAACATTTCACAATATATAAATGTATCAAGTCATCACCACTGTACACCTTAAATTTATATAATGTTATATGTCAATTATATCTCAATAAAGCTGGAAAAAAAGAAGTAATTAGAACGCTCACACATTAAACATCAGCTCAGTTTTGGAATATCACCCATGACCTCCAGAAGCCAAAAGCCCAATGCCGCACTTACGACCTCAGGTCTGGGACAGGCAGACACAAAGGGTGTGAACAGGAAGATGGACAATATTTTCTAACCTCACATGTAACAGGGATTGGAATACAAAAGCATATACGCCAAGGGTGAGAACTGGCTCCTAACCCTCCTTCTGAGCCCCACCACTTCTCCTTAACACATGTCCGAGGCCAATTATGCTTATAACCATCATTCCTAGCAACATCCAAGCAGAAGAGGGATGGGTTAAAGGCCCATCTGGACACGCTACAGTGGGAGGCCTTAGCAACTGCTCTCCCCTCAAAAGTGACAATATGGTACTCCAGACTCATGATCAAAAGTCCTGGATAGTAAGCTTTAACTCAGTGATCTCTATATAGAATTTACTAAACTAAATATGTCAAGATATTGTTAAAAGAAAGATAAAGAAATTCATTACTAATACCATACTTGGGAGCAAGTTAAGACTATTTTTATTAGTAAGAATGAATAAGTATATTGCCTAATATTTAAAGAATTCTATTAATCTTACAACACAGTGTTTATACTGTATAGATGCACCTCCAGATGTGTTACCTGGAACTATTTTATAGTGGTTCTTCAAATTTAAGAGGGAAAATCAAACTTCACATGAAGAAATACTTCTTAAGTACCCTTCAATACACTGTAAACGACTCTCTACATCTGCCACCCTATTTGTGCTCTGCATCTAGGCCAGAGATTGCATTCTTGCAGCTCTTCCTGACCCCAGTCAGCTTTAAGATAACATCACTCGTCACATTACTGATACATCACCAGTAAGATAATAGAGTTGGATTTGAGTCTAATCATTACTTAGTCTCCAAGAAGCATCTCAGGTCAAAAAGTGTGTGCTTCAGTGATTTCTCTCAGTATACAATAAAGTGTCCCATTACTTCAAACATTAAGAAATTTAAAACACAAAAATCTTCCCACAAAAAGTTAATTTTCCCTTCTGACTTTCATATTTCTGTTTATGCTTTTCCTACTAACCAAGACAACCAAGCTCAAAACAAGATTATTACCATCTTTAACTCCTTCCTTTCCCTACTCAACCCACTTCATCACCAAGTCTTATCCATGTGCCCTTCACAATTTCTCCCCTCTTCAATGCATCTAGTATAACACCTCTGGATTAAGATTTCTAAAATATCCCTTTTACTCTCCATTTTCTCCACAGGAAAATTTAAACTTGCCTTCCAAGGCTTTCCAAAATTTACCTTTGGTGATCACCTACTACTGTCGCACTTCCACTGTCAGCTGCCAGCATCTCCTCAGGAACCTCTTCACCATTCCTTATTTCTAGGCAGTCCTCCTTCTCTCTCACCAACTAAACTCCCATCTACTCCATGAAGCCTTCCTTGACTAACCCAGACAGAAGGGATGAGCTTCCAATGGATTACTATAACTCTGATTACATGTATAGTACATGGTTGCTTGTCATTCATTCAACAAGGGTGCATGGAGGACGTACTATATACCCGGCTATTTTAGCCTACAGTGATACAGCAGAGAACAAAGCTAAGTCCTGCTGGTTTTCCTTTTTTAATTTCTTTACAAATTATGAGCATTACTTATCAATGTATTTATTCACCAACTACTGATTCAGTATCTGCTCTGCTAAAGACACATCTTGAGTGCAGAAACCATGTCCTAGTCTTCTCAGTTATCTCCTGCTCTGCTACTCCATGGCACGGCAATAAGAGCTCAATAAATATTTAGCTCAAGGGAACTGTGGACTAAAAGTCCTTGCAGGCAGCAGCAACACTTTTTAAATGTTCCTATTTTCCTATAAGGATAGCACACCATGGCCAGAAATTTAAGTTTAATATTAAATTTCAATTGAGAACAGAGAATTCTAGAATAATCCAAATATCCATGTGAAAAATCTCCATCTACTCACTCTGCTTGATGAACCTGGTCAGTATGCCAAAATATCCAGCCTATGGGTCAAATATTAACTATCTACAATAACAAACTAATTAACCAATCAACAAAAAATAAATTTATAAATGAATCTTCCAGATCTGTCCTGGATTCTTGCCCCACCTATGATTTCCACAAAGCATCCTCAGACTATCAACATTGGCCCAGGGAAAAGCCTATTGGAAGGCTCGTCACAGAGCCCTGCGAGAACGCAGCAATTCAAGAAATGCATATCTTCGTTCCAGTGAGACTTTTTGTGTTCCCACTTTCAGTAGACTTAATTCAGCTTGACTGAAATTAAGCTTGACTGAAGGCATTTTAAGATTAAAGTATTTTTCTTTTGACCACTACTTGAATAAAGTCATCTGTCTCCCACAGTGACCTCTAAGATAAATGACTGCATTCATTTTACCTGAAGCCTAGTTAACAATGGCAGTTCAATGTGTCACCGCAAGGTACATGATTTATCATTCGATATTCCAACAAAAGTACACACAAAAAATATTCCCAGTGGGAGGAATCTAAAAAGAAATGATACAAATGGACTCATTTACAAAACAGAAATAGACTCAGAGACTTAGAGAAGGAACTTGGGGTTACCAGGGAGGAAGGGCTGGGGGAAGGGATAGTTAGGGAGTTTGGGATTCACAAGTACACACTGCTATATTTAAGATGGATAACCAGCAAGGACCTACTGTACAGCACAGAGATGTGGCATGTTATGTGGCAGCTTGGATGGGAGGGGAGTTTGGGGGAGAATGGATACATGTATATGTATGGCTGAGTCGCTTTGCTGTGCACTTGAAACTATCACAACATTGATAATTGGCTATACCCCAGTACAAAATAAAAAGTTTAAAAAAATAAAATAGGGCTTCCCTGGTGGCGCAGTGGTTGAGAATCTGCCTGCTAATGCAGGGGACACGGGTTCGAGCCCTGGTCTGGGAGGATCCCACATGCCGCGGAGCAACTAGGCCCGTGAGCCACAACTGCTGAGCCTGCGCATCTGGAGCCTGTGCTCCGCAACAAGAGAGGCCACGATAGTGAGAGGCCCACGCACCGCGATGAAGAGTGGCCCCCGCTTGCCACAACTGGAGAAAGCCCTCGCACAGAAACGAAGACCCAACACAGCCAAACATAAATAAATAAATAAATAAATTTAAAAAATAATAATAATAAAATAAAATAAATAAATAAAATAAAATAAAATAAAATAAAATGTCTGCACTTTTTATGTTAAAAAAATATTCCCAATGTATGCAGCACCCTCTCGACAAAAAATATTCTTTCTTGGTCTACCAAGGTTACTTACTATCATACCTATTTAAAATGACAGATTAATCTTTCTCTTTGACACTGTTTTTTTTAGAAATCCCCCCCCCCCGCCAGAATATTTTTAATCAATTTCTTAGGAGAATACTAAAAATATAAAAGAAAGGTAATGAGAAATGCTATCAAGTCCACCAAACATAGTAGTGTCCCTAAAAGAACAGACTTAAGAAACTTTTCAACAAATTTGAAGGAAGCAATTCCACTCTCTGTAAGAGTTGTAACATCATTAATCCACGGTATGTACCCAAGATTCAGCTTTTATTTATATTACCTGAGATCGCTGATACCAAGCCAGCACATAGATAAAATTTATATCTCTGATTATAAAAAAGAAAATAAGTGACCTCCTTTGTGGTAGCAAGAATATGTGCTACCTACTGAGATAATTTAAGGTCAACATTAATGTGGGTCAGCTGTTTTTATGTGTGAGCTGACCCAATAATTGCTTAATTGATATCACATGAAGGGCTCCAGAAACCATTACCACCCTCCACCCAATGCCAATATCTAGGTGCCTATTTGTCCTGACAAGAATAGATCATATTAATAGTTTTTAAAAGAGAACCAAAAAAGTCTTCATTACAATGCCATGTAAGATCTAAGAGAAAGAGTGCAAACACATTAAAAGTTCTCATTTGTCCCAATCAAAATCCCAGCAAATTATTTTATGAATATCAACAAACTGATTCTGAAGCTTACATGGAAAGGCAAAAATAAACATTATAACCAACACAATATTGCAGGAGAACAACAAAGGCAGAGGACTGACACTACCCAACTTCAAGACTAACTATAAAGCTACAGTAATCAAGACAGTGTGGTATTGGCAAAAGAACAGACAAAAACATCAGTGAAAGAGAACAGAGAGCCCAGAAATAGACCCAGACAAGTGTAATCAATGTAATCTTTGAAAAATGAGAAAAAGCAATACAATGGAGCAAAGACAGTCTCTTCAACAAATGGTGCTGGAACAACTGGACATCCACATGCAAAAAACTAAATCTAGACACAGACCTGAAACTCTTCACAAAAATTAACTCACAATGGATCATAGACCTAAACGTAAAAAGCAAAATTATAAAACTTCTAGAAGAAAACACAAGAGAAAAGCTAGATGACCTTGGGGATGGCAGTGACTTTTTAGATACAACACCAAAGGCATGATCCATGAAAGAAATAATTGATAAGTTGAACTTCACTAAAATTAAAACCTTCTGCTCTGTGAAAGACAATGTCAAGAGAATAAGAAGACAAGCCAGAGTCTGGGAGAAAACATTTGCAACAGACACATCTGATAAAGGACTGTTACCCAAAATATACAAAGAACTCTAAAAGCTCAACAGCAAGAAGACAGACAATCTGGTTTAAAATGGGCCAAACAGGTACATGAACACATGCTCAACATCACTAATCACCAGGGAACTACAAATCAACACCACAATAAGATATCACCTCACACCTGACAGAATGGCTATTATCAAAGAAACCAAGAGATAACAAGTGTTGGAAAGGATGTGGATAAAAGGGAATCCTTGTTGCTGGGAATGTGCATAGGTGCAGCCACTATGGAAAACAGTATGGAGCTTCTGCAAAAAATTAAAAACTGAACTACCATGTGATCCAACAACTCCACTTCTGGGTATTTATCCAAAGAAAAAAAACCATTAACTCAAAGAGATTATATGCACTCCCATATTCAAGGCAGCATTATTTACAATAGCCAAGATAAGGAAACAACCCAAGTGTCCATCAATGGATGAATGAAGACAGAAACTGTGGTACATACATACAGTGGAATATTATTCAGCCATAAAAAAGAATGAAATCTTGCCACTTGTGACAACAAGGATGGACCTAGAGGGCATTATGCTAAGTAAAATAAGTCAGACAGATAAAGACAAATACTGTACGATATTACTTATACGTGGAATTAAAAAAAAAACCCAAACCCATAGATACAGAAAACAGATTAACAGTTGCCAGAGGCAGGGGGCTGGGGGTAGGTGAAATGGGTTAAGGGAGTCAAAAGGCATAAACTTCCAGATATAAATAAGTCATGGGCATGTAATGTACTGCCTGGCAATTATAGTTAACAATACTATACTGCACATTTGAAAGTTGCTGAGACAGTAAATCACAGAAGTTCTCATCATGAGAAAAACAATCCTGTAACAATGTGTGGTGATGTATGTTAACTAGACTTATTGTGGTGATCATTTTGCAATATATACAAATATCAAATCATTATGCTGCCTAACTGAAACTAATATAATGTTATATGTCAATTATACCTCAATTTATAGAAATGGGCTGAGGACCTTCATAAATACCTCATCAAAGATATACAGATGGCAAATAAGCATATGAAGAAAGGCTCCACATCATATGTCATCAGGAAAATGTAAATTAAAACAATGATATATCATTATACAACTATTAGAATGGCAAAAACTGGAGCACTGACAACACCAAATGTTGGTGAGAATGTGGAGCAACAGGAACTCCCGTTCATTGCTGATGGGAAGACGAAATAGTATGGCCACTTTGGAAGACAGTTTGGCAGTCTTACAAAGCTAAACATATTCTTACCATATGATCCAGCAATCATGCTCCTTGGTATTTACCCAAAAGAGCTGAAAACTTATGTCCACACAGAAACCTGCAGAGGGATGTTATAGCACTCTTACTCATAATTGCCAAAACTTGGAAACAACCCAGACATCCTTCATTAGGTGAAGAGATAAACTGTGGTACATCCAGATTATGCAATATTATTCAGGGCTAAAATAAAATGAGTTATCAAGCCATGAAAAGACATGAAAGAACCTTAAATGCATATTACTAAATGAAAGAAGACAATCTGAAACGGCTACCTACTGTATGATTCTAACTATGTAACATTCTAGAAAAGGCAAAACTATGGAGACAGTAAAAACATCAGTGGTTGCCAGGGGTTGGGAGAGGGGAGAAAGGGATGAATAGGTAGAACACAGAGTACTTTTAGGGCAGTGAAAATACTCTGTATGATACCGTAGTGATGGGTATGTGTCATTACACATTTGTCCAAACCCACAGAATGTACAGCACCAAGAGTGAACTGCAATGTAAACTATGGACTTTGGGCGATTACAGTGTGTCCACATAGGTTCATCAATTGTTAACAAATGTACTGCTCTGGTGAGGGATGCTGATAATGGGGGATGTTATGCATGTGTAAGGGTAGAGGGTACATGGGAGATCTCTGTACCTTCCTCTCAATTTTGCTGTAAACCTGAAACTGATCTAAAAATAATAGTCTTAATTAGAAAAAAAATATTCTCACTTGCTGACATCCCAAGTATCAAAAAAACTTGAGTTGGTATCTGAACCAAGGCTTCTTAAGCACCATCCCATCACCTGCACAATTTTGCCCTTCTCATTCCTGCAGCATAATGTATCCTCCTTAGAAGCAAAATCCTTTTTAGCTGCGCTTACGTTTTCTTTCACCTACATAGACTAAAATAAACACTAAATATAGATCTACAGGCTATTCAGAAAGTTGAGGTGGCACGCTCAGCTTCCTTGCACACCACCTGCAACTCATCGGAGATGAGGGACAGGTCAAGAACTGCCCCCAAGTACACATTTAAACTGACACCATCCTCGGACACTTGTCTGCCAACACTGTGGAAAACAGAGTTGCTGTAAAGAAAGCTCCCCTCTTCTTGTCAAATACCAGAACTCTCCCCCACCCCCAACACACACACACCAGAAAATGTTAGAATTAAAACAACAGAACCATATTTTAAATATTTTCTAGAATATAAAGTCCAAAGAGGAAAGAATCCTGCCTTTGTAAGTTTTATTCTTGATTTAGTGGCACAGAATAAATTTTTTAAATGATGATGTTTTATGCACAAAAGGACAACTGCCAGGGGTTCTGGAGAGCACTATACTCCAACACTCCACCCTCACCATTTTTAAATTGGAGGGGTAGGAGTTGATTGCAATTAGACTGAATATCAATAGTAGCCTTGAGGGGAACCAAAGAGGAGATAAGGTCCAAAAGGCAGTGACCTGCAACCTCAGTGGGCAGAGGCATGACGCGGGTGGCCCCAGCCAAAGCTGTCATGATGACTAAGGGTTCTGAGCCCCTTGAGTCTTTTGCTAACACAGCTGGTACCTCCAGAGTCTTCCCTTCCCTCCACTGTTCCCCGAATCACCACCTGAAGCCAGCCCCCTCACACATCCCTGTAGGAACCTCCAAATCACATGGCTGAGGATGATTTCTATGACTGGTACCCTCAAGACTGCCCTTCATATAGTCATATCAGAGGTGGGACATGACATATGCCCTGGATGTTTGTAGGCCAAAAACAGTCTACCAAAGAACTCTTCCCAGACATACACAATAGCCTTTTAGATAGACTTCTCTGTTTCGGTCTGTAACATCAGTTTTCTGAGTTCACACTATGGTCCACATTGTTCTTTACACAATTTCTGCTGTCATGCTGTCATTTCTCATTGGAAACCTTGATGATGTGATAGAACTATCAGTGGTGATGTGGCAGAACTCCTAATATGTGTGCAAGGAGGGAAAAACATGATATACATATGACTTTGAAATCCAATTCTGCCATTTTCTATCTGCACAGGCTTGTTCACAATCTCTCCAAATTTAAATTTCCCATCAATGGGCCAGCTGCGAGGATAATACACCTTGCATTGCTGCTGTAAACGTAAGAGATAAGGTATGGAACATGGCTCACATTGTGCCTGGAATGTAGCAGGCTATCAAAGTAGGATAATCATTTTATTAGTACATTTTATACATCTGTTATGATTAAATCTGAGTTCAATTTATTTTAAGAAGAATGGTCTCAATACGTACTAAATACCAATCATTAATTTACTCAAACACCTTATTAAGTGCTTACTACATGCCATTACTAAGTATTTAACAAGAAATAAGATATAGTCTCTGACCACACAGAAGTCGGCCTAGGAGGATGACTAATAAACAATGATTGCAAAACAACGGGTGAAATGCTCTAACAGAACATGTGTTCTGGGTCCAATGGAGTTGGGAAGGGATAACAAGTTTAAGCTTCACAGAGAAGGTATGTCAGCTCAGTGAATAGGCATTTACAGGCACAGGGTAAGGGAAAGCAGAAAGGTTTTCCACACGTAACAAAGGCATGGGTATGTGCACAGAAGATGGAAATGCACGATGCACTTGGGGAACTGGAGGTACTTCCGTGGTGCTGGAATAAAGAGTTCAGAGTGCCATGGGTGGGGCAGGGATGGTGCAGGGAGAAGGCTACAGAGCAGATAGGGATGAAGGGCCCTATGGACCACGTTATGGAGTCTAACTGCATTCTATAGGCAATAGGCAGCCACTGAAGGATTTTAAGCATAGCATATTTTAGAAAACTCACTGTGATAGCCCACGTGGAATATAGAAGAAGGACTAGAGGAGGCAAAATAGAGACAAGTTTTGCAATAGACAAAAAGAGAAACAATGAGGACCTGAACTGTGGTAAATGCAATAGGAAAGAAAGGGACACATTACAGAGAGAGTAAAGAAACAGGAATACTGGCCATTGGGCCAATTTAATCAGCAGAGGATGTTAAGGAAAGCAGAAGGGGAGTGCAAAACACACATATATATATATAAAGAAATATATATAATATAATATACATATAAAGAAAAAATGGCCCAAATGTTTGACAGGCAATAAAAACCATAATCCTAAAATCAAGAAGCTCAGAAAATATCAAGTATCAGAAATGTGAAGAAAATCACACCAAGGAACATGATGATCAAATTGCTGAAAACCAATAACAAAAGAAAATCATAAAAGCACCCAAAGGAAAAAGGATGCATTATACAGAGGAACAAAGACAAGAATGACAGCAGACTTATGCATGAGAAACAATGCAAGCCAAAATACACTAGTACAACATCTTTACTAAAAGAAAAAGAAAAGGCAACTTAAAATTCTTCATCTGGACACATTACATTTTAAAAGTGAGGATGACAGAAATATTTTTTTCAGACATATAAATGCTGAATTAATCCATCATCAGCCAACTAGCACTAGAAGAAATGTTAAAGGAAAAAGTTAAGGCAGCAGGAAAATGAGACTAGATGGAAATTTCGATCTATTCAAAGATGAGAAGAGAACTAAAAACTGTACACATATAGATGAAAATAAAAGACTTTCTCTCATTCTTAATCTCCTTAAAAGACAAATAACTGTTTTAAATGGGGTTTATAAAATACGTAGAAATAAAGTATATGGTAGCAACAGCACAAAGACTAAGGGAAAATGGAAATAATTGTCATAAGCTTCTTATGTTAAATGTGAAGTGGCATAATATTATTTGAAGGCACACGATTGTAAGTTAAGTATGTATATTTTGAAAATCTAGAGCAACCACTAAAGTAAAAATAAAAAAGAGGCATAACTAATAAACTAATAATGAACCTAAGATGAAATCCTAAAACTTCTTAATATAAAATAACACAATAAAAGAGGAGAAAAGGGAAAAAAGAGCAGATCAGACAACTAGAAAACAACAAGCAAACTGGGTGATTTAAACTCACCCATATTGGGAGATTGGTTCAAGATGGCAGAGTAGAAGGACGTAAGCTAACTCCCTCTTGCAAGAGCACCAGAATCACAACTAACTGCTGAACAATCATCGACAGGAAGACACTGGAACTCACCAAAAAAGATACCGCACATCCAAAGACAAAGGAGAAGCCACAATGAGACGGTAGGAGGGGCGCAATCACAATAAAATCAAATCCCATAACCGCTGGGTGGGTGACTCACAAACTAGAGAATAATTATACCACAGAAGTCCACCCACTGGAGTGAAGGTTCTGAGCCCCACGTCAGGCTTCCCAACCTGGGGGTCCAGCAATGGGAGAAGGAATTCCCAGAGAATCAGACTTTGAAGGCTAGCGGGATTTGATTGCAGGACTTCGACAGGACAGGGGGAAAGAGAGACTCCACTCTTGGAGGGCTCACACAAAGTAGTGTGCGCATCAGGACCCAGCGGGAAGGAGCAGTAACCTCATAGGAGATTGAACCAGACCTACCTGCTAGTATTGGAGGGTCTCCTGCAGAGGCGGGGGCGACTGTGGTTCACTGCAGGGACAAAGACACTGGCAGCAGAAGTTCTGGGAAGTACTCCTTGGCCTGAGCCCTCCCGTAGTCCACCATTAGCCCCACCAAGGACCCTGTGGGCTCCAGTGCTGGGTCACCTCAGGCCAAACAACCAACAGGGAGGAAACTCAGCCCCACACATCAGCAGGCAAGCAGATTAAAATTTTACTGAGCTCTGCCCATCAGAGCAACACCCAGCTCTACCCACCACCAGTCCGTCCCATCAGGAAGCTTGCACAAACCTCTTAGACAGCCTCATCCACCAGAGGGCAGACAGCAGAAGCAAGAAGAACTACAATCCTGCAGCCTGTGGAATGAAAACCACATTCACAGAAAGATAGACAAAATGAAAAGGCAGAGGACTATGTACCAGATGAAGGAACAAGATAAAACCCCAGAAAAACAACTAAATGAAGTGGAGATAGGCAACCTTCCAGAAAAAGAATTCAGAATAATGATAGTGAAGACGATCCAGGACCTTGGAAAAAGAATGGAGGCAAAGATCAAGAAGATGCAAAATATGTTTAACAAAGACATAGAAGAATTAAAAAACAAACACCTAGAAGAATTAAAGAACAAACAAACAGAGATGAACAATACAATAACTGAAATGAAAAATACACTAGAAGGAATAGCAGAATAACTGAGGCAGAAAAACGGATTAGCAGAATAACTGAGGCAGAAGAACGGATAAGTGACCTGGAAAACAGAATGGTAGAATTCACTGCCACAGAACAGAATAAAGAAAAAAGAATGAAAAGAAATAAGACAGCCTAAGAGACCTCTGGGACAACATTAAACACATTAACATTCACATTATAGGGGTCCCAGAAGGAGAAGAGAGAGAGAAAGGACCCAAGAAAATATCTGAAGAGATGATAGTCGAAAACTTCCCTAACATAGGAAAGGAAACAGCCACCCAAGTCCAGGAAGCACAGAGAGTCCCATACAGGATAAACCCAAGGAGAAACACGCCAAGACACATAGTAATCAAATTGGCAAAAATTAAAGACAAAGAAAAATTATTAAAGGGAAAAACGACAAATAACATACAAGGGAACTCCCATAAGGTCAACAGCTGATTTCTCAGCAGAAACTCTACAAGCCACAAGGGAGTGGCACAATATATTTAAAGTGATGAAAGGAAAGAACCTACAACCAAGATTACTCTACCCGGCAAGGATCTCATTCAGATTCAGTGGAGAAATCAAAAGCTTTACGGACAAGCAAAAGCTAAGAGAATTCAGCACCGCCAAACCAGCTCTACAACAAATGCTAAAGGTACTTCTCTAAGTGGGAAACACAAGAGAAGAAAAGGACCTAAAAAAACAAACCCAAAACAATTAAGAAAATGGTAATAGGAACATACATATCGATAATTACCTTAAATGTGAATGGATTAAATGCTCCAACCAAAAGACACAGGCTTGCTGAATGGATACAAAAAAAAGACCCGTATATATGCTGTCTACAAGAGACCCACTTCACACCTAGGCACACATACAGACTGAAAGTGAGGGGATGGAAAAAGATATTCCATTCAAATGGAAATCAAAAGAAAGCTGGAGTAGCAATACTCAGATCAGATAAAATAGACTTTAGAGAATGTTACAAGAGACAAGGAAGGACACTACATAATGATAAAGGGATCAATCTAAGAAGAAGATTTAACAATTATAAATATATACGCAGCCAACACAGGAGCACCTCAATACACAAGGCAACTGCTAACACCTATAAAAGAGGAAATCAACAGTAACACAATAATAGTGGGGGACTTTAACATCTCACATACACCAATGGACAGATCATCCAGACAGAAAATTACTAAGGAAACACAAGCTTTAAATGACACAATAGACCAGACAGATTTAATTGATATTTATAGGACATTCCATCCAAAAACAGCAGATTACACTTTCTTCTCAAATGCACACGGAACATTCTCCAGGATAGATCACATCTTGGGTCACAAATCAAGCCTCGGTAAATTTAAGAAAACTGAAATCATATCAAGCATCTTTTCCAACCACAAGGCTATGAGATTAGAAATAAATTACAGGGAAAAAAATGTAAAAAACACAAACATATGGAGGCTAAACAATAAGTTACTAAATAACCAAGAAATCACTGAAGAAATCAAAGAGGAAATCAAAAAATACCTAGAAACAAAGGACAATGAAAACACAATGATCCAAAACCTATGGGATGCAGCAAAAGCAGTTCTAAGAGGGAAGTTTATAGCAATACAAT
Source organism: Eubalaena glacialis (assembly GCF_028564815.1). NCBI lineage: Eukaryota > Metazoa > Chordata > Mammalia > Artiodactyla > Balaenidae > Eubalaena > Eubalaena glacialis. The sequence goes on from NC_083727.1 coordinate 31,952,866, forward strand.
CCTACCTCAAGAAACAAGAAAAATCTCAAATAAACAATCTAACCTTACACCTAAAGGAACTAGAGAAAGAAGAACAAACAAAACCCAAAGTTAGCAGAAGGAAAGAAATCATAAAGATCAGAGCAGAAATAAATGAAATAGAAACAAAGAAAACAATAGCAAAGATCAAGAAAACTAAAAGCTGGTTCTTTGAGAAGATAAACAAAATTGAGAAACCTTTAGCCAGACTCACCAAGAAAAAGAAGGAAAGGACTCAAATCAATAAAATTAGAAAAGAAAAAGGAGAAGTTACAACAGACACCGCAGAAATACAAAGCATCATAAGAGACTACTACAACTAACTCTATCCAATCAAATGGACAACCTGGAAGAAATGGACAAATTCTTAGAAAGATATAACCTTCCAAGACTGAACCAGGAAGAAACAGAAAATATGAATAGACCAATCACAAGTAATGAAATGGAAACTGTGACTAAAAATGTTCCAACAAACAAAAGTCCAGGACCTGATGGTTTCACAGGTGAATTCTATCACACATTTAGAAAAGAACTAACACCCATCCTTTTCAAACTCTTCCAAAAAATTGCAGAGGAAGGAACACTCCCCAACTCATTCTACGAGGCCACCATCACCCTGATACCAAAACCAGACAAAGACACTACAAAAAACGAAAATTACAGAGCAATATCAGTGATGAACATAGATGCAAAAATCCTCAACAAAATACTAGCAAACAGAATCCAACAACACATTAAAAGGATCATACACTATGATCAAGTGGGATTTATCCCAGGGCTGTAAGGATTCTTCAATATACGCAAATCAATCAATGTGATACACCATATTAACAAATTGAAGAATAAAAACCGAATGATCATCTCAATAGATGCAGAAAAAGCTTCTGACAAAATTCGACACCCATTTATGATAAAAATTCTCCAGAAAGTGGGCATAGAGGGAACCTACATCAACACCACAGCAAACATCATTCACAATGGTGAAAAACTGAAAGCGTTTCCTCTAAGATCAGGAACAAGACAAGGATGTCCACTCTCGCCACTATTATTCAACATAGTTTTGGAAGTCCTAGCCATGGCAATCAGAGAAGAAAAAGAAATAAAAGGAATACAAATTGGAAAAGAAGAAGTAAAACTGTCACTGTTTGCAGATGACATGATACTATACATAGATAATCCTAAAGATGCTACCAGAAAACTACTAGAGCTAATCAATGAATTTGGTAAAGTTGCAGGATACAAAATTAATGCACAGAAATCTCTTGCATTCCTATACACTAACAACGAAAGATCAGAAAGAGAAATTAAGGAAACAATCCCATTCACCACTGCAACAAAATGAATAAAATAACTAGGAATAAACCTACCTAAGGAGGTAAAAGACCTGTACTCAGAAAACTATAAGACACTGATGAAAGAAATTAAAGATAATACAAACAGATGGAGAGATATACTATGTCCTTGGATTAGAAGAATCAATATTGTGAAAATGACTATACTACCCAAAGCAATCTACAGATTCAGTGCAATCCCTATCAAATTACCAATGGCACTTTTTACAGAACTAGAAGAAAAAATCTTAAAATTTGTATGGAGACACAAAAGATCCTGAACAGCCAAAGCCGTCTTGAGGGAAAAAAACGGAGCTGGAGGAATCAGACTCCCTGACTTCACACTATACTACAAAGCTACAGTAATCAAGATAATATAGTACTGGCACAAAAACAGAAATACAGATCAATGGAACAGGATAGAAAGCCCAGAGATAAACCCACACACCTATGGTCAACTAATCTATGACAAAGGAGGCAAGGATATACAATAGAGAAAAGACAGTCTCTTCAATAAGTGGTGCTAGCAAAACTGGACAGCTACATGTAAAAGAATGAAATTAGGACACTCCCTAACACCATACATGAAAATAATCTCAAAATGGATTAGAGGCCTAAACGTAAGACCAGACACTATAAAACTCTTAGAGGAAAACATAGGAAGAACACTCTGACATAAATCACAGCACGATCTTTTTTGACCCACCTCCTAGAGTAATGGAAATAAAAACAAAAATAAACAAATCAGACCTAATGAAACTTAAAAGCTTTTGCACAGCAAAGGAAACCATAAACAAGATGAAAAGACAACCCTCAGAATGGGAGAAAATATTTGCAAATGAATCAACAGACAAAGGATTAATCTCCAAAATATATAAACAGCTCATGCAGCTCAATATTAAAAAAACAAACAACCCAATTAAAAAATAGGCAGAAGACCTAAACAGACATTTCTCCAGAGAAGCCATACAGATGGCCAAGAGGCACATGAAAAGCTCCTCAACATCACTAATTAGTAGAGAAATGTAAATCAAAACTACAGTGAGGTATCACCTCACACCAGTTAGAATGGTCATCATCAGAAAATCTACAAACAATAAATGCTGGAAAGAGTGTGGAGGAAAGGGAACCCTCTTCCACTGTTGGTGGGAATGTAAACTGATACAGCCACTATGGAGAACAGTATGGAGGTTCCTTAAAAAACTAAAAAAAGAACTACCATATGACCCAGCAATCCCACTACTGGGTATATACCCAGAGAAAACCATAATTCAAAAGGACACATGCACCCCAATGTTCACTGCAGCACTATTTACAATAGCCATGTCTTGGAAGCAACCTAGATGCCCATCGTCAGACGAATGGATAAAGAAGATGTTGTACGTGTGTACAATGGAATATTACTCAGCCATAGAAAGGAACAAAACTGGGTCATTTGTAGAGACGTGGACAGACCTAGAGACCGTCATACAGAGTGAAGTAAGTCAGAAAGAGAAAAACAAATATCGTATATTAATGCATATATGTGGAATCTAGACAAATGGTACAGATGAACCATTTTGCAAGGCAGAAATAGAGACACAGATTTAGAGAACAAACGTATGGACACCAAAGGTGGAAACTGGGGGGGTGAGGGGGGTGTTGATGGTGGTGGGATGAATTGGGAAATTAGGATTGACATATATACACTAATATGTATAAAATAGATAACTAATAAGAACCTGCTGTTGAAAAAATAAATAAATAAAAAGAAACAAATAAACTCACCCATATCATCATATAAAACATAAGATGCTCTAAATACTCCAATAAAAAGTCAGAGATTGTTAATTTGGATAAAAAACATGAATCAACAGTGATGTCAACAAAAAAATCCTTCAAATATAAAGACACAGAAAGGTTAAAGGTAAAAGGATGGAAGAGGATGTATCATGCTAACACTAATCAAAAGAAAACTAGAGAATCAATACCAGACAAAGCAGGTTTCAGGAAAAAAAATATTACCTGCCATAAAAAGGGACATTTTACAATTACAAGTGAGTCAGTTCATCAAGAGGATATAAAAATCCTAAATGTGTATGCACCTAATAATAAGAGCTTCAAAGTACCTGAAGCAAAAACCAATAAAACTGAAAGTATAACAGATAATCCACAATTACAGTTTGAGATTTCAAGGCCACTTTTATAGTTGACAGAACAAGGAGAGAAAAATTCAATAAGAACACATAAGATGTGAACACTAGTAACCAAAACCACCTAACTGATAATTATAGAACGTTCCACCCAACAACAGAAACACACACATTCTTTTTAGTGTACAGAAAACCTTTACAAAACGAGATCATATTCTGAGCCACAAAACAAGTCTCGGTAAATTTTAAATTATTACATTCATCCAGTGCATTGATTGAAGCACAATGGAGTCAAATAAGAAATCAATAACAGAAAGATATCTTTCAAAGATAATCATTTTAACAGCATAACATGTGAAACAGTTAGGTACAATTCAACAAAATGTATGCAACACCTAAACACTAATAACTGCAAAATTTCCTAAAAGAAATTAAATAAGCCCTGAATAGAGATAATAAGCTATACTCATTGACTGAGAGACTCAATATTGTTCAGACGTCAATTCTCCATCAACTGCTCTATAAATGCAAAACTACAGAGTTTTGCAATCCAAACCTCACCAGGCCTTTTGATAGAAATTGTCAAGTTAATTCTAAAAGGCATATGAACATGTAAAGGAATTAAGACAGCTGAAACAATTTTTTAAAAAAGAACAAAGTTGGAAAACTTATACTACCTGATTTTTAAGACTCATATAAAGCCACAGCAATAGAGACAGTGTGGTGTAGGTATAAAGACAGACATATAGATCAATGAAACAAAACAAAATCCAGAAACAGACTTACAAACATATGGCCAACTGATTTTCAACAAAGGTACCAAGACAATTCAACAGAGAGAATAATCTTTTCAAGAAATGGTGCTTAGGACAATGGTATGTATAAAAAAGAACCTCAACCCTTATCTCATACCATATATAAAAATGAACTCAAAGTGGATCGCAGACCTGTTACAAGAGCTAAAATTATAAAGTCTTTAAGAAGAAGATATAGAACTTCTCAGTAACCTTGGATTAGGCAAAGATTCTTAAATAGGACATGAAAAGCACAATATATTCCCTAAAAAGGTTAAATTGGACTTCATCAAAATGTAAAACTTTTGCTCTTCTTAAGATACTGTTAAGGCAAAAAAAGCAAACTACAGCCTGGGAGAAAATATTTGCAAAAATATATACATAATACATATAAAGAAAGTGTATCCAGAATTCAAAAATAACTCCAACAATTTAGTAAGACAAAATAAAATAAAATAAAATAAAAAACAGCCAAAAAGAATCAAAGCATTACTTCACAAATGATATACACATGGCCAATAAACATGTGAAAAGATACTCAATATTATTAGCCGTCAGGGAAATGCAAATTAAAGTCACAATGAGATACTACTACTCATCCACTAAAATTAAAATTTAAAAGATAAACAGTATCAAGTGCCGGTGAGGATGTGAAGCAAGGGGAACTCCCGTTGTTGGTGGGAATGCAAAAATGGCATAGCTGGTTTGTAAAAAGTTTGGACATCTCTAATAAAAGTTTTTCTTATGAAAGTTGGCTATATTCTTACCATGCAACCCTGCAATCTCATTCCTAGCCAGAACTGAAAACAAGTGAAATGAAAGCATATGCTCACACGAAAACCCACACATGAATGTTTGTAATTGCTTTATTCATAAATGCCCCAAACTAGAAACAACTGAAATACCTTCAACTGGTGAATGGCTCAATAAGCTGTGGTATATCCACCCAATGGAATAGTACTCAGCAATACAAAGGAATGAATACTGATACGTGCAACAACACAGATGAATCTAAGGTGCGTTATGCTAAGTGAAAGAAGCCAGAGTCAAAAGGCTGCACGCTGCATGATCTCATCTTTCTGACATTCTGGGAAAGGCAAAACCATCAGTACTGAAACAGACCAGTGGTTGCCAGGGGCTGAGGATGAGGACAGGAGTTATAAAGGGGCATGAGAGCATATGAAGGATAATGGAACTGTTCCCAATTTTGACTGTGGTGGTGGTTATATGACTCTATGTGTTGATTAAAACTCATAGAACTGTACACACAAAAAAAGAGTGAATTTTCCTGTATGTAAATTATACCTCAATTAAAAAAATACTAATGAGAACAATTTCTTCCCCACGATGAGGAGCTATTGAGAGGTTTATCCAACACGTGGACTCACTGAATGGAGTGGCACCCTATCACTCTTTGCAATTAGCATGGTAGCTAGTAATAAGGATGACTTTCTCAGCTCCTCTCTCTGTTCTAAGATACACATCTCAACTGTGATATCTGCAATCTCTCCCAGCTGCAGGCCTCAGATTCTCAAGTGCTTTCCTTCTGAATCATATTTTTTCTCTTGTGCTCAACATCAAAATTTGAAAATAATTTCCAGTGAAAGAGACTGGGGTAGTTTCTGAGCATGAATAAAGCCAAATCATTTTAATTCTCCTCCTCAGTGTATCAGACACATATCACTTGCTCCAGTCTGCTCAAAGACTGCAAACTAAATTGGTACCCAGTACTTGACTGACAAGTGATTACCGTCACTGTTGTTGAAATCTATTTCCAAGGGGCACTGTACTCACTGTGGTTTGTTTTGCTCACTTGTTTTGCCTTGTATTGTTTGTAGTTGTCTATCTGCTGTTCTATATCATAAATTGCTCTCTACTCAATGGAAACTGTGGTTGTTTCCTCCTTAAATTTTGATTCCTGTATTTGTTCAGGTAGGAATATAAGGAGTTCTCAATATCCTTGACTGTTTGCTCAGGACCACTATATGTCATCTTGTGCAAAGATGATTGAGGAGTGCAATTTGAGCAGTGATAAAAGAAGCAGACGTTCCAAACACAAGTCCTGGTGCAGAAGTATCAACAGAAGTACGGCTATCATTGGAAAATTATTCTTATGACAAAGAAGAAATAAATAAGTTTCAAACATGTCAAAAGCATAGATTTTCAAATAATCATGCTCTTGTCTGGCAGAAAAACAAGGAGGCTAGGAAATGAGCCTTAAAATGAGCCTTGAATCTTAAAATTATTATGTTCATGTAATTTATTATCTTCTATTTAAGAGAGTTTTACATAAAACTTAAAAGTACAACTAACTAGAATTAATTTTCACTTGTTTGACGAACACACCTTCTCATGATAATATATACTTTTGTTTCTAGGCTGATGTTCCAGGTTGGGAGTTGATTCAAGCAGAAATAAAGGTCACTTTCCTGTTTTGAAGGCAATGTTCACGAACGTAGATCAGCAGCATAAATGTTGCCATTAATCTAACTGGTGAAATAAGTCATAATTGTAGATATCACTTTACCTCTTTTATAAGCAATAAGGACACACCCAGATCAGAAGGTTCCAAAGGCTGAGAAAAACCCCACAGTATCAGGTCACTAAATAGCAACAGCAGGAATGCATCCTTCCATCTGTTTAGGTAACAAACACTTCATACTTTCCAAAGTGCTTTCAGAAACATTCTCTCATTTGGTCCTCAAAGAAATCTTACGAGGTAAAATAAGTATTATTCTTCCATATTACAAGTAAGAACAATGAGATACAAAAGGCTACATAAATTGCCTAACAATACCACACAGAAGTGACGGGAATCCATAGCTCCCACTCGAAATCAGGAAGATGAGTTCATCCAGGACACCCACACCCCGGCAGATACTCCACAGCTCCCTGGTGCACCCTCATCCTGGGGAAATGAAGGTATACATGTGAGAAACACCACATCATTTAATGATTGGTTGACTGGAAAAGAGAAAGATTCAGAAGGTTTCGCTAGCAGATTGAAATTTTTATTTTACTTTTTTTGAAATTTTTAGACTAAATAATGGATGTTGATTAATGTAGTACAATCCCTTCCTTTCTTCCGTCTTCCTTCTCCCTTGCTCTCCTCCTTCCTTCCTTCCTTCCATCTTTCCATCCACACAGTCACTGAGCACCCCCTATTTGTGATAAGCATTGTTGCTGTGAATACAGAAATGAATCCAGCATGGGCCCTGCCTTCAGGAAACCTGCAGCTGAGTAGAGGTAGAAGTGTGTGTTAATAAATAAGGGTTCATGAATGCTCTGAAGGAAAGATGTACAATACAGAGTGGATCCATAAAGAAAAGAGTGATCAGTTCTATTGAGGAGAAAATATCAAAAGAAAGTTTCATGCTGGAGGTGATGCTTGAGCTGGATCTTGTGAAATGAGTGTTTCTCAGGCATGACAGGGAAGGAGGACCAGGCTGGCCTGTCTGGGAAACTGCAGAACTCGGTCTAGTATAAGGTGACTGAGGAGGTGGCAGGGAGGGAGAATGATGAGGCTGGGAATGTACACAGGAGAGACCACGAAGGCTCCTGTAGGACACGCTGTGGAGTTTGTACATGTCTTGTTTCTAGAGCATCTAGTATCATCAAATCACACTTCTAGATTCTGAGATATACACAAATTACTAAGGCTTGTCTTCAAGGAATTGCTTATTTTGACTCATGAGGTATAATGTTAAAGAAAATTAGATTTTCACAACCCCGCTAATGCTTCCAGTCATCAAGCTTAGTGACAGGGACGAAATCTAAGCATAACTACCATGTGATCAAGAACATCACAAAGACTTGAAATATCACACACCGGTTGAAAGAAATCCGATTTTTTTAAAAGTATTCAAAACGTAGCTCACTTTACCTCAGCTGGCTGCCCAATCCAAAAGCAAACGCTCTGGGGATGAGCATGCAGAGGACGTTTTACGTTATAAAATTTACCATCTAGTTATTCAACTAGCGAACACATAAAGTAGGTTAAACTGCCTCTCTTCATTTCCCTTCATGGCTTCCAAGACCTAATTTTTAAAGTCTGGCCATGAAAATCCAGGTGCACAGGACGATTTGGTCAATGTATTTGGCTTGTGAGTACTGAGAAAACTGTGGACCCCGTCAAATGGGTATCACACCAGCAACGATGGTGGGTCAAATAAAGAGTGTTCCGTGCTAAAGGAAACCTGAAGATGAGGTGATTAAGCGTTAAAATAAAATCAGGAGAAAACTGATCATTTACAGTCATCCTTGGCTATTCTTCCGGGCATGTAATAAAAACGCATAAAGAAACCGAGCACGCGTTCAAGCACTGAGTTCCGAGCACTCGAACTGTTTCCCCAACTGTAAAATGCGGCAAGTCATCCTGCTCTGCTGTCCCCACAGAACTTTTGAGAGGCTCTGAGGGGGAGGGTGTGAGTCCGCAGAGAGGGGAGAGGTGCTGCCCCACTACCCTGGCCACTACAGTCCTCACCAACCCCCCGTCGCCTGAGGCCCCATGGCCCTTGCCTGTGCTGCCCACTGTGCTCAGTACACACGGTCTCGTTATATTAAAAAAAAAAAAAAATGAAGCTTGGTGAACTCCTAAATGTATTGCTTTCGCCTCGGGAAGAATGACTGAGAAAAGTAATTGTTTAGGATATACTTTCCTTTTCTCGATGACCTAAGACTATCAATTTACTAGGGGCTTCCACAAAGCATTCACACAAAAATCAAATGATGTTTAAGTTCTCTCTGGTGATATCCTCTGTTCATTCAAGTTCTCTGAATATGTGAATTCCTCCAATAGGAGATTAAATGAGCATTTGAACTTATTGAGTAATTAATTGCTGGTGGTCTGTAAGTGTAAATTCATTTCTTCCAGCAGTGGATGTTTGCTTCTCAAGCTCTTGATGTCTAAATAGGGAAGAATTGCTCCCAGTCAAAGGAATTTCAGGAATCAGGTAGAAACACACACATGTGGTACGGGGTGGACAAAGGACAATCACTACTGCACTGGGCTTCCTCTCCAGACCCCCTGAAGGCAAGATTGATGTCCCTGGGGAAAGCAAGGCACCAAAAAGATGGTTAGAAGGAGATGAGAGATGATCTCCACGGTGTCCACTGCTCCTCTCTGAGGATGAAACCAGAGCTGCCCCCATCACCGCTGCTTAGAGACTCTTCCCAGGAGCCTTAGAGGCTGAATAGCCACGTTCCTTCATCACCAACTTCTTCTAAGACCTAGTTAAGTCCTGCATATCAAGTCCCAAGACTCTGCATACTTATGTTTCCATGACACGTAGCACATAACTTTAGTTGTAATAGTTATATTTATGGATCCTTTTAATAATAATAAACCTACGATTAACTGCCTATTATGTGCCTTTTTTCTTTACACATTTAAATCAAAAGCTTACTATTATTATCGCTATTTTACCTACGAGAAAGCCAACAGTTAGAAAAGCCATGAGACTTGCCCGCGTCTACACAACTAAAGAATGGCCAAGTTGAGACTCAAACCACACTACTGCCATTATACCACTATGCTTCTTTATATCTAGCAACTGGAAATTATTCTTATGTTCTATGATATTTTTAGCTCTAAAATGAGACTTCCAACCAGAAAATATTTATAATGCTTCCTGTTTAGTTAAAGAGTCAGAATATCTGGACTAGAATCCTAGCTCCCCCATTCACTAGCTCTGTATCTCTGTGAAATTTGCTTAACTGCCTCTAAGGGTCACTTTCTTTATTTGTAAACCAGGGATAACAGTAGTGCTATACTGAAGGGCTGTTGTGAAAATTAAGTAAGATAATGACACAAAGCACTTAGCACAGTGCTCCCCTTACAGTAAATATTCAACAAAATTACTATTATTACTGTTTTGATTTAAATGAAAGGGATACTATGACCCTCTTTTAATTTATAAGGCTACAAGGCTACTTGTTTATGAGCTCCCTGCTATAGGGCTCTGTAAGCAAACATGATATGGGCAACCTATTCACTTTACACAATTGGAATAACTGCAAACAAGAAATGTATGCATTGTTCTATACAGTTTACATTTACATTCTTTTGCAACTAAATGATGTTCCTTCTTAGGTAAAGAGAAGAGCTACTGCTAATTAATCTTGTAAAAGGCCTCCAAGCAGACATATGAACAGACAGTACTCAAAACAGTGAGATACAGATGGTTTTCGGTTTCCAGATGCACCAAACTGAAAGGTGAAGCATTGAAAATAGTGATTTTTCTGTACTTGAAAATCACAACAGATAAAAACAATCATATCAAGTTTAGTATATATGCAACTTCCCAGGAACATATCAACTTTAGAACGTGCGTTATGCACATGTGGTAAATGTCACAATCCTTCGTAGCCTCAGGTTTGCTCTTGTCTTCCTAGTAGAGCCATTACATACTTTCAGTCACAGTGCTTCTTTCCATCCATTCATCCATTCGTTGTCAAATATGCAAAAGACTTGAGATAATTAATGGCAAGAAAAAAAAATACAGTAAATGGTACACTACAAGTAAAAAGTAAAAATCAGGATGAAGAAAAAACATAAATTACAGTAGCAAGTAAAGAACAGAGGGAAATATAGATCACAGAAGTGCAGGTCATGAGAGCCATGAAATGGAGTTGAGCTTCCTGATATTCGGAGTGAAAAGGGAAACATGGTGGTTCCTCTTGTCAAGAGTAGAAAGAGCAGGGACTTCCCTGGTGGTCCAGTGGGTAAGACTCCACGCTCCCAATGCAGGGGGCCTGGGTTCGTTCCCTGCTCGGGAACTAGATCCCACATGCCGCAACTTAAGATCCCGCATGCCACAACTAAGACCCGGTGCAGCCTAAATAAATAAATAATTAAATTAAAAAAAAAAAAGTAGGAAGAGCAAATCATGGTTCCTTTAGGATCAGAGTGACTGCTCCATTGCTGACACTCCCACAGGGCTCCAGGCCACATCCACTTCCCCAAACCCCTTCCTCACGTACCCTCCAGCCTTTCTGGTAAAAGCAACCACTTCACTTCTCCCCTTCAGGTAACTGCCCATCTCATATTCTATATGGCTCCAGTGGGGCTGCTGATCTGCCAGAGTTACACTGGTTCACATGATACATGTATACATTTTTTTAAAGTGCCTCTTCCTCAAGATACTTCATTTCTATCTCTTGGAAATTTTTCATAATATACTTTTGTTAGTATACAAAAGTACTTTATGCCATAATATATAAATTACAATGTCTCTGATATGTATAGTGCCCTCCAGGGTTGTGTAGTTTACAACCTGTACCTTCCCTCAGATTTTTTTAATTTTTTTTTTTAATTAATTAATTTATTTATTTATGGCTGTGTTGGGTCTTCGTTTCTGTGCGAGGGCTTCCTCCAGTTGTGGCAAGCGGGGGCCATTCTTCATTGCGGTGCGCGGGCCTCTCACTATCGCAGCCTCTCTTGTTGCAGAGCACAGGCTCCAGACGCGCAGGCTCAGTAGTTGTGGCTCACGGGCCTAGTTGCTCCACGGCATGTGGGATCTTCCCAGACCAGGGCTCGAACCCGTGTCCCCTGCATTGGCAGGCAGATTCTCAACCACTGCGCCACGAGGGAAGCCCTCTCAGATTTTACATATGGGAATTAGAAGAGAAGAACTCATTCTACTTGAACGCTGAACAGTAAAAATACTCCCCAGAGCTGCTGGAAGTCATATCCCCACCAGTGAGTAAAACCTGAGAAGGTGAGGACATAGAGGATGCCGGAAGCCACAGCCACCACCAGCAAGCAAAGCCTGAAGTGTGTTAAATTGATCTGGGTGAGGGGTTTCCCTAGAAACATCTTATTAACAATTAATTTGAATTTCTGTAGCATATGTAATTTAAAAAAAAAGTTCCTCCAAAACTTAATTAATTCCCTGTGTTAAATTCTCTCTGTTAAAATAACTGGTGTAACTCAGACTTTCTTGACTGGATCCTAACTGACACAAACTATTTCTGTATTTTTCCCCTCACAATGCTGCATTTACAGAGGACTAAGATATAAATGACAGAGGCAAAGGGTACAAAGTTAAGAGCAGCTATGACGCTAATTTTTTTTTAAATATTGCTAAAACCTGCATATTTCATGAACTTGCTTCCCTACAAAATAATGTTTACTATCTTTTAATTTAATATTCAAATTTCACATAGTTTTACATATACATTTTAGGTTTTATAAAATCTAAAAATCTGTATATCTAATTTTACATTGAAGATTAAGTAAAGGATAGTGTATATTATATAGTAGTGGGTATACAATAGCATCACAATGAATTTTTATCTTAAATTTACTATACCCATATTATGGAAATTAATTTAAAATAAATGTAAATTTGGACAAAATGTTTTCATAAATATTTCATTCACAAAGACAATCATACAATAGGCAATATACCTTAGCTTGTTATCTCTAGGACTTATTGATACCAACTGCCTGCTGTTACTACAGAGTTCAGTAATCAACATTCTATGTGCTGCTTAGGTGATACAACAGTGTACCTAGACCGAACCCAAAATGGTATGTTACATTTCTATTTTAAACAAAGTTTGTTGATTCTAAAGGTACTAATTTAAAATAGGCATTAACAGTCATTATAAAATATGAAATAATAATGAGGCATGCATTTTTTTCATAAAAATTTTGGTCTTCCACTTAAAGAAAGAGTTTGATGGCTTACAACAGTTGAAAACGCTACCTTAAAATATCTTCTTTCAGGCAATATATTAAGAAGTATTAAGGTAAAATCTGACTGTGATAACTTCTTTCTCTTTTAGGGCTCCATTTCAGTATTTTCGTTATTTAAAACGGGAGTTATGCAAACATAATTAGAATACTACTAGGTAAATATATCTTTACCATTTGGCTCCTAAAATCACCAAAAGAAAATGTGTTAAAATGAACACCCACTGTCCTAATTCTACCACCCTGGAGCCATAGAGAATAATTTCTTTCCCTTCCACATTAAAGAATCCTCCAAATATTTTAAGACAATTAATTTATCATCCTAGCTACTAAGCAGCTGCAGTCCTTCAGCCTTCTTCTTACCATGTGGTTTCCAGCCTCCTCACCATCCTGGCCTCCCTCCTCAGGACACACTCCTGATTGTCAGAATTCTAAATAAGGTCTGACTGCTATAGATCTAGATAGAAGGTTTTAGATTAACAGACCAATTGCTTGCCAGTTTATTAGTTATCATAAACATCAATCAAAACTCAAAAAGCTGAGCTTCACAGCTAACTTTAGTTGGATATTTTAAATGCTTAGAAAGTGTGAATTTTATTTTTGCTCTAACAGTCAGATGTGACGTATCAAACTGAAACTTGGTGTAATTCACATGGCAAATGCCAACACCAACTATCTAACCACAAAGTCGGGGGGATGGGGGAGCAGAGACTGCTGAGACACGTTAAAAAAAAAAGTGAATCACCCTTTTCCATCAGATTCTTACCAACTGGGTGAGTTCTCTCCATGTACTCCAAGCACCCTGTTTTTACATCACTTTCTCCCAGCACTATAATTTTTCTGTATATATATCTGAGGTTTACAAATGACCTTGACTAAAGACCTAAGTTTTGGGGGGCAGTGTGTAGAAATAGAAAATTATAAGCCTCAAATATCTTTGACTCAGCCTTTAGTAAAGTTAACATTACTTATATCCTAGTTAGCACAGACTATACTTACTCTTTATATTTTCATTATATAGTTAAAACTATACTCATTCTTTATATTTTCATCATATAGTTCAGTTTTTGCCTACGACTATTTGTTAAGGGCAAAGAATGTTACTATACAACGGAAAGGTTGGTGTTAATAGTTCCAAGTGCTGTTAACTTGTACCTTTGACATTATAAATGTTTGTTAAGGGAAACTTTATTTGCTAAAATGCTTGTTGCAGAAACTGTGTTTGCCTGCGTCAAGCTGTAACCGCTGCCTGTGATAGGAGTTTGAGGTAACTTCCACTCTGAGTGATAATTAACTCACTTTCACTGGACTTGGCTGACTTAGCTCTGTAACTTTCCTGGAATGAAGGGGTGTGGCTCTGCTTGTTAGACTGAGAGCATCAAGATCTTTCATCCCGGCTTTCTCCCTTCAGAGCATGATAAATACTGGGACTCAAAACATCTCTTTTTAAAAAGTCATGTAAATTAAAAAGAAATCCTCCAACAATAGGGACCATGTATCATCATTGTATCTTCCTAACACTTGGCTCAGGGCTTTCCAAATGTGACATGCTCAACAATATTTATTAGTTGAAGTGAAGTGCATTACTCTTCATAACAGCTCTCACTTAAGGCTAAATTTCATTGCCACTAAAATGGAACATGAAAGTTGAGAAGAAATCAAAGACTTTTTACCTCTTCACTAGGTTTAGAAATATTTGCTCCAGAATGGATGTACCCTTAGACACACTGAGTGTCTTCTAGAATATATCCAAACCCTTTTGGTTGCAGGTGACAAAAATTTAACCCAAGCAAGTTAAACAAAGAAAAGAAGGAGGATTTACTGCTTCATAAGATAAGGTCTCAGTCAAAGCTGAACTCAGAGGCTCAAACAATATCATCAGGACTGTCTCCTTCTCTCTCCTTCTCTGGCCTCCTTCTGTGCTTCATTCTCAGGAAGACTCCCCCTCACTCTCTACCAGCTAGCAATCTTATGCTTACATCCTTTCCACTCACAACCCGAAAGGAAGACGGATCCTCTATCAAATCTTAGGGAAGCCTATGGTTAACTCCATATGGACCACATGTCTCTCCCAGGGCAGGGAAGCATGGCATCATGATGGACAGAACCCCAAGGAAAAGAGGAGGGAAGCTACAAAGATAAATGTTGTAAGGCTGCTAAACAATTCAAGGTCTGAAATTCTAAGTCCCTTTTTTCCCCTCTTGGGCATGATGGAAATAAAACCATAGTCTGCCAGGTTGACTTCTAAGGTGACTATGGTTGTACAGTACATTCTCATTCATTACAGAGAAATTATATTTACTGGGTCTATTATTAGCCAATCACTGTGTCAGGCATTTTATAGACATTTGCTTATTTAATTCTCATGATAAGTAGACATTTAAAATGAGGGTACAGAGGCTTAGAGAAGTTACTTAGAATAATAAATACTAGAGCCAAGGATGCAAGCCGAGTCCATTTGCCTCCAAAATCCTCTGCTTTCAGCACTGAGATTTCGGGGGCTCTTTTGAGTTTCTTTACTATGGGCATCAGAAGTTGGTGGATGAAAGCTCAAAGATCTACATATTAGGCAGGGTCAACTTAGTTAAACAGAAGGCAACTATCTATAGGAAGTGACTTATCAGATGCCCTGAAAGAGTTTACTAGTTGCCTGAAATTCCTTCATTAGAGATTATTTTGGGCTAAGTCAATATGGAAGCTTAATTTATTATTTTACTACTTCCCAAGAAGTAGTAAATACTTCCCAAGATCACTTGGAATAATTCAGTCTTGCTATATGCAAATGTCCCAGGAAGGGGTAACATTCGAGGCTTTCTTCTATTTACCGAAACCTTTATGTACATCAGATTCCCCACTCCTTTTTTCTCATGGCCCCCAAGCAAGAAGATACAGGGACAGGTAGCATCACATTGTTTGACAGGGCGTCTAGGCAGAGCTCACAACAGCCAAGGACTGCACTAGGGGCTGGGAAAAATCCTACAACTTTTGTACTCCCAATGAAAATTACTCAGCATTTGATCATAGAATCAGCAACAAAAAATTCAGTTACCATATAGCCTATGAATTAACAAAGGGAACCAGGGAGGTAATATAGGCACAGTAACTATTAGCATTTGCTCTAATGTTCCAATACTTAATTTTTGAAACATAAACCTCTTGGGTATACATTATTTAATAAAGGAAAAATCTAATTTTTAGTGACTAGGGTTAATGTTTGATAGTGCACATTACTGTTGCTACCACAATGTTACCCACAGAAACCTTAGGCACAATGTAGTCTTAGGTTACACGGAGCACCACTGGCTTTGCTGTGCTTCACCGCTTCAGAAAGGAGGTAGCAGATAATGGGCTGCCTGGCGTCCCAGCCTCCTACCAGCTCTTGGCCCCATAGCACCCCTGGAGGACCGTAACTGAGAAGTCCCTCAAAGTACTAGCTTTCAGCCACTTCCCCTCTTAAATGGGACAGATGGGAAGCATTTTCTTCTAATAGTTTCATTTCATAAGCAGTTTTCCAAATGGCCCTGGCAGAGTACCTAGCACACAGTAAGCATTCAATAAATTAAAAAGAAGAGAATGAGGATGAGGTGGGGAGAAAGACCAGGAAGAAGAAAGAACTGCATCATATCTATAATATTTATTTCCTAGACTCTTATCTCTAAGGGACAATGAAGAAACTTTCAAGATCATGGTAGTTCAACCCCCACTTCTTAAATATGAGGAATTGAGGCCCAGAGATATTAGCAACTTGCCCAGGGTCAGACTGGATGCTAGGAGCAGAGCCGGGTTTATCACCCAAGTCTCCTTTCTCCTAGTCCTGTACTCTTTCTATAGTAAAAGCTGCATGCCAAGGGGTGGGCCATGTGTATTCAGTAGGCAGCAAGAGACTGGAGTCATGGTGTATCCCCTGCAGAAACACATTTCTAAGGAAGGAAAATGAATGTTGTTGTCCACTGATGTGGGGTTCCCTATCACACATTTCCTGGGGCCCATGCTGCAGTGTCTAAGTGAGAGCCTGCTGGGATCTGATGCTATGAAGAGAGGTATACGACCTGGGTCCTGCTTGAAATCTATGAGATGAAACAGAGCACATGTATGAAAGACAACCGTAAAGTCAGTGTATCTAAGTGCAAGTGAGAAGAGCACAGTATATGGCTGTAGGATTTATAGGAAGCCTTCTGGAAAACTGGAAAATCTAAATGCTTCTCTGAGTATAACTGAACAATAACCACCACGGTAATTAATGTTCAAAAATGAAAGCATTCACCAGGCATGAAATTAACAAACTGCTTACCTCAATTTATATATTAATGTTATATCATCAAATTCCAAATCATCAGAAACAAACCACCTTGAGATTTGACTCATATTTATAAAATACTACAAATGGTCCATTTAACTCATCCCCCACAAAAAAACTATACTGAACCTCCTAGAGTAATGAAAATAAAAACAAAAATAAACAAATGGGATCTAAATAAACTTAAAAGCTTTTGCGCAGCAAAGGAAACCATAAATAAAACGAAAAGACAACCCTCAGAATGGGAGAAAATATTTGTGAATGAAGCAACCGATAAGGGATTAATCTCCAAAATATACAAAGAGCTCATGCAGCTCAGTATCAAAAATACAAATAACCCAATCAAAAATGGGTGGAAGATCTAAACAGACATTTCTCCAAAGAAGACATACAGATGGCCAAAAAGCACATGAAAAGATGCTCAACATCACTAATTATTAGAGAAATGCAAATCAAAACCACAATGAGGTATCACCTCACACCAATCAGAATGGCCATCATCAAAAAATCTACAAACAATAAATGCTGGAGAGGGTGTGGAGAAAAGGGAACGCTCTTGCACTGTTGGGGGGAAAGTAAATTGGTACAGCTACTATGCAGAACAGTATGGAGGTTCCTTAAAAACCTAAAAATAGAACTACCATATGACCCAGCAATCCCACTACTAGGCATATACCCTGAGAAAACCATAATTCAAAAAGATACATGCACCTCAATGTTCACTGCAGCACTACTTACAATAGCTAAGACATGGAAGCAACCTAAATGTCCATCAACAGAGGAATGGATAAAGAAGATGTGGCACATATATACAATGGAATATTACTCAGCCATAAAAAAAGAACAAAATAATGCCATTTGCAGCTACATAGATGGACCTAGAGATTGTCATACTGAGTGAAATAAGTCAGACTGACAAATATCATATGATATCACTTCTATGTGGAATCTTTAAAAAAACGATACAACTGAACTTATTTACAAAACAGAAGTAGAGTCACGGATGTAGAAAACAAACTTATGGTTACGGGAGGGGTGGGGGGGATAAATCGGGAGATTGGGATTGTCATATACGCACCACTATATATAAAATAGATAACGAATAAGAATCTGCTGAATAGCACAGGGAACTCTACTCAATACTCTGTAATGGCTTATATGGAAAAAAGTCTAAAAAAAAGAAAAAAGAGTGGGTATATGTATATGCATAACTGATTCACTTTGCTGTACACCTGAAACTAACACAACATTGTAAATCAACTGTACTCCAATAAAAATTTTTTTTAAATAAAAAATAAAAAAGACTATATTGAAACATATTTCATATATAAAAGTAAAATGTCTGTGTATTGTTCAAACACATACTTATAAAATTAAGATATGTGTCTCGTTAAAATACATACTAATACTCTTTCATTTTCAGCGTCACAGAAGATCAGGGATAGAAAGTAACTGAGTTGTCAGTGCATCCATTCATTAGCTGTCCCATTCTCCCCTATGACACATCCCTATGACAAACTACCGTGGGAGGAGGCTTGGTTCATCTCTGGACATTCACCTGTTTCATTCTACATAAAACAAATGTACTTCAAAATGGGAAAATTTGCACTAGGAAAGGAGCAAGTAAAATGTCTTCTAAATTAGTTACAGGGATATCTCTTTAGTGATTAAGTTTCCCTTTCAGGTTTATTTAGTGAGTCTGATAAACTGCAGGGGCCAATAAGCCTGTGCAACAACATTCTTATTCATGAACATTCCCTTCAGGAAGCTCACTATGAGACATGCGGTAATTCAAAGGACACGAGCACTATAGAAGAATTCAGCAAAAACTACATTGGAGACTATCTACAACATTTGTTAATCCTACAATATCTATGGGAATGTTTCAGGTTAAATATGGCCCTGTGTAGCAATAGCAAGTACTTAATCTACCAAGAAATATGCATTTATTGTCAGTCTACTCTATCTTTTGTGGCCAAAAAGTATACAGTTTGAGAAAATGTTCAGCTGCTGGGATTTAAACAAAAAGGGTCTAGCTGCTTTGTGCTGCATTAACTGAAAAATAAATCATGACGAGTTCTACTGTTTTTGACTATTCACCCCATTACCAAGATTTCTGGCTGTGCATACAGTTAACTTCCCACACAAACATAGCCCTTACACAACTAGTTGATTTTTAAAAAATCATTTTGTTTGCTCTTAATAGACTAAAATGGTAGCACTAATAAATCAATGAAATGAGAATACTTTCTATCTACCACCACCACCAAGGACAAAAGCAGGATAAAACAGCAGCAGGAGGGGAGAGGGACCACTTGACTCTTACCACTTGGCCAGCTGGGTACTTCCTTTCTGTATCTCTGCAGGGCTACAGAGGATGGGCTTCCCAACTCACCTGTGTTTTGAGAATGACAACCATAAATTTCAACTTTCACCAAAACCTTGTTTAATTCTCCATTTGAGCTGCTCTCAGAAGATACATTCTACGGCCATCACCCTTTACAGCAGAATTAGAAGGGTGTGGGCATAAGCACTTTTGTGCTCTGCGGCTAGGAGGTCCTCACTGAGCCTGTGGCCCAGAGCAGGCTAACAAGGCTACTAGGTGGGGTCACGAAGATGCATAAGACCCAGAAGGTTACTGTACAATCCACTAGCAAGATCGGGCCCTCCCAAATGTCTACTATGGGTTCTTTTACATGCAATCAACACAGCTTATGAACTGGATATTTACAGTTAGTGCTAATTTACATGTTTCTTGAAGCATGCTGGCTAAGGAATTCTCTGCCTTTTTTTTCAAGTCCCCTTTGTAAGTATTGGTAGACATGTATTACCAGCAGCATAGCAGTGCCTGGCAGAGAACCTTTTTAGACCATCCTGTAGCAGAGAAATTAAACACAGCACCAGAAAACAGCTGATGTGGTTATGTGAACAGAGCATGGAGCAGATTAGGAGGAGAAAAACAGTGAAGCAACGACAAAATCAAAGACAGAGGAAAGAATCATGAGGAGAGAACGGGGAAGATCTGGGGCCAGTAGGGGTGAAGGAGAGGAAAGGGGGCACAAATGCATTGATTCTAACCATAATTTGCACTTTCAGATTTGAACTTTGCTTCAGACACAGTGTCTTATCTTCATTTTCTTTTTAAAATTTTGTAACTTGAGAAAGTAAACCCCCAAAAGCACTTCCTGTCGATCAATACTGAGAAGCGGTGTATGTAAAACAGAAGACTTTGCACTCCAAGGATACCAGATGAGAAAGACAGAAAAGAGCAAATTCCTCATTGAGGTGAAACTTGATTTCTTCAGTTACAGACAGGGGACGAAGAGAAAGAGAACACAAGGAAAGCAGGAACTCCAAGAAAACCTGGAGCAGTGGAATGGGAAGTGGAAAAAGGTAAGGAAAGAATTCACTCTCCCTACATCTGTCCAGACCAAGGTTTTTCAGGTCGAGATCTTCCTCAAGGAATCAATCAATCAACCAAAACCCTCAGGAACTACAAATGGATCATTCTGACAAATATCTGAAAAGTTTCACGCTGCCAAATGAATACCAATGCTCATTGTTAGAAAATGAACAATTCTGTTGTGAAGTCACCTCAGGTTTTAAGCTCAGGACCATCGCCTACTGTACAGTATCATTTTCACAAGTAAAATTTAGAGCACAGCTATGGGCTCTTGTTAATAAGCAAACGCTCCAAAGCCTCCCAACATTTATTCCACAGCATTCTCAGAAGATTTCTTGTAAAAAAAAACCTGGCTTATTTTCCCAAGTGAATATGTATAAGATATGTATTATTTTTAAACCTGTCCCTGGCTAGTTTCCTGAGGAATGAGCAGCAGGAAATACAAGCCAGATGTGTATCTCTGAGTATCTGAATCAGATATCAAGAGATTCTGTTGACCTATTTAAATTTATTTAAATAAAGCACTGATGTGACATAAATGTGGCTGCAAATTTTCATGAGTATGTCTATAAACATTTTATTGAAAAAGAAGTAAAAATTCAATATTTGGGGGCAACTGCCATTAAGGTAAATTCTATTCAGCAAACTAACTACAATGCCAGTACTGTTTTTAACAAAGTTGAAATGTAAGTGCACACACATAAGCCAGTGAGTAAGAAATTTCAGTGCAATGTCATCAATTTAAGTTCTGTTTTCGGCCATAAGCAGATGTGGAACCTGCCTGACATTAGTTTAAAAATATTCAATGAAGTTTTTGCAGAAATTAAAGTGGCATCACTTGTTTGGAGGGATCTTACAGTTACACCCGAATTCCCTCCATGGAGAACAAAGCAGAGGACACATGAAAATATCTGCAAACGTATAATATATGTCATTTTCGAGCCAGCTTTACTTCTCTACATGTTATTATTGAGCACTGCTCTGAAAACATCCCAATTTCAGATAAGAAAAATGAAGTCTGGCTTGTATAATTTATCAAATTGTATGCAGTGATATAAAGAAACTCAAAACTAAATTCTGACTCTAGATAGTGTGATAAAAACGAGCTGTAAAATACCAACAGAAGAAAATGAAAAATGACTTCGATATTCTGTATCTTTAACATAGCTCTATTCATTGAATTGCTGTACTTCGACAGTTAATTATTAACTACACATCTACCAATCCTTTCAGTAAATGCACAAGAAAAATCACAGCTCATTAGTCTGCTATGTTTCCCATAAGAAAAAAACAAAACTCTCCCTAGAAGACAGCCACATAAAATAGCCAGGCACTTAGGATTTGGCACAGAACAAATCACACTTACTGATTTTTTCCTCATCTCTTGAGAAAGGAAAGCAGCAGAGCTGGCCCATGGCACTGGTGCTCTCTCTCCTTCCTGGTGTTCTTCTCCCCGGGCTCCCCAAAGAGCGACTGCGGTTTATCCCACGGTCCGCGGTGCAGCACAAGAGCACGACGAGCGGCTGCACAGGATGCCCGGCCGGCAGGCAGGCAAACAGGCAGGCAGACAGGCAGGCAGACAGGCAGGCAGGCAGGCAGGCAGGCAGAGGAGGGGGCACTCGCCGCCAGGAGCAAAAAGGCTCCGCCTCCCCGGGCTCCAGCCCCACGCAACTGCTCTGGGACTGGCTCTCGGGGAAAAGAAGTGGCCCTCCGCTCGCCTAATTCTCGCAAAACTGGGAGCTGTCGCCCTGAGGTGAGTGCCACGTGCGCTGCGTGGCTCTGCGAATGTGTCTTTAAGAAAGGTAATCGAGAACAAACCACAACCGGTCCTTTCTCCTGCAGACAAATGCGGTAATTACACAGGGAAATTCAAAGGGGGAAAAAAAACCCAGATTTTCTGTCTGCATTTAAAGAGGAAGAGCTTTCTTTCATCCCCAGGAGATTTTTCTTTCTTTGTTTTAGGAATAGGGAACCTGACTTTGCAGAACACAGGAAACACAACTTGAATGAAGTACCACGAACTTCACGCTGCAAGAAGGGTGGAAATGCGGGGGGAGGGGGGGGAGGGGGGGAGGGGGGAGGGGGAGGGGTGCGGGGGGGGGAGGGGGGTAAAAGGACATCAATTGTCGTCTGCACTTTACATCTATCTTTTAAAGTTACATACCTGCTTTCTGAAACACTGCTTTCTTCCTCTATTAAAACATTAGACCAATACTATGAATTTTAAAATTAGAGCATCAAGTATGTCAGTAGCCCAGAAAATGCCCCAAATCTAAAAGCATCGCTGAGAAAAAGATCAGCGATAATAGCATCTTTCTTAATGAAAACACAAGGTGGTTAGGCAAATTCAGGGACAGCAAAGCAACTGATTTCCAGACACGACGATATATTTTGAACTTCATGACGTAAGATTTCATGTAATCGTTCCAAATCTGTTATCTTATCTAGGGAAGAGCCTTATTTTATGACACCGTGAGAAGACTGCTCATAGTGCCAGGAATACCACCCAAATTCTTAACTTTACTCCTCGACTTCCACTAGCTAGGCACTCACACCCATTCACCAGGCGCTGAAAGGAGAGGGCAGTGGATGATGATGAAAACTGCCCGCAGTTCTGGAGGCAGTGTGTCTACTTTCCTATTCATCTGAACAAAAAGAGTGTGCAGTCTGGAAGAATAAAACCTGTCAATTTTTAAAATCCTAAGCATTACTTTTTGTGTTAAAGAAAGAAATACTTGCAGTGAACACTTTTCATTGAGGAAAATGAGCAACTCCTGGCATCCCCCAATCCCAGCATTGGTGTAGTGATAGAACCTTTAGAAATAAAAAGCCAGAGGTTTGAATCTCAGATCTGTCAGGTATTAACAGTTCTGAAACACTGACCTCTTTGTCTGAGTTTTGATTTCTTCATCTGTAAATCTGGTAAATTCATTATAAAGTTTTAATTTGTTGTTGCAAAGTAGGTAGTGTTTGGGAGGAGGGAAAGGAGAAGAGAACAGACTGTGGGAGCAGTGTATCTATACGCACCTCTGTCTTTCCAGCACCAGCTAGCAATCTCACCTCCTCCTCTACAAATTTCTGGCCCCCCCCAGCCGCCATCTTGAGTTCCTGCTTATCCATGAAACCTCCAAACAAAAAGACCCCTCACTCCAATGCAGCATCCAGGGGATAACATTCTGTGATGAACCCTACCAACTTCACTTTATTAATTAGTCCCTGTTGGCACTACTACTGAAAACATACAATTAAGAATGAAAGATATAAATTGTATCATTAGGTAAGTAACAGTGTGTATCTCAGGATATCCTGCAATCCAAGGCAGGGTGGGCAGGTGGGGTGGCTATGTTAGAGGCTTTTTTTTTTCATAAGCATTAAAAGTGAATTAACCATAATAAAATATTAGAAAACAACTGAGAAATTCAAGACAGGAGTTTTAAAACTGGCTTTTAATTGTGCAAATAATTAGCAGATCGTTTAACCTCAAAGAGGGGATGGAGTCTGAGTTCAAGGTCACTAAGGTTTTTCTCAGTTCTGAAAGGCTGTAATTTCACCCTGTAGGTTTATGACTACTCCTAGCTCAGGATTTCCAAGAATGGTTTTCACATTGCATAGTTTTGGATTTTTTCAATAAAGATGATTCCTTCAACATACAATTAAATGTGATTTTCCTTCTATAGATATCATAAGTTTTCATATACACAAATTTTCAACTCAAAAATAACTAAGAAATTCATGTGTCTGTATGTTTTCATTTAGGAAACAAGCTATATATATGGAATTCTGGTGAAAAAAATAGATCTTTTTCCCTGCCATTCCATGCCCCCTCCCCCCACAAATCTGAGTAGCTATCATTCAGAAGGACCTAGAAAGTAGCCATCTTTTACCCAATTATTTGGAAATACAACAGTATGTCAGTATGTAACTAACTTGAATAGTTAAAGATGTAAGCCCCTCCTCACCCATCCCTATCTCACAAAACAATCAAGTAGTAAGTTAAAATTAAAAATAATCACTAACATTTCCTGAACACCTACTATATACCAGGCACTTGCTAAGGGCTTTACATTTACTCATTCATTTAATCCCTACCACGGCTCTGAGGTAGGTACAATTACTATCCCCATTGCACAGGCGAAAAACTTAACCTCAGGAAAGTAACTTGGCCAAAATCTCTCAGAGAATTGTGACAATAATGAGATTTGAATTCAATCTGTCTGGCTGCATAAGCCCTGAGCATCTCATTGCAGAGTTCCGTATTATTAAACACAATCTGTGTGTGGTATCAGGTATATACTTTATGAAACCTCTTACAATTTCAGAATAATGTTCAGAAAAAGTTATTTAATCAAGCTCTATGGTAATATGTTGTAAATGCCTTGGTTGCTCATGTTTTGTCACCAGATCCTTTTATTAATGGTGCTAGAGTATTTAAAATCCTATTTTAAAACAAAAGACCTAAAGACAGATCCCTTATTGGAGCTGGAGCCTGGCCCTGCTGCCTGCTATGCCTTGGAGAAATGACTCAAGGGAGAACATGGGCACCAGAACCACCCTGGGAAGCATTCATCTTCCAGGAAAAAGAGCAACTTGGACCATACACAAGTCATCCTAGAAAATATTAGTAGGGTTTTATTAGGGGGTTAACAGACTCCTTTCAGTAATATATAGAGATCTACCATAACTAGAAGATTAGAAAAAGAAGGTTAACATCAATGAGAAAAAATATCTGATATCATGTTCATAAATTAAAAACCATAACCTTTTCATGTTTTCTTTTCTCACAGGCCTCGCTACAAACAAATCATGGTTAGAACAGTTGCCCATATCTGCTATAGCTGTTTGAATTTTTATTATAATGGTTAAAATGGCAGGAATAAAACTAAAAAGTATGAGGGGGCAGCAGCTGCCTCTTCTTCATGTACTTTGAAATATCAGCTCTGATTACTATCTCCAATGGGAAAATATAATTCTTAACTATGACCAAAGACTCTATTCTCTTTGTCATTGTTTGGCTTTATTTTCTATCTATAACTGAAAACATGTATATTTGGATTTCTGGGCAACCTTGCTATAAAAGTCTGACTCTAAGGGAAAAAAATCTCACTGTAATATTGACTCTGTAAAACTGTACAGATTACCAATTCTTCTGAGATCTCCCATTCATTAAGAAAGGAAATCTGAGTTTGACAACTTACAGAAGCAAATGAGAAAGAAAAGAAAAAGTAAATGTTCCTGTATTCAAAAGAGTGGAGAGAAAGAGGACATTAGATCATGGAGTGTAAAAAGAGGGGGAAAATGCTTTATCCCTCCAAATTCTGGAACCAAGCCTTAGGAGACATGTCTTTAAGCACAGAAGGCACACTTCAGGAAGATTTCCTTATAAAGCAGGTAGCACTCTTATAGAAACTGTTACACCAAGAAATGTCACAGTTTCAGTGAAAAGTTACATAAGTTCAAGAAATGCTTGACAATTTATGGAAACACAATTCATGAAAATTGAGATGTTCTGGAATATATCCCAATTTTTTTATGTTGACATCAGAGTACCAAAAACCAAGCAGTTACTCTGGGCTTGAAGAAGTTTAGATGGACTTACTCAATATTGTATTCTGTTTCTCTATGTTCCTGTAAAACCAAATTTTAATTCTCAATAATCAATCCACAGTAAGCATATATCTATCACATAGATGCTACTCCATTTTGAGTCATGCTACATCTATGTAGCCATTTTGTACCCAAAGGGCAAGGTTCTGAAACTACATCATTAAATATTGATATTTGAAAGCTGTTCTTACGAGTGTCTGTCTGCACAGGAAAGAGACTGAAAAATTATAACTGAAAAACTTTAAGGATAATCTGTAAATCTCACCAGTAAAGTCCTTTTTAATAACCAGCTAAAAGAATCTCGACCCACCAGAAATTTGGCAGCCAAGAATTATCTTTTAACATTATTCCTACTTTAGTCATATTTTCAACAAAGACTTTTTAACTTCTCTCTGCAGTGCTTTAGCTGTTTTTCTCAAAAACTGAAAGTTATAGGTATCTGTATTTGAAACTGCCATATGCTATACAATTTCAGTATGTAATTGGAAAGACAATGTGTTTTTTCCTATATATGAAACACAAGGAGAAAAACATAACATACCATGTGCATTTAGGAAAGGAGAGGAAACAAGCAGATGACCAGAGGTACAAAGGAGGTCCTTCCTTACCAATCCATAATGTCCTTCCCGATCTCCACTGACACATGCCAGCTTAGTGCCAAGCTTCAAATACCTCCACCCTGCTTATTATTCAGTCAGTTCTTTTCTATGCATGTGGCCAAACCTTAAACAGTGTATGTAATTGAAGCCTTTTCCTTAATGGTGAGAAATCAATTAGGGCAGAGAATCTATTTCCCTGCTCAGAGAACAGACAGCAGCAGGGCTGGGAGAAGGGCTGAGAAGTTACAATGTGTACATGGACACCTTGAATTTGTATTATACCATTTTATCAATTCAGTTTGATTCCAGGTGCTATTTATTACACACTGAGTACGTGCTAATGTGATAAGCACATCGGCTCTTGGGGTGAAGTTAACTCTTGAGTCGAGGGGTGCTGCCAGAGGAGGTGAGAGAGAAAGCCTGGGTCAAAGGAAGGCGGGGGGCCCACATTTGCAGGCACGCGTGGAGGGAGCAGAAGCCCAGCATTCGCATTGTGGTAAATCCCATTTGACAGTTTTAGGAAGGCAGTGCAGTACCAGGAGGACAAAGGCCGGTAACAGTCATCTACCCTGGACAGATACTGTTCAGGCCTGCTTTTTTATAGTCTGTCCTTCTTTGCAGGCATTAACAATGAATTCACAAAAACTGACATGAGTTACTTACTCATGGACAAGTGAAATGTTTGCATGTTAAAACCTATTTAAAAAAAGAAAGAAAGAAAAGCAGAGAATACACTTAATCTGCTGGCCAGTATTTGTATTATCCGATATGGCTGCTTTCTTATTCAAGTGCCTTTAATCCTTTAATGCCCTGAACCTTTCAGAGAGAAAGAAACATCCTTCATAGGAAGAAAACATGTATTTCAAAAAGCCAAAAGGACCCAATAAGTAGATTCTATTTGTAGTTTAACAATGTAAACAACACAAAATTTGGTTCTATCGTTCCCAACTTATTGGGGGGTTTTCACAGGTCCTAATTCTTTATGTAGAATATCCTCAATATGTGTAGTTCTGAAAGTGGTTCACTGTTTGTCCTGGGCAAGACAACAGTCACATTTCCTGCTATGTAAAGCAGTTGAAGACTTCAAATAAAAGGTACTTTAATAACACAGTATATAATTATTAAAGTTTTTTTCCTCTAATAACACTTAAAGTGATACAGAAGAATGAAAGTGAATCCCCAAGATAATGAAAAGAAAATTCTCTTATACTAGATGAAATGCAGTTAAATCAAGATTGGTTTCAGCAGGTCTCAGGATCTGTCATGATCCACCACGGTCTAGGCTGACACTCATCTGATACACTATGTCAGTATTCATTCTGTTTATGGATTCATCTAACAAGTTTTAGTAACTATCAGAACTGTGCTTAAATACCCAAAACACTGAGTCTATTTTCTGTTAATACATTTTGTAATTTACATCCAAAATGTGTATCTGTTAGGATGCATTCAGCTGCAAGTAACAAAAAACTCCTGATTCAAGCAGTTAAGAATTTTTCAAAATGTCATTACCTCCTATAATCTGAGGTAGAGTTGCTCTAGGGTTGGTTAATTCTGTGGCTTAAGATCATCAAGATTCACCTTCTAGTCTCCCATACTCAGCACATGGGCATGGAGTCACCTAGTGTCCCTGTGGTTAAGATGCTGCTAAGTCCAGGGATCACATGTACACTCAACAATTTCCAGCTAAAAAATGACGTTCTCTTCCCAATAAGTTATGCATCATCAAGAAAACTGTTCTCTGAGGTCCCAAGCAGACTTCCCCTCACTTATCAGAACTGGGTCACATGCCACTTCCTAAACTAATCACTGGCAAGAAGAATGGAACCAATCAGGGCAAAAGTGGAGCCCACATGCCCTAAAGCCCACCGCCTCACAGGGAAGGAACAGCTCTGCCAATCAGGAATCAGGGCGGGAAGAGAATGGACTCAGAAGAGGCAAAACTCAGAAGAGTTTTATATTTAACTTTTAACAAAAATGTGGTATCTACTGTTTGGTCAATTAAACTTAGAAAATTTCTTGAAAAGGTCTATAAATAATTTTGTACAGCAAAAAAAGATAAAAGCCCTAAAAAGTGAATCGATAAAGGGTGGCATACTAATTTTTTAAAAAATCTATCAAATATAGATAAATGTATGCCACACTTATCAACTAAATTCTTGCTAAAAATGCATAGTTGGAGCAAAACTGTGAACTCCCTTTCTCTAAACCATATTAGGCTAAGACTGACTTCTTAAGTAAAAGCTTTTGCTTTGATCAGAGCTGTTAGCAATGAAAATATATTTGGCAGCTATGGTTCCCTGGTATGAAATATAAAACATGATTATCAAATGTAGTTTTCTGTACTCATAGCCAGAATCAAAACAAAATATTCCCCTGAATACCCTAGTCAATAGAAGATCAAATAGAGCCACAATTCATGAACTGACAAAATGTTGTTCTTCCTGTTAGCTACAGTTAGTGCTTTAGGTATTTTACACAAAACATAGGTTAACACTTTATTGTGTTTTTCCCATAGCTCCCCAAAAAAGTCAGTTTTCCATCTTCACCATTGTATTTTTATACATAAATTATATATAAATATGTGTATTCAATATAAAAGATTACATAAATACCTAAAAGGCACTTGATAGATATATCATATATGTGTATATGTGCATTTTTATTTTTGAAATGCACCAACTAATCCATGCCAGTTTAAGGAAAGCATTAGGAATGAGGCAAATTTATAAAAATCTGATTGGGTGTTCTGATGTTAGGAAAGTAAGAATACTGTTGCACTAAGTATTCTAGTATAACTAGTAGTGCCATTAATCTTAATAACTAACATTTTTATAACTTTATATGTCAGGCACTGTGTTAAGTACTTTTAAAACATTAATAAGCATTAATTAGTTTGGTGAAAAAACATGTTCAGAGGCAATTAGGCAATGTGATGGGCCAGTTAGCCATAACTTTTGGCAACTTAGGCAGGCTCTCCTAAGACTAATTTCTTATATCTTAATGGCTTCTTCTGACTGCAGAATCTGCCCTCCAATCATTTCATTCATTTATTTTCCTTTTTATTTGGAATTCAATATTTTCTTTCATGTTTTCTAAAATACACTGAAAATCAGAGGCTGTACACATAAATCATAAAATAACACAAATTATCATTGCATCATTCTAGCAGTGATGCTTAATTTGTCACATAGTTAAATTTACCACATAGCACTACCCCTTTAATATGTAAGGTTCTCAAGGCATCTAATATAAATCATAAGGTTTGAAACCAGGCCAACAGATGGTTGGATTTTCAAAATAGCCTGAGCCACAGCTGCCACTCTGTGTTAGCATCAGATTAATAGCTGATATACCAGTTAAAATACAGTGAGCCATCATTACGATTAATTTGCTCAGTTACTTACCCTGCAACTTCCTCTAACTCAAGCAGATGGAAAGAAACAAGCTGAGAGTTCCAACTATCAGTTGCTTTTCAATTTTATTAGGGGCATAAATAATGAAACTTCAAACACTTTCTTTTTAGAAGACAGGTTTCATCAAGGAAACATTGTAAGAAGAGGACAATTAGATTACAAAAAGGAACAAGATTGGCATTTGAAATATAATATTTTACCACATCAAAGGTTCCACTTTTCAAGAACACTATGCTTTTCTAGGTAGGATGATATAAGTTCCATTTAAAGCAAGATACTCTTGGTTTTCTTCTTTTAACCCAGCATAGTACACTTACAAGTATCCATCTAGGTAATAAATTACATGGTCATTCAATTTGTGTGTCATAGAGTAAATAATTAAATACCTTGCACTCAGCTCTTATTAAATTACTTGATAATTAAGTTTTCAAGTAAAAAAAAAAAAGTACAGTTCCCTTAGGTGATAAACTGTCTTTTCACTTTTCCCTCTTCTAATATGCTTGAGGTAGATTCATCTTACTCAGTCTAACTAGAGATGAAATTTTCTTAATCATCTCCCTGTCAGCCTGTGCAAAAGAAAACAAGACAAAATGTTTTGGTCCTGCCTACCACAAAAGAGACATTCCTATATTATAGAATATAAATTTCACATAATAATGATTTTTTTAATGCATCGTTTCATATAGGTATGCTATTGTCAGTCTTGGGTATTTTTCTACTTGTCACATTTTTACCACAGAATGCTTAAATGGAAACTTAAAAGGGATGAACAAAAAAATTGAGAGAGGAATCAACCTAGTTTATATTTTACAGAGAGATAACTGAGTAGCCACCAAAATTAATTTGTTCAAAGAAAGAGTAGGAAATATTGATCAAAATTAAGTTTGGAATTTTGTCTGAGGATTAAATTTTTTTCATAGTTTTCTTGGACACATGAACTAAATCAGGAGTTCTTAAATGTTTTGGCCTCAGGACCCCTTAACACTCTTAAAACTTATCTACAATCTCTCCCTACCAAGAGCTTTTGTTTATTTGGATTATGTTGTCAATATTTACTACATTAGAAATTAAAACAGAATTTTTAAAAATTTATTTATTCCTTCCTTTCAAAATATCAATAAATCCACTATATGTTATAATAAATAATGTTTTGTGAAAATACCTATATTTTTTAAATTAAAATTTTTTCTAGTGAGATGAATGGCATTATTTTTCATTCTCGTAATTTTCTTTAATGTCTGGCTTAATCAGACAGTTTTATCCTCATATCTGATTCTGCATTCAATCTGTTGCAATATGTTGTTTCATTTGAAGTATAAGAAAAATCCAGCCTCACATAGAAGTATATTTAGAAGAAGGAAGAGAATAATAGCCTTTTCAGATAACTGTGGATATTCTTCTTTGATATTACATCAAAACTTGACAAGTTGTAGTTTCTTAAAGTTTAGTTGCAATGTGGAATCTTAAAAGCGTAACAATGAACTTTTCATACTCTTCACAGTTAAATCTTCTGGTCTATATTGACCTTTTAATGGGTCTTTTATCCATGCATGTCTTTGTAACAACACACATCAGTCATTTTAAAAATATTGATTCACTGAGTTACACAGATTCTCCATATTTTGACATATTTCATTATATAACATCAAAAAATTCATTAATATCACACCATCTCATTAGGTAAGTCTTTATGGATTACCAAGGGGAGCAAGTAAATGTTTGGGGGTGAAGGAAATTTTCAGTATCTTGATGATGATAATGGTTTCACAAGTGCATACATATGTTAAAAACTCATCAAGTTATACACTTCAAACAGGTACAAGTTTCGCGTATAAGTTATACCTCAATAAAGTAAAGACAGATAGTGTGATAAACTGGAAAAATGGAGTTTCTTATTCTACTCTGTGTTCTCTACTTTTGTGTATAAAATTTTCCATTAAAAAAAAGTGAGGGGGGACTTCCCTGGTGGCGCAGTGGTTAAGAATCCCCCTGCTAATGCAGGGGACACGGGTTTGAGTCCTGGTCCGGGAAGATCCCACATGCCGCGGAGCAACTAAGCCCATGTGCCACAACTACTGAGCCCACGTGCCACAACTACTGAAGCCCACGTGCCTAGAGCCCGTGCTCCACAACAAAAGAAGCCACCGCAATGAGAAGCCCATGCACCGCAACGAAGAGTAACCCCGCTCACCGCAACTAGAGAAAGCCCGTGCACAGCAACAAAGACCCAATGCAGCCAAAAATAAATAAACAAAATAAATAAATTTTTTTTAAACAGTGGGGGAGTCTTTAAGTTTAGGAATCTGTCAACTCATGGTAATAGATTACAGTTTTCTAAAATTCTTATTATTGCCTGAAAGCTTGAATTTTATCATTAGCAGTAAATCATGTCAGTTGTCCTTGATGTGACAGGTTTATTTATTTTCAAGAAGATGTATGCCAAACACCCAAGTGTGAAAATGAAAAATGTCCATGGGTCAATTTTCAAGAAAAAATGGTGTTCCATGAAGGAAAGTGGCTATTTTAGCTCGCAACTTAAACAACCACACAGTGCTCTTCCCTGAGTTAATCTCCCACTTCAATATGCAGAGGTGCTTTATGAGCACCTCCCATTTTTGTTACACAAATATTAAAAGGACACATTCTCAAAGGTTGAGATTAAATACAATTAATAATTCTTACTACTCAGCAAGACCATTCTTAGGTAATATTGACTTTTTTTTTTTGCAACTGCCTTGATTCACACTGGTAACCC
The DNA here is from genome assembly GCF_028564815.1 of Eubalaena glacialis. Classification (NCBI taxonomy): domain Eukaryota; kingdom Metazoa; phylum Chordata; class Mammalia; order Artiodactyla; family Balaenidae; genus Eubalaena; species Eubalaena glacialis. Next base: position 31,985,913 of record NC_083727.1, read on the forward strand.
ACAGTTTTACCCACCACTGCTTTTGCATCATCAGTGCAAATGTTAACCCAGAGGAAAAAGCAAATAATATCTTAGTATTATTATAAAAATAGTTTTGCCCTCACAGACCCTAAAAGTACCTCAGCGACTGTCAGAGATCCATGGACCAAACTTTGAGAAATAGTGACTAAAGCCATAAGAGCTTAAAGCCCAACAAAAGTGTAGCCTTAGACTATTAAATCATTCATAAGATAAGCACAATGAAGCACATTTTTACTGGTCATACAGAGTGAAGTAAGGCAGAAAGAGAAAAACAAATACCGTGTGCTAACGCATATATATGGAATCTAAAAAAAAATGGTTCTGATGAACCTAGTGGCAGGACAGGAATAAAGATGCAGACGTAGAGAATGGACTCGAGGACACAGGGTCGGGGGAGGGGAAACTGGGACGAAGTGAGAGAGTAGCGTTAACATATATACACTACCAAATGTAAAAGAGATAGCTAGTGGGAAACAGCTGCATAGCACAGGGAGATCAGCTTGGTGCTTTGTGACCACCTAGAGGGGTAGGATAGGGAGGGTGGGAAGAGATGCAAGAGGGAGGAGATATGGGGATATACATATATGTATAGCTGATTCACTTTGTTATACAGCAGATACTAACACAACATTGTAAAGCAATTATACTCCAATAAAGATGTAAAAAAAAAAAAAGTAAATGATTCACGTGAGAAAAAACAGACATTTAAGCACATATCTAATGCCAATACCCCTACCTACTAAGTAAACCTTTAAGTGAGTGTATGACATTTTAGCAATATAAACATTTTCAAATTAAACATTTTAGAAATTTATTACTTATCACTGATATGACAAAGGCTCAGATTTATGGATTCTAGGAAGCTGAAAGCTATTTGTCCTAGCTACGCCTTTCACCCAAGGAAGAAAAACTGTTGACTTCCTTTTCCCTCCACCCCTTCCTACCCTATCAACCAATGGGTCAATTACGTTGACATCATTATCTTCCAAAGAGAAGACCCCCATGCTTACATACCAAACTGGGCAAGATGCAGAGCTTTTGGAGCTCTGCCCTGACCCCTAATGGTAAAGAAGCACTGAAGGTTAGAACACCAAAGTCAAATCTCAGGGTCTCCTTAGAAGTAACCCCAAAAAGTACTTTCCTTTTGGCTGAACCACCACCTACACAGGACCACCGGGAATCACTGGATGGACCATGACAAGGCTTTTAAGACTTGACAGGACTGGTCTAAGCTGTCCAGGTCTAAGAGTGATTCTAAAAAAGCGGGGACACCTGGATAGAATAAAGTCGTTGACTCAACTCACTTGGAATTCTCCATAGTTATTTCAGCCCATAAAGTCTGAGTCTGGTGTCTTGTTGGTCTGACCTATTTGACATTGGCTACAGACTGCTGACTACAGCTCTGATGAGGCTAACTGACTATGACCCTTCTCCTCTTCTATCACCATATCTACATAGGCCTGTTTGTTTCTATTTCAGCTGATGGTCGGCCCAACCCTAACCCTCTCACTGCCTCTGTTCTACAGTATAGAACTAATTGAATCCAATTAATCCAATTTAGGATCCAATCCTATGTCATTATGTTGAGTATTAAACTTCACCCTCTTTTTATCTCACATCTATCTACTCAGTTTCCTTTATCACTTCCTCACTGACTTAGTATATTCAACTGTGCCCATCTCCTTTCCCACCTCCCTCACCAACTCCTCAAACACACAAACCTCCCCTCTGTAGCTTCCTCAGCTAACTAGACTGCAGACTCAGTCACGGTGCCTCCTATCCCTAATATTACTATTATTCCTATCACTTAATATTATCACTAATATTACCCCCACCCTGCCTCCCAATCTATTGCTTCTCTCCCCCTGTAAACTGTACCTATTGTTCCTGGACAGTGTCCTTTCTCTACTATCCGCCTCATCCTATTTATCCAAGCACTGCCGCTCCCCATCCCCACTTTCCTAGAAGCTAAAGTTATAAGCTTCTTCCACTGTGTCCTATCAAAGCCCATTATTGTTAGGGATGAAGCCCTATTTCTCTACTCCTCCTCCCTCTCCATTTCTCAGATGTAGTCTTAGCCCCCCAGTGACACTATATCATTTTTTTTAAAGGATATTTATTTTAATTTTTTTTTAAAAGGAATTCCTTTATTTTTATTTTTTATTTATTTATTTATTTATTTATGGCTGTGTTGGGTCTTCGTTTCTGTGTGAGGGCTTTCTCCAGTTGCGGCAAGCGGGGGCCACTCTTCATTGCGGTGCGCGGGCCTCTCACTATCATGGCCTCTCTTGTTGCGGAGCACAGGCTCCAGACGCGCAGTCTCAGTAGTTGTGGCTCACGGGCCTAGTTGTTCCGCGGCCTGTGGGATCTTCCCAGACCAGGGCTCGAACCCGTGTCCCCTGCATTGGCAGGCAGATTCTCAACCACTGCACCACCAGGGAAGCCCTATATCACTCTTAAGGGCTACGTCTTATACTTCTCTGTATCTCATTATACCCAAGAGAAGTGCACACATTGTACACTTTCAATAACATTCATTAAATTAATGGTGAATAATTATTATTAAAGCAAAAAACACCTGGGGTTCTCAGAAAATCATGTTTGTACCTCTGCTTGCAGAAGCTATAAAGAAGTACACTGGCCTGCAAAAAAAAAAAAAATATATATATATATATCTTCTAGACCTTTCCAAATTCCCCACTGCCTCCTCTAAGAGGTATCTGACAGCTGAAAGTAAACTAGTCTTTGCAAGCACTAAACTGCTCATCAATCTTACAAAGGGTGTCATTTACTCAATTACCTTCCCTAAGGAAATATAAATGGAACAGAGCTGCAAGAGAAAAATTAATTCACCCAACTCCAGTAAGTAGCTCACAGAGAACAGCTTTCACCACCCTAGGATATCTGAGCTATAGTTCATTCCTGGATTCACCAGGAAGAACTGGTTTTTCACTTTTTTTTTCGGAATTTTAGCTGATTAATGCAGTTAGGTTTGTAAGAAGTTATACCTCAATATTAGGTAAGCATAATATCAACCACATTTCTTATTATGAGAGAATTAAAATGTAGTACCTTTCTCTTGCATCTGAATATGTGACTGTTGCCTCCATATCCTACCAAACTCCCCTAACACTCCATATAAAGATGCATGATGGCAGAAGCTGGAGAGGAAAATGCTCAGCATGGAAATGAAAAGTAGACCCAGGGAATAGCAGCAGCTGCCAGGGGATCCAAACTCAGATGCCTTCAGGAACCAACCAAGTAGTGCCAGTGAGTTAGGCAAATTGCAGAAGAACAAGAGTCAGGGGATGATGAAAGGCAGCTACTTTCAAGGTGTGCCTACAACCCCACCCAGGAAATCACTGCATGCAAGAACGTAGAGCACGTGTGGCCACATTTCTGGATTGTTCAAAGGCACCAGAAACCCAGATTTTTTACATAAAATCACCCCCAGATTGGCAAGTAATTAAAATTATAAAAACAAATTAAATTTAAATTTGTTTAAACAATTTTTAATAAATTAATATTTATTTTTAATAAATATTTTAAAATAAACAATTAAAATTGTTTATTGTTTAAATAAAAATAAACAATTTTTAATAAATTAATATTTAATAAATTTTTAATTTTTAATAAATTAAAATTTAAAAAATCCTAAATTTCCTAAAACTAAATCTCTATTTCACAACCACTTTTAGTAACTGGATTTCTATGTTAATCCTCTATGTCTGACTACTTAATTAATGATCACACCAGATAGATGAAAAGCTCAAATGCAAAAATAATAACAAAAAATCAGAAGAAAATATAAACGAAAATGTATCAAATCTTTGGTTTGGAGATGACTCTAGTCATAATAATTAAAGAAATCACAGAATTTTTTAGCTATAGTTTTACAAAAATTAAAAACATTTAGTATGAAAAATATCTTGTGACCAAAACTAAATGCAAAATAAAACCTGGAAAAATATTGAAGTCAATATGGCAAAGGGCTAATTACCTTTACTCTTAAGAAAACCTCACAAGTTGGTAAGAGACACAAGAAGAATGCACTCCAGCTCCTTATGGACAAGGATGGTTGCTGTTGCCAGTTCCTAACCTAATACAAAGTAGTGTACCCTGTGGGACTAGGGTTGAGACATCTGCAAAACCACACATGGGGTTATGACGGGGATACATTCACAATTAAATGAGCTCTCAAAAAAAACTTTAAAAGCACCAGAGGAAATCAAGTGCCACAAAAGACCCAACAAATAGTAGAATTCACACCCAAGGAACCAGATTTTCAAAACATGAATTTTCAAAATTAATTATATTGACATCATCAAAGAAATAAATGAAGGAATAGCATCCATAAAGCAAAGATCAGAACAGGAAAGGATGAAAAAGAATCAACTGGAAATCTTGGAAATGAAGCATATAGTCATTAGTTTGATTTTTGTTTTCTTTTTAATGTCCTAAATGATATAATTGAGACAGCTGTAAAGAAAATCAGTGATTTGGAATCCAGTGCTCTCCAAGAATGCACCATTAATAAATTAAGAGATAGGAAATATGTAAATCTAATAAATTCTCTCCCCAGAAAAATTCACATATGTACCTACATACAAAGTTTTATAAACAATTTCAGAAGGTTCCCAGAGTCCCTGAAGCCTAACTTCTACTCTAGAATTCTGAATACAAAATATCTTAAGATCTCAAATCGGTCTCACTCTTTAATGTATACAACACAATACTGATTCAAAGTTCAGAAAACAGACATTAAATTTGAGTTAGTATCAAATTAAAGAGAAGCCATACCAATGGAAGCCAATTAAATCTGAACAAGAGGGCGGAAGATCTAAATAGACATTTCTCCAAAGAAGGCATACAGATAGCTAAAAAGCACGTGGCAAGATGCTCAACATCACTAATTATTAGAGAAATGCAAATCAAAACTATAATGAGGTATCACCTCACACTGGTCAGAATGGCCATCATCAGAAAATCTACAAACAGTAAATTCTGGAGAGGGTGTGAAGAAAGGGAACACTCATGCACTGTTAGTGGGAATGTAAACTGGTACAGCCACTTTGGAGAACAGTATGGAGGTTCCTTAAAAAACTAAAAATAGAGCTACCATATGATCCAGCAACCCCACTCCTAGACATATATCTGGAGAAAACCATAATTCGAAAGGATACATGCACCCCAATGTTCATTGCAGCACTATTTACAATAGCCAGGACATGGAAGCAACCTAAATGTCCATCAACAGAGGAATGGATAAAGAAGATGTGGTACATACATACAATGGAATATTACTCAGCCATAAAAAAGGACAAAATAATGTCATTTGCAGCTACATGGATAGACCTAGAGTTTGTCATACTGAGTGAAGTAAGTCAGGCAGAGAAAGACAAATATCATATGATATCATTTATATGTGGAATCTAAAAAAAGGGTACAAATGAACTTATCTACAAACAGAAATAGAGTTACAGGTATAGAAAACAAACTTATGGTTACCAGGGGGTAAGGGAGGGGAGGGATAAATTGGGAGATTGGGATTGACATATACACATTACTATATATAAAACAGATAGCTAACAAGAACCTGCTGTATAGCACAGGGAACTCTACTCAGTACTCTGTAATGGCCTATATGGGAAAAGAATCTAAAAAAGAGTGGATATATGTAATGTATAACTGATTCACTTTGCTGTACAACTGAAACTAGCACAACATTGCAAATCACCTATACTCCAATAAAAATTAAAAAAAAAAAAAAGATAATACAAAAAAATAATCTGCACAAGACATGAAACTCACAAAGAAAGAGTCCTGAATCCTGCCCAGTATTCTCTGTTGCAAAACTCAGGTAAGATCAAGAAAATCAGTAATTATCCATAGCAAATACAGGACTCTAGTGTGTATTAAAACTGGCTAATTATTAAATAATAATTATCATTTTAGATGCAGATATTGCTTTAATGTTAATAAAGGCAGGAGAATATAGAGTATGTGTAATAGGCAAAAACCATTTTTTAAATAATGGTAAATGATTGATATGGGGATATAAGATGAGTGAAGTTTGAAAGAAGCTAAATTGCTCTGAATTAGAAAAGGGTGAGAGATAAAGAAGCCTGAGAGAAAAATCTAGAGAGATTGCCTATAATAAGGGGAATTTTAGAAACCAAGCTGGTAAACAGCAATGAAAGAAAACTCAGTGAGTGGAACACAGTAATCTGGGATGACCTGAACAGAGCTGTCTAATGACAATATAGGCGATCCGTGCTGTGAGCTACATAATGCAGCCCCACAATACCTTCAGTAAAATCTATATACTGCTCTTTTTTTAAAAAATGGGAGTGGGAAAGGCAATGAAGCACTGAGTTCTCCTTCAAGGTTGGTCTAAAGTAATTACAGAGAAGATATGGAAAGCTAGCCAAAATCTATATTACGCAAGAAGCATTTAAATTTGCCTTTTACAGTGAACCTAAATAGCAATGTTTGGTCTTCATCAAAACTTTGATGGAAGGCAGCTCTCTTACAGAGATTCTGAAAACACAAAAATCTTCCTTAAAGCACACTTGAAATGTTTCAGAACATAAAATTCAAATGACATATTAATTATCTTCTGTTTAAGATAGCTAAGATCTTTGGAAGGTAAAATAATGATTTCTCTGAAGATCTCTAGTGAGAATTTAGAAACAAAATTGTGTCTCTTGAACATTTTAAAAATACTTTAAACTTCAGTATAAAGATTCTTTCTCGATGTATATTTCCATAGGTTTTCTTCAAGCTGACGTGGAGAGAAATTACCTTGGTTGAAGACCTTGAAATATTTAGATACTGGTATTTATCTTCTCTGAGTATTTTCATGTTACTTCAAAAGTATACAAATCAGGTTGTCTTGAAGTTCACAATTTTATAAGACGACTGCCCAGTTTGAAATTGTATATTTTAATCACAACAGATCAGGCTCCTTTAAAAGACATTCACATTGCAAGCAATGAGAAATACCCCTGTTCTGGTTTTTCAGATTCTTCATTTGGTGTACACACTTTGCAGTCGGAAACATAATTGTGTATGAACCTGTCTCATCACATGCCGTCTCCCTGATATGATGAGAGCATTTATGTATGAATCTTTGTTTCCCCTTAAAACATGTTTTTCTTAGGGAAGAAATTAAAGGACAAGTTTTCAATCTTTGCAGGCCACCTATGCTTTCCCTTCCCAGAGTGAAACTTTCTGGCCTGGCACATTCTCTTCCTAATTAGAAGCAGTGAACACAAAAGTGCCTGGTATAGAATGCTGTGGTCACGTAGGCCTTCACTGGAGAAAATGCTTTCTTCATATTCATGAAATAAAATTAAACTGAAATGAATTATGAATCAACATTTGAAGACTTCATGATGATTGTGTTTAAAGCACAAAAGTATAAAAACTATAGGTACTAAAATCTTGATTGATAAACATGAATACTAAATATGTTCCACAAAATTTTTAATGTATTATTGTCAAAACGTAATATTTAGGAAAATATGTCGTTGAGAAAAACATACAACATAAACATTTGCCAAAACAAAATGATACTAAAGAAATCAAAATCAAAGATAATAAGTAATTTTTAAATGGCACTCACCAATCACAATTGAAGACTCACAGTGATAATAACCATTACTTTGCTTTTTCTTCAGCATGGAGCAAAGATCTATGCGATGTACCATTTCTTCTCCAAATCTGTGACTGATAAATTTTTCATAGAATTTGGGGTCTATTTTTTTCACTCCCTTGAAATAACAAAACAAAATCACATCAATCAATCATTTCACCTAGGCAACCAGTTCACATCTATACCACTTTCTTAGAACCTGATATTACATTTTGACTGCCTACTGGCATCTTAAAATGGATACCACAAAATTGTTGTAAAGTTGTTTTTAAAGTCTCTCTGCCTAGAATGAGTTGCATTTTTTTAAAAAAAATCATTAAAGAGTGTTGAGTTTGAACGTGGAAGCATTCAAATCTTCATATACTTTAAGCTTCAGAAATAATAAAGTATATCAAGTTGAAATTTGATATACCATGAGAAGAGTAATCATCTCCAACAACAATGGAGCAATGGGTGAATTTTTTTAAGTGATATGGATCTTAACATTTTACAGTGTGTAAAATGTTTTAATAAATGGATGCAATTTTTAAACTTATGTAAGAATCATCTGAAAGACAAAGGTTATTTGAAGTAGAGTAGAGCGGTCAATGGATCTTCCAAGTTTTTCTTTACCTGCCCCTCCTGATTCTCAGTGTACTTTCACAGCAGGAATAGGGCTGGTTGTTGAAAAATTACAGTGGGATGCCCTTGGTAACTTGGTAGTTCCCCCAAATATGGGAAAGAATGTCTTCCCCTCCCCTTACTATACATGGTCTTATACCCATCTCATAGTCCAAAAACACAGTCCATAAGATGAAGATACAGTACTTTACAGGGCAAGTTTACTGGCTGACCGTGCACTAACTTTTTCTTTAAATTTATATATATTTTTACATTGCCCTGGAAATACCTGTTATTTGTTAAAACTTAGAAAATATAAAGAATCTAGAAAAAAAGAAAAGAAAAATCACTCATGACCCTGTTATTTATATAAAATACATTAACCCTGTGGTGCATATCCTTCAAGTATCCTTTTTACGCATATGTATTACCAAATTATATTTATATAAATCTTACTCAAGTGCAATTAGAATACATACTCTCCCTTTGTACTCACAAAAGTTACAAAAAAATTTTAAATAGAGATATAAAAACAAAAATATTAAATCACCCCAAACTACTACTACTAAAATTTTACTATTTTATTTTTTCTATGCACAACATGAGTTATACCATGAGTACTGACAACCAGCTTTCTTTTTTCCGTTAATATGTCCTATCAATAAATAATATATTGATGTGCAAAATATTTTTACATCTCCATAGTACTCCATTGTATGGAGATATAATTTATTCATTCAATTCTTTATTGTTGAACATTTAGGTTGGTCTTAACTTTTAATATTAACATGTTTTGTTGATACATGTTTTTGTTCTATGTCCGAACTGAGCTCCCCATCTTTCCTAACCCCTTCACTCACAGACTTTCTTTCCCACCTCAGTTCGAGTTGATCAGACTGGAAGCCTTGGGGTCATCCTTGATTCTCCTCTTTCCCTCAACGCTACCTCCAATCAAATCATGTTGGCTCTACCTTCAAAACACACCCAATTCTCACCACTCCCCTGTTACCTTTGTCTGAGCCACCTCTGCTTTTGTCTTTCACCTGGATTATCCCAACAGCCTCCTGTTTTCCCACTGTTGCCTCTTCTAAAGCCAGAGTGATTTTATAAAAACATACATCCAGATCAGGTCATCCTCTGGTCAAAATTCTCCAAAAGGTCTCCATTTCTCTCAAAGGAGGAGCCAAATTGCCAGACCAGCCTGCAGGTTCCTGTTCTGCCCTCCCCCTGCTTCCTGGGCCTCATGTCCACCACTCTCCCCTTTGACCCTCTCCAGCCTCCCTGACCTCCTTGCTCTTCTGTGAACATGCCAGGCATATCCACCTCACAGCCCCTGTGCTGCCTGTTCCCTCTTCCTGGAATGCTCTTCCCCCAGATATCCTCCTCATTGCCCATCCCCATCTCCTTTAATTCCTTGCTCAAATATTACTTTAATAGGGCCTCACTTAACCATGCCATTTAATTTGTACTCCCCCCACCCAGGAGGTACTCCCAAATCCTCTCTATCCTTCTCCCTTTATACATACTTATGTATATTTTTCCATAGCACTTACCATCTTCTAACATACTCTATAATTTATGTTTATTTTCATTGTCTGTCATTAGCTGTCCCTCTCCATTAGAATGTGAGCTCCACACAAGGATTTTCATCTGACTGTTATTCTCTGAAATATCCTCAGTGCCTAGAACAGTGCGTGACATGGAGCAGTGCTTGATAAATAATTGTCACAAATGCAAAGGAGGATAAAGTTTCAAGAAGAGGATAGTTGACAATATCAAATGCTGTTCATTCAGAGTTCAACAAGAATGAAACTGAATGGATTTCTTTTGATTTGGTGAGTTGAATGCCTTGAGAGACAGCAGAGCCTAATACTGAGGGCCAGTCAGTGCATGAGTTCAAGTCCTGGCTCAGCCGCTTTTCAGCCATGTGACCTCAGTTTCCTCATCTGTAAAATAAGATTAACAATACTACCTACCTGTAAGTGTTACATGCACTAAACGAGTAAATTTATAGAAGTGCTTAAAACAGTGAAATATGGTAAATGCTATAATATATTGATATATATAATTACCATTAGTGAAAATAATAGGTAAGATTTCAGGGGGAAAAGGTTCCGAGTAAATGGAAACTGACCATTCCTATTTCTCTTTCAAATGCTTTTTCATTTGTGTGTGTTTATTGGGTGGGGGTGGGATGGAGTAAGGGTGTCATTCCCTTTGACCAGACAGAAGATCAGTGATAAGTCAGCAGAAAAATCAGGACCTTCAGTTTTCAAGATACCATTGCCAGCACTGTCTAGCCACTATAATCTCCATTTCAGTTTTGTAAGATGTCATCGTTTAAAAAATAAGAAATAAGGGAAACATATGAGCTACTCTAATCTGTTAGGCTAATTAATTTAATTTTAGCAAAAAGTAAGCACCAACTATTTTGCAAGAATTCTCCATAGATGACTTCCAACATGAATCTTAAGGAGTTATTTTTTACCAAAGAGTGAAAAGGAATTAATTCTTTAACTCATAATTTATAGAGAGAGCTGTGGTTCAAAGAGGCATGAGGCCTTAGAAGGCACTGAAGTTATATGCCCTGATCAGAAAACATCTTCAATAATAAAGATCTAGAAGATCTTTAAGATTCTATAAGAATCTGCTTTGTCTGATATATAATATTAGCATGATCTTTGTTCTCTGGGGAATTTTTTGTTTGACAATATATTTTGCAGGATTTTTTTTAGGCTCTTTTGTCCCATGGCAATATATTTCTTTTCTAGTAAAATCTATGTGAATTAGTCTCACCATCCAGCTGCAGCAGGTGGTGTTCTTCCTTCATAATAAAGAAACGACTATCATTCAAAGAAAATAAACAAGTACATCAAAATTGCATGTCTTTAGAGTAAGACTAGGCAGCCTCCTATTTTCTGAATGGATCCACTGGGTTGCCAAACTAGTCCCAGAGGCATCACCCTGGCAAGGTTATATTTTAAAGCTTAAAAGGCTGGTTTTCAGGTTTCGGACCACAAATTTTTCTTTGCTTCCCTTTTTCACAGCCCAGACCCTTTCCAAGGTACCCTGTCATTTAAAGAAAGATGGAGGTATGATATGTTAGGAAAGCTCAAAGAAAAACCACAGAAAAATGGTTAAAGCCAGGAAAATTTGACCTGTAAAGGCTGAGAGAGTTGGGATTATTTCCAACAATATGTAGGGTATCTTCAACAAAACCACGCTAAGGGTGTTGCATTTCTGGAATTCTGAATATGCCTTGTGATTGTCTAGTACTATGTTTGAAAATTACGTTTGCCTTGGACCTAACAGAAACAGGGTATACTTTTTTAAGGCTTCATATTGATAACTGTACCCAATATAACTGACATATCAATTATGCATCATAACACTGAAGGAGAAAATAGGAAATTAAAGACAGAACATCACACTTTGAAACAATAAATTAGTGGCAAGAAATATCAAACAGAAAAACTTTTCAAGACTATCCTAATTAATCATCAGAAATGACTGAAGTTTTACTTCCCTTTGGCCTAGTTTCAAGTACTGTTTAGGGAGAATTATCAGTGCTGTTCAAAGCCACTTGATAACTTCTGATACAATGGACCATGAAACCCTGAGGAACTTCATTCTTGACTGTAACTTGGCATGCAAAGAGCCAATACAGGAAAAATGCCCTTGAGAGTGTGATGTGTAGTTTTAGAATCATCTGATGGCTGCATCTGGTAAGTCATGGAAATTATTTACTCGGGAAGCACTCACCGTATCATTTATATTTAGTTAAATGATGTGTATAATTTAATAGGCACCAAAGAGGGCTCAGTCTTATATTACTATGCATCCAACTCTATTTTCAATATAGGAAGTAAACAGAGCCACAAAATGTGAAAATTCACATTAATGTGTGAAAATCATTCAGTTAAGGTTCTGAAAGATAAAATACTTTTTATTTATCCTTAGTTTCTACAACAAAGTTATTGAGATCAGAAAAACAATGGAATGCCAGTTTTGTTAAGAAGGTTAACTTTTTTTGTAATAGAAGATAATTTCACATTGTTACTTGTTATCTTATTATAATAATCGCAACTTCCATGATGAAAAAATAAACAGCCTGCATATCAAACAAAAAAATTGTGTCCTTCTGAGGTTAAACTTGATATTCCTGGAGCGCCGTTGTTTTCCAATAGTTTATTCCTGTCACCCAACAGCTATGAAAGAAATGTATGTTTCCTGTGATAATGGCATGAAACCAAAATTCAGGATGCAAATTAAGAGCCAAACCAAATTGGCCTGTCATTTTGGGCATCAGCTGATTAAAGAGGAATGGCAATCTTTTACACTCATTTTCATAAGTGGAAAAAAGTTACATATCTTTAGTGATACGATATTGGTTAAAAAACTAAAATTATTTTTAATGATGAATAGTCATCCTAGTGAAAAGTTACATACTGGTGATTCAAAGTGATAAAAAGATTATATTGACAAGGGGCTTCCCTGAAGCAAATCTTACTTTACAATTCTTAATGACTCCACCTCTCAGCAAAACTACATTTTTCACTCTTACTTGTATTTCCATCTTTCTCCTCATACAGACACTTGATGACCTCCTTGTTGGCTGCAGTCCTCCCTCAGCCCCTCTCAGTGGGGAAAATGGAGGCACTTCCTATTCAGGCTCAATTCCACCCAAGCCTGTTCTTGACAGGGATGGAAAGAGATGAGGAGTCTTTACCACACAGCTAATGTTCTCTAGAACAGCATGGTGGTTTGAGAGCCAGTGCCCAGCACCCACAAGTGAGAACTGCCTTGAAGCCTTCCCATCTCCTCCTGCAGCTCTTGGCCAGCCTGTGGGCCTGGGCTCTGCCTCGACCCTCTGTCCAGCAATGGCCATTTCCTACCTGCCTGGGGCCCTGACACCCTCCCTCATGCCTGTCAGTAACTTCAGAGATGAAAAAGTAACGAGTGATGGAAAACAGAAAAAACAGTTGTACTTTGCTCATTGTTTTGTACCAATCTGAAAAAACTGATGCTTTCTACCATCAGTTTAACAATAATAGAAAATACTTACATAGTATTTACTATGTACAAGCACTGCTCTAAGAACTTATTAACTTGTTTAATAATTGCAATAACTGTATAAGATTAGTACCATTATTATCCCCAGACAAGGAAACAGTCACAGAGAAATCAGGTCACTTACCGAAGGACACACAGCTAGTAAGAAGTAGAGCTTGGATTCAGATTCAGGATAAGTGGAGAACACAGATAAATTGAAAAGAACAGAATGATAATATTCAAGCTCTTTCACTATTTAAAATACTAAAATTCTAAGAATATTAATCATTCTTAAGATATAATCATATATACTATATTTCTAAAACCAATGTGAAAATTACTTTGAGAATCTCTAGCATCTAAAATACCTGCATTTAATATGTGCATTAGTATTAATAAATAAAGTGATAATTATATGTCCATAGTAATTGAATTTCATAAAGGGAGAAGAGAAAGAATTCATAGATGCTACTTCCACATAGTAAAAATTACCCAAATAATCCAGTCTATAAAAAGAACTCTTCTTATACTGCAAATATGCAAATAATCAACTAAAATACTGGCAGAGATTATCTGCGTTTTTTAAACCAACTGTTTATTTGAGTATCCAGTATTTCTCAATTCTTCATTTTACCTTACGCTGGAGCATCTATGCATCTCATTTTATGAGGCTTTTCAAAAGCCTCATAAGGCTTTTGAAAGAGGTCATCCTCTTAATCCCTCTGTTTATATACTTGCTTTTAGTACTACTGTTTTGTTTAATCTTGAGGCTTTAGAGAAAGAAAAAGTAGAAACTCTTTACCCTAGCACTATATCTAACATTTACAATATTGCACCTTTCATCAAATAATAAGTAGAAACAAAGCTGCTAGAGCTATATTTTTAATCTATTGTTGACACCTCCTTCTCCCTGTCCTAACACTGAGAAGAGCTGGATGCTTCTTGGGGTTATCAAGTGACAAGGAAAGCTGTCACAGAGGGCAGGTGATAGGACAACTCCTGGTAGCAGAAGCCACTTCACAAAAAGCACCAAGAGAATATGCTGTATTGTTTCCTGGGCCTGGAGTTTCCTTCCATGAGGTGCTGGCCTCAAAAAGAACAGAGGAAGAAACATGAATTTGGTCCACAAACATGTAGCTCACTTATACTGACTAACGACATGTTAACTGGGAGAGAACATGTTGATGGCAACCAGTAAGTTCTCAAGGCCGCAGACTCAATGCAACAAGCACAGGGATGTTTCAATACCTTTATTTACAACACAGACTGTTCCCATATAAGCTCATTCTTTGTCTACTTAGCAAACCGCAATTCCTCCTCAAGCTTTCTCAAGTATAGCGTAAGAAATCAGGTGCTGTTTGGCCATATAACTGTTTATGATATTTGTGTATGGCTTTTCTCATTCCAGTGAAACAAAGAGCCTCATAACTCAGGCATCCAAGAATGCTTCCTTGATAGCCCAATCTCAGCTGGACCCTCAACTCCCCTTGATCAAACTCCAGCTGTGTTCTTGGCTCAACGCAGCCTGCGGTCACTCAAGTGTAAACAAACTACAGCTTGCTCCTCCCCATCACATCTGTTTTCTTAATATTTTGCTTCTTTTTTTTTTAATTAATTAATTTATTTATTTATTTATGGCTGTGTTGGGTCTTCGTTTCTGTGCGAGGGCTTCCTCTAGTTGCGGCAAGTGGGGGCCACTCTTCATCGCGGTGCGCGGGCCTCTCATTATCGTGGCCTCCCTTGTTGCGGAGCATAGGCTCCAGATGCGCAGGCTCAGTAATTGTGGCCCACGGGCCCAGCCGCTCCGGGGCATGTGGGATCCTCCCAGACCGGGGCTCGAACCCGTGTCCCCCGCACTGTCAGGCAGATTCTCAACCACTGCGCCACCAGGGGAGCCCAATATTTTGCTTTTTGGAGCAAATAATGACATGTTCTCCTGAATTCACCCACTTAACCATTTATCTCTATCAACTAAAGATAAAACATAAAATATCCCCCACCTCACCAAATCTCTCCCCAAATACGAGCCATACACATAACTTAATCTGTTTTCCTCATTCATTGCAATAGCTTTCCCTTCTAATCAATAGTTCTCTCCACATTAAGTAATGCCAGCAAGCCACTGATGCAAAACATTCTCAGGATCTCAACAATGAAAGGGGACAGTGAAGCGTTCTGCAGAAGCACATTCAGAAATAAGTTCACAGAAAAATCCTAATGAACAATTTAAACTCGGCCTATAACATTGGCCTATATACTGCAACATATTTATATTGTGGTTGAATCCGTTCTGCTTTTATAGCCTAGAGGGCAGAAGCATGGAACCATTCATGTAAACTGGTTGGATTAACCACAGACAGAATTTCAGACCAAACTATAGCCTCAGATTCAACCTAAATGAGAGCTGAATACCTAGACAGTGTAGCAGGGACTGTACATTGACAAAATATTTTAAATGCATCCACAGACATCACTAAGTACAGCACTTAATGTTAAGCAAGAAACACCTAGAGCGTTTTTGTAGCTCATACGGCTCCTACGCATCTGGTACTTTCTTCTTTTCCCACTTTCTTATGAATTAATCAATTTCCTTGACTCCCCTCCCATCAACATTCTTCCTTCCTCCCTCCCTTCATTCTCAGAGAACATCTTACTTCCCCTAACTCATCCTCTTTCAATTGCCTGGGCATATTCCCTGCACACCACGTAGGACAAAGCCCCTTCCTAACAGGAAGTCATCCCAACAAGAACTAAGCTAAGGAATGGGAAAGAAATAATGACACCAAGGTTCACACTGAGTGTGCTATAGGGTAGGAAATGGGGCAAGCAAGAAACGTGCTCACCAATACAAGCCTTTTCACTCACTTGGTTGGAAACGTTCCCTGGATATCATATTAGATAAAAGGAGATTTAGGGGAAAAAAACCCACAATAATTGGATATAGAACAGTCATTAAACATATATCCTGGGAATCACGTGTAGCCCTTAAACCAATTTCAAAATGAATATTTCTCTCCAGGTAGAGCAAGAAATGTATTCATAGATTTTCTTTTTCAATGTGACACAGATTGCTATGTAAAATAATTTTATATATAACATGCAATTGGAATCTTTCTTTTGACCACATTTCAAACTTAATCTAACATTTAATTGTGAAATCACCCTTTGGTGTACTCTTGAAATACAGAATTAAAAGGATTACATAGTTTTTCTACCGGACTCATAATCAGCATAATATACGAATATTCAATTACATACTGCTTCCCAAAAAGTACAGTAAAAAAAAAAAAGATAACACACCAGCCAGTAATTTTTAGAGATTTTAAAAATTAAGAATCTCTTCAAAATTTCAGAAGCACTTCTAGACTAATAAAATAAGCAACGGGTTTAGTAGGCAAAAAATAAATAAAAATAAAAATAGAAAAGTTAACAAGAAGCAAGGAATCTTAGGATGATAGTATGCCAAAGATCATATACACTGGCATATTCCGTTTGCTCTTCTGCTCTACCCAGTACATTCATCACCCAGGAAAGCTAGACCAGCCAAACCTGACACCATCCCCTGCACGTCTACCTCATCCCTACTTTGTACAATTTAGGTACATGCCAGTAGGGATACGTGTGATAGAAAGTTACAATCTGTTGGGAGGTATGTTTGACATGATTTCCCTATCCATTCAGCTAATTCCCAGGTGATTACTCCCCCCACTTGATTCCTTTTAATTAAGTTCTAGAAATATTTGCACTGGAAGTTCAAGAGCACAAAGTCCTCTGTTTACCATTCTCTGATTTTTTTTTTTTAATTATTATTTATTTATTTATTTATGGCTGTGTTGGGTCTTCGTTTCTGTGCGAGGGCTTTCTCTAGTTGCGGCAAGTGGGGGCCACTCTTCATCGCGGTGCGCGGGCCTCTCACTATGGCGGCCTCTCTTGTTGCGGAGCACAGGCTCCAGACGCGCAGGCTCAGCAATTGTGGCCCACGGGCCTAGTTGCTCCGCGGCATGTGGGATCTTCCCAGACCAGGGCTCGAACCCGTGTCCCCTGCATTGGCAGGCAGATTCTCAACCACTGCGCCACCAGGGAAGCCCCCATTCTCTGATTATTGGGATAGGTCAGGGAGGGTGAGGAGCAAGATGGAATCCAAAGGGACCAAGTCATGAAAAACAGAATGGGTATGAATAGGAAGAGGATGCTGCTAAAGGTGCAGGGCGGGCCACTAGAGAAAGTCACAGAACATTCTCCCAGGTAATGGCTGATTAAGATCCCACAGCAGTGGGCTTCCCTGGTGGTGCAGTGGTTGGGAATCTGCCTGCCAATGCAGGGGACACAGGTTCGAGCCCTGGTCCAGGAAGATCCCGCACGCCACGGAGCGACTAGGCCCGTGTGCCACAACTACTGAGCCTGCGCTCTGGAGCTTGCGTGCCACAACTACTGAGCCCATGTGCCACAGCTACTGAAGCCCGCACGTCTGGAGCTTGTGCTCCGCAATGGGAGAGGCCACTGCAATGAGAAACCCGCACACCACAACGAAGAGTAGGCCCCGCTCGCCGCAACTAGAGAGGGCCCGCACGCAGCAATGAAGACCCAACACAGCCAAAAATAAATTAATTAATTAATTAGAAAAAAAAAGATCCCATAGTAGTGCTGAAGACAAATGTGAAATCACTCTGAAAGAAATGTTCTGGTCTAAATAATGTTATGTAACAAATTGTTGTAGTCAAATTCAGCTGTGGGGAAGGCCGTAGCCAAGGAAGGAAGAAAAGTACTTTCACACTCTGGCCATCAGCTTGAGGGCAGTGTAAAGACACAGTTGTACTTACAAGGCCTTAAAGATGGGTCTCCAAAATGGTGTCACAACGTTTACTAACAACTAAAAATGTTGCTATCAGGTAGGTTATAGAGAAAGAACACTTACTGCAGGAACCAAGCTGGAGTTCCTCTAGTCAAGGGTGGCTAATCCCTCAGGCAATATGAGCTAGATTTGTTAGGTCTTAACTACAGTTAATGTGAAGTTTTGTCCTGGCAAAGAGACCAATAACATTTTTTTTCTTTAATTTACAGGAGTAATCAATTAGAAGAACTGAGCAATTTAGTATTATTCTATTTTTAAGGTACGTCTCCTTGGGAGAATAAGATTCGAATGAATGGTCAAAATAAATCAGCTCATACTTAGGAATGGAAATATAATTCCAACGTAAACTAGTTATAGTTTTGGATTGCAACCTTACCTTCCCCTCAAATCTAAATGGGGCTCGCAAGAAAAATACAGCTTTACCTTCTTTTATTTTGCAGTTAATTATAGTTAACAAGAGGTGACTGGCCAGTGAGCTTGGGCACTCTTTGCAGTGGTAGAGAAAATCTTATTGCCATTCAAATAATTTTAGCTGGTTTGCTTCTATGTGACTATTCACGTGGGTTGGAAATTAGCTGTTACCTATTAAACAAGCTAATTTTACATCAACACCATTTTGGAATAAAGTTTACATTTTCTTGATCGTATGTTCCATTTTGCCTTTAACCATAATCAACCCACTACAGGGCTTCCCAGTTTCGTACAAGATCATTATGCTCCATTCTGTCCTTGACTAGAAAAATGAAATCTAGAGAGATCTCAAAATGTCTAAAAATGACTTGAGAAAAAAATTTTCCCATCACTAATGGTAATAGTTGAGACAGAGAGAACCTTTATATTGGAATACAGTTAAGGCAAACCCATGCAATTCTAATTACCCTGAATACTTCATTATTGCATCTTTTAATACCAGCTCTAAAACTCTGTTTCTTAAATTACACTTAAATCAGAAATTTGCCTGTGGATACAAGTGCTAGAAAATAAGTAAAAATGTCCATGGAATCTGTATGTTTGAAGCAAAAGTAACATTTAAGCTTGAGTTATCACGATCAGCATTTCCTAAACCGTGTGCTGCCGAACACTAGTGCTACAACACGATGGATGAAAAAAGGCCACGCTGATCAACTACATCTGGGAAACGATGCTGAAGTAGAATGTATAACTGTTCAAAATATTCACTGCCCTTCTGGTGGTGTCCTTTTCTGCACACGGGTTACACCTCCTGCTCTGCTGAACTCAGAAGGGACCACATGACCTGCTTTGGCCGATAAGATGTGAACAGGAATGACGTGTGTCACTTCTTAGCAGAAGCTTTCAGCTTGTGAATCACCATCTCTTTTCCTTCTGCCAAAGACCAGCAAAGTCCTAAACGGAAGCTGCTCGGCCAAAACCCTGAATAAAGACAACATGGACCAGAGCCACAGATGACCTGTGTCCAGAGGCAAAAACTAAACCTTTGTTGCTGTAAGCTCTTAAGATTCACACTAAACATTCACATTTCAGAGATCCTAAGAAGTCCTGAAATAAAGACCCAGATTAACTTTATTTAACCCATCACTGCTAGCACGCATTTGATCACAGAATCCTTACCTCATATAAAATCCTGAGAAATGTCCTGAGAGAACATTTTCAGGAAATGTCAATGAAGATACTTACTTCAAATCTCCATTCCACTTTGCACAGACTTATTACTAGGTTGACTGTGTCATTTCTTCTAGGGTTTTCAAATTTTTCAAAATCTCTAACAGAATAAGGGTCAACCAGGAGCCATTTTGGTATTCTGACATTAATCAATTCCCAGAATTCTTCCTTAAAACTAATTTCACTTTCTGCTTATTATTTTCTATATGTTTCACTATTCAAAGACGTATAAATTACTGAAAGGTTACAAATGAACATTTAGTCTACCTTTGTAGATATCATTTCCAATTTTTAAACAATTATAAGCATACTTATTTAGCTTTTTTCAATATATGGAAACAGACAACAGAACAGCATGAAGTTGAAAAATGCATTCAAAACAAAATTGAAGTCAGTTGCTATAGACAGTGCTCGGACACACAACAGATGACACAGTTGACTAATAGCACCTAGAATCTCAGAAGAAATTACAATTCCATCTCACAGCAGATTTCACTGAATTTTTAGTTTTAAAAAAAAAAAACACATTAAAACAAAATGTGTGATTTTTAACTAAGAAAAATCCGAAGAGAATTCCATACTATAGCCTTAAATCTAAGTGCACCTGATAGTATGAAAAGAGGCTCAAAAACAACCAGAAATTGTGATTAAGTCATTTGGCATTGGGAGATTCGGGAACAGGTTACTGAAACAATCTGCTTTATCTTGTACCAAGGATATTTCTAAGGCCAGCTTTTGTCTGGAATAATAAAGGTTCGCTGATACGAAGGGCACCTAGAGTGCCTTCTTTCAGGGAAGGAGAGAAGACAGTGGCAGTGCAGTCTGGCAGGGCCTCTTCTGCTACAGTGATGGGCTATTCTTCACAATAAGGGTCCCTGTGAAAGTGACCTGCTCAGCCTCTCTAATGCCTGCCCTGAAGCCACTCCCCTCCCTTTCTGAAGGTGGTACCTACCGAGACTCAGCCCCTCTGGTCCCCTTTTGACACCTTCCATGCCTCCTTACAGTGGAGCACCCACCCACTGGGAGTGAGAATCCGCAGATGACTTCTGAACTCTCTCACCAGTAGGCCTGCTCCTCCCTGCACAGCCTTTCCCACCCGGAAGTAGCTTCTCACGCAAGTCCTGCTGGTCCCAGCTGCTTCCTGGCCACACCTGCACATGATTTGGCATTTATAGATTTCTCTATCTCCCAGTTTCACTAAAAATGTAGTCTGTGGTATGTTCCCAATTGTCTTTACTGTTCTGTAGGTTTTCCAGGAGGAGAGGTAGCAAGATTGCCACCATACTCCTACCAGTACTCAAAGACCTTTCCCCTGTTTGTCATTTTCCTTCCATGCATACAAGAAAGCTAATCTACAATCTAAAAAAAATTCTCCATGTCAAGCCAAATTAGCCTATTTGGTCATAATGCTTGCCTCATAAGACATGTCAGAAGAGCCCAGGAGTCAAGAGTCATTGAGACCAAGCGCCTCCTTTCACTATGAGCACAGAGGTCCAGAAAGGTAATGAGGGCTTCCCTCGTGGCGCAGTAGTTGAGAATCTGCCTGCCAATTCAGGGGACACGGGTTCGAGCCCTGGTCTGGGAAGATCCCACATGCCGCAGAGCAACTGGGCCCGTGAGCCACAACTACTGAGCCTGCACGTCTGGAGCCTGTGCTCCGCAACAAGAGAGGCCACGATAGTGAGAGGCCCACGCACCGCGATGAAGAGTGGCCTCCGCTCGCCGCAACTAGAGAAAGCCCTCACACAGGAACGAAGACCCAACACAGCCAAAAATAAATAAATAAATTTATGAAAAAAAAAAAAAAAAGAAAGGTAATGAGATTTTGTCCAGGGCTAACCAACAGAGATAAAACAAGAAAACTCAAGCTCCTTCCAATGTATTACAGAGACTCCTTTGAGAAGGAATAGTCAGTACTCCTGAGTTTTCAAATGGTTTATAAAGGCCCATTATCATGCAGACCCAGGAACAAGCGTGGCAGCCAAATTACACCAGGCCAGTTACCAAAATCCCCAGAAAACGTGCGACCTGATAGATAAATGAATAAATAATCGTTGGTTGTAGGTAAGGATAGATGACAGCAGAGAGTCCTAGCTGGGGAAGGATGTAGAAGAAAGTTGGAATTTGGCCAATTTTTAATTACAATCTTGGTCCTGTATATCCAATCACCAAATAACTCAGGGACTGGGTTTTCCTTTTAGTTGTACCATCAGAACAGAATTTTCATCCACACACTCTTCTTTTCCACTACCCATTTCCACTCCCACTGATGCCTGCCACATACCTTCATCCCTAATTCTCCCAACCTCATCATCATATGGTCCAATAACCACCCCTCTGCCCTTGCTATGTGCATATTGAATTCCGCACTCAAAACAAACCAGTCTAAGTGACAATGGGAGCGAACAATTTCAAGGATCATTTCTTTCATTCTCAAGTTCTCTCACTGTCTGACTCTGTGAAAAACTTCTATAAGGAAGTGCCGATTAATAACCAATAGCTTTGATTTTAAGTGCTACATTAGTAATTTGAAAGAGTCATAACTCAGGAAAGATATCTAAGAAGCCCAGAAAATAATTCTTGTTTAAAAACAACTGATCTATCCATGAAAAGACTGCGTTTATTTCTTGACGAATCTGGATCTGCATTAAGATGCATGTTTGATTTGAAACTGGTCTTCTTCTGCCACCAAGTGTTAGCACACACTTCTAACCAACCAGTTTCTGCAATGTTCAAATCACAGAAATACAATGTCACTCAATGTGAAAAATAAATCCAAAAGAATACACTGTAAAAAAGCACTGACCTAAACAAGTAGTCGTCTAACCATATGAAACAAATATACTCTAAAGAAATTATACAAATAAATAAATTTTAGCTACTCTTCCAGAGACAAAGCAATTTAATAAGATTTTCTGAGGCTTCATTCATTTGATTTAAGAAACTACAACTTTGAAAACACAGTGATAATCAAAATAGCTTTACGATACACAAAACTACTTTCAAGGGAATTCCCTGGTGGTCCAGTGGTTAGGACTCCATGCTTTCACAGCTGAGGGCGTGGGTTGAATCCCTGGCCAGGGAACTAAGATCCTGTAAGCCGCACGGCGCAGCCAAAAAAATAAATAAACTACTGTTAATACTCTCTTATGTGATATATTCCACTAGAATTTTATGAAACTAAGAAGATGTAAAACTAACACATTGACTAAATGCCTCCTGGTGTTAGAAAAATATATAATTATCCAAAAAAGTCTTATGTTTCCCAGAATCTCAGTTAGAGAACTTAGTTCTCTAGCTTGGGAACCAGAATACCATGCTGTAGCAGAGGAAGTTCCATATCGAGAAATTTGAAGGAGAGTTTCGATATATGTTAGTAGTGTATAGGAAAAGGTCAGGAGGATATACTAGTAGTGGTACCTAAGAGAGAGAAATTATATTGGGAGGAAGGGAGTGGGACATTGGTGATGAGGGGGAAAAATGTATCTTTCACTCTGTAGGTTTGTATGTATCAGTATTTGGATTTTTTTACAGTGAGCATATATTCATCTAGCACTTCTGTAATTAAAATAACTTTTAAAATAACAAGTACTTGAAATGAGACAAACTTCCTAATATGAGTGGAAAAAAGTATTTCACACCCCTCTCTCTCTCTCCCCCCTTTTATTTCATTATCAATCTTAAGTAAACTGAATGCTGGTAATACATTCCACTTTTGACTTTATCAATGGTCTGTCTCACCCTTGTAAATAAGTGGACCCAGAATGAAAACCCAGAAGAGAATTAGTGCTGAGAGGAAAACAGACAGCTGGAAATGTAAAAAAAAGCTAAGAAACTAAAGAGTCACATATTTTAAAATAATCTGCATTCCAAACCACAAAGCATAATAAAAATCTACTGATGTGTATGCCACCTTTTCATATTGGTTTTAACTTTTACAATGGACCCACTGATTTGCTGCATAAAGAAAATACTGGCTCTGCATAGCACAGGGAGATCAGCTCGATGCTTTGTGACGACCTAGAAGGGTGGGATAGGGAGGGTGGGAGGGAGGCTCAAGAGGGAGGGGATATAGGGATATATGTATACATATAGCTGATTCACTTTGCTGTACAGCAGAAACTAACACAACATTGTAAAGCAATTATACTCCAAAAAAGATGAAAAACAAAAAAAAGAAACTACTGGCTATTTATTTAAGCCTGTACATCTCAAAGTATACTACTCTTCAGACCATCTGGATCAGAACCCCTGTCACACTTACTGAATGAAAGCCAAGGTCTTAGGTCCAATTCCAGATCTGAACTCAGAGAACGGAAATCTGCAGCTTCAACAAGTACACCAGGTGACTCATGAATCCCAA
The DNA here is from genome assembly GCF_028564815.1 of Eubalaena glacialis. Lineage (NCBI taxonomy): Eukaryota > Metazoa > Chordata > Mammalia > Artiodactyla > Balaenidae > Eubalaena > Eubalaena glacialis. Next base: position 32,010,099 of record NC_083727.1, read on the forward strand.
AGTTTAAGACATATTTTCTTAAGCATTCAGAAACACTAACCATCATAATAGTAAATAGAAACAGAGTGATTCCACAAATTAAAGGCAAATATTCTTATTTGGCTTTCTGAAAGACAGTAAGATCTTAGTTTATTTTCCAAAGATTAACATTCTAATCAAAACAAAACGCAACCTGATTTAGATTTTATACAGTCTTCAAGCAGGGACTGTTTCTATTTCGATCATCACTCTATGCCCAGCACCCAGTGTCTGACACATAGTAGGCACTTGATAAACAGTTGTTGAATTAGTAGGATTCAGACCAAGGAGCTCCCCACATAGAGAAATGAAACTGGATGGACAGGACTTGACAAGTGGGAGGGAAGAAGATGAGACTGAGAATGAGGTAAGAGGGATTCTGGACGGGGCTCTGCAACTGAGGACGATGTGATCTCATTTCAGTCACTTAACTTCTAAGTCTCAGATCCCTTTTCTATAAAGTAAAGGAGCAGATTCCATGAAATCAACTGCCAAGAAATCATTTAAAATGCATGCAGTCTGAAATGTTGAAATACAAATTCTAGAGTTAATTTAAACGTCCCTTTGATAAACGTCCTTGGGTGCTCTCATTTCAAAGTTAATATTATAAAGACAGAAACATTTTGAAATGTGGGTATTACCTTCACCACTGATTTGTCATTCTGTGATTAAGTTTGATACCACTGGGAAGAGGACAATCCATTTGAAAGCAAAACAAGAAAGATAATGAGTAAAAAAAGTAAACTGTCAATCTACAGGTTTTGTCAGTTGTTATCATTCCTAATTCCAAAATCTATGATTTACACAAATGATTTTACCTAAATATTCTGGAATGGTACCTAATATAGTTATTATTTAATTTGGGCATAGCTATAAAAAAAAAACATGCAAGATATTGGTGGGGGGGTGATTTTTTACAATAGTTTCTAGAAAACTCATAACCACAGGATGGTCGACCACCCAAACACATGTTTTTACAGGACCAAAAAGACTTTCTGAGCACAGAGACATTAAATACAAACTGTTGAATTTAGAAAAAAGATCTACTTACTAATAAACATGACCTTCATTTATAGAGCTGCAAATCAGTCTTAACTGCAGCAAAGGGTCATGGAGAGCAGGAACGAATACTAATCTGCATGCCCATCTCCAAAACTCTGGCACATCAGGGCAGGTCAGCAGATGTCTTAATTTGCATGAGAACCTCCCTAGGCTGAAATGGGAAAAAAAAGGAAGGGTGCCCTTAGGATTCCAAGCGAACTGCTCGTGACTCCAGAGAAAAGTCCAAAGTCACTCCAACCTCTGAGAGAGGAGGCAGTGGCCTAGGAAGGCAGAAAGTCACCCTGAGATAGGGGAAGTCAAAAGACATGTCCCCTGGCTGTGGCACTGCTGACCATTCTCAGGGAGAAGTACTTTTAAGTACTGAGCTGGGGAGTGGGGAGCCCTTCTGTTACCCTCTTACCCAGTCCCTGGAACACTTGTTCCACACCCTCAATGGAGACAACTGCTGAAAGAGCAAGGTGGCTTTTTGGAAACCATGAAAGAGCTATGTAAAGGGGGGGGGGGACAGGGGGGGCGGAGCTTGTCCCACCTTGAAGAACACAGCTTCAGGAAGCAGCACCAGTGTATGCAGGCCAGTGGAGAAAGCTTTGAGTGCAGCAGGCTGCAAACAACCAGAAGCAAAGAACGCAGCGAAATACAACTCTGGCACCGCCCCCAAGGCTTTTCAAGGGATGAAGCAGATGTGGCAACAGATGAAGCAACAGTAAGTGATGGTCAGAGTGTGGGGCTAATAGCCACGGTGGCAAAGGAGGGGACAGCTGCCATGGCCTCCATGGAGGCTCTTGAGCCAACTCAGCATCCTTGGGAATTGTAACCAGACTGACTTGGAATTCCAGGAGCAATAGTGGCAGGGGTGCCAAAAAGCACTACAAATGCCCCTCATGCCCCAACCATGCTCAGGGCTGGTGTGGCTGGCAAAACAGGGCTTATAGGAAAAATGTTCACTGACCTTCTTCCGGAGCCGTGGTGCTTTGGACAATTTCATGAAGGTCAAATGAGGCTTAAAAGTTCTGCTTTCTCCTGCCAAGATACCTTTTTCTTGAAATGTCCTTTTTGCAGCATCTGAAGAAAATAAAAAGAAGCACAAAAGTGCTACCGTATGATCACCATATGAGACAAGAATCTAAAAAAGAGTGGATATATGTATATGTATAACTGAATCACTTTGCTGTACACCTGAAATTAACACAACATTGTAAATCAACTATTCTCCAATAAAATTAAAATTTAAAAAAAATGCTAATATAACACATGGCAGTCTTTAATCATAAAAATGGCATTTCAAAAGATAACAAATTATCTTATAAGGAAGATTATAAACCAGTTTGAGTTTTTTTTGAGAGAGGAAAAAACACAATATGTATGATAACAAACACATTACAACAGTTAAATCTGCAGTGATGTCAAACTTTCGGTAAAGCACACAAAAGCCACAATTTGAGAAAGAAACATTTAATAAATAAAATAACTCTTGGCTGATGTGATGCAGATTTCACACAATATCCCAGTGGTGTCCATATGTATAAAAAAAGGACTAGCTTATCTGTAAACCCTCATATCTAAAACTTCTGCTTCTAACCAAGATAGAATAACAGGAATCGGATTTACCCTCCCATCTAAAACAACCAAAAACAAGGACAAAGTATACGAAACAATGGTTTGCGAGACACTGTACACCAGGCAATGAAGGTCGGTGATCCCTCAGAGATGAGAAACAGACAAGGTAAGCCCTTCAATTGTCCAGTTTACGTCCCTGGGTGTCTAGGTCTCTGCTCAAGGAAGAGAAACCCAGATGGAGCCCAGTCATCACACTAGGTTCAGAAAAAAGAGCAGAGAGTAGAAAGACCAAGGCATCTGGAGCTCATGGGACAGAGTGCCAGAGAAGTGAGTCCTGCAGAGAGAAAACTGCAGAGATCTGCAAAGGGTCCCCCTAGTGGATTCAGCTAAGCCACTGACCAGCACGTGTGTGTGAGCAAACTACCAGAGGCTGGAAAACACTCCAAAGGATTAGGGAGAACATGCCCAGCTGTCACCCAGGGTTAGGAATTCTGTCTGTTCCCATCAGCCAGACTGGAAAACCTCAAGATTCATGGGACACTGGGCAGAGTAATCTAAGGGTCTTGCCTCAGTGGAGAGGAAAAATTAGCTCTGGCCTGGTACTGCTCTAGTCCCACCTAACAAATCTTAGAAGCAAGACGCCAAAGGAAAAACCTGTTTCCAAGTAATTTAATTATGTCCCAGAACCAAGCCCAAGAATAATTATAGTAAAACAAATTATCCAACACCCAACAAGGTAAAATTTATAATGTCTGATATCTAATCAAAAATGACCAGGCATATAAACAAACAGGAAAATATGAGCCACAATGAGACGATAACTTGATTCATCAAAAGTGACCCAGAACTGGGCTTCCCTGGTGGCACAGTGGTTGGGAGTCTGCCTGCCGGTGCGGTGGACACGGGTTCGAGCCCTGGTTTGGGAAGATCCCACATGCCGTGGAGCAACTAGGCCCGTGAGCCACAACTGCTGAGCCTGCACGTCTGGAGCCTGTGCTCCGCACCAGGAGAGGCCGCGACAGTGAGAGGCCCGCGCACCGCGATGAAGAGTGGCCCCCGCTCGCCGCGACTAGAGAGAGCCCTCGCACAGAAACGAAGACCCAACACAGCCAAAAATGAATTAATTAATTAATTTAAAAAAAAAAAAGTGACCCAGAACTAACACAGATGTTAGAATTAGCAGATAAGGGCTTCAAAGTAGTTACTATAACTGTATTCTTTCTGTTCAGAAAGTTAAGTTCAGACATGCAAACTATAAAATAAAAGACCCAAAATAAATTTATAGAGATTAAAACTGCAAGGTCTGAGAAAAATAAATTGGACAGAATTAAGAACAGATTAGACACTGCAGAACAAAAAATTAGTGAACTTGAAGACATAACAATAAAAACCACCCAAAATAAAACAGAGAAGAAAAAGAAAAAGAAATAAGGAAAAAAAAAAAAGGAACAGAACATCAGTAAGCTGTGAGGCAACTTAGGTTGCCAAATATATGTGTAAGTGGAGTCCCTGAAAAAGAGGCAAGAGAGAAAGAGATAGAGAAGATACTAGAAGAACTAATGGCTGTTAGGAAATGAGAGCTATACCACAACCACAATGGAAAATAATCTGGGCAGTTAACTACTGAAATTTAAGCTGCACAAGCATTTTGAACCAGCAATTCCAATATTAGGAAAATACATAAAAATAAATAAAAGTACCAATACATAAGATTCTATATAGAAGATACTTAGCATTGTCTGAATTATCACAAACTGGAAATAACCTTCATCAATAAAGAAATGGTTGTTAAATTACCATAGGGCCATACTAAGAACTATCATAATGAAAAGAATGAATTAGAGCTACATATATTGACCTGAAAAGACATCCATGACATCTATTAAGCAAAAACAGGCAAGTTGCATGGTTACTATATCCATAACATGATTTCATGGTTTAAAAGAGAGAGAAAGAAAGAAAATAAATGCTAAATATTTATGTTTTTATTAGTATAGAAAAATAGTATAGAATACCTTAGAATGGAGGTTGAGATTGAATAGAGGCACAAGAGAATAGTAATGTTTTCTTTATACATATTTATATTGTTTGAATGATTACAATGAGCATGTATTACTTTTGAATAAAAGATTTAAAAATAAGAAGCACAATAACAAAGTGACAATACATTAGCAATATAACATTGCTACGAGTGCACAAGCATCATAGTACAATGCACAAATAGGAAAGATTCCTTTGCCACACATGTGAAAAATCCATCCCTTTCAAAGACCTTTGGTAAACAACTTTTCGTTTGGTCTTTTTATCTTAAAATCAGGGCTAATACATAAGTCAATTTTAAAGATAAGAAAACTGAAACATAAGATGTTCAAGGTCACACTCCTTGTTAGCAGTTAAGAAGGAATTGTGATCCACGTGCCCTAACTTCTACCCTTGTCATCTTCAAGATGGCTGAAACCCCAGCTTGAAGCCTGGGAGTAAGGAAGGGCACCGAAGCTGCCACAACAACTCAATGAGGAAGAGGAAGGCAGGGGATTCTGCCACCTTCCACCATGCCCACACACATTGGTTTCAGTCAGAGAAGTTCCCCAGTTTTACACATTGAGCTTCTGAGTACCATTTCATTTTTTTAAAGGATTCCAATACTTACCAAAAAGAAAGTTTGAAAAGCAATGATCAAAAAACTTATATAGGGTCCCTTCAGTAGCAATAATCCCACCAATAATGTCCAAAAAAAAACCTAGAAACTGGTAAAATATAGTACACAGAATATACCTTTGAATCTCAAATAAGACTATATTCAATCTATTTTTAAATTTTATTTATTTATTTATTTGGCTGTACTGGGTCTTAGTTGCGGCATTCAGGATCTTTAGTTGCAGCATGCGGTATCTTTTAGTTGCGGCATGCAGGCTCTTAGTTGCAGCATGTGGGATCGAACCCAGGCCCCCTGCATTGGGAGCACGGAGTTCTAACAGCTGGACCACCAGGGCAGTCCCCACATTCAATCTAAATATTCAGTGACGAATCATTAGAGAAATACAAATCAAAACTACCATGAGGTATCACCTCACACTGGTCAGAATGGCCATCATCAAAAAATCTACGAACAATAAATGCTGGAGAGGGTGTGGAGAAAAGGGAACCCTCCTGCACTGTTGGTGGGAATGTAAATTGATACAGCCACTATGGAGAACAGTGTGGAGGTTCCTTAAAAAACTAAAAATAGAACTACCATATGACCCAGCAATCCCACTACTCGGCATATACCCTGAGAAAACCATAATTCAAAAAGAGACATGTACCACAACGTTCACTGCAGCACTATTTACAATTGCCAGGACATGGAAGCAACCTAAATGTCCATCGAAAGATGAATGGATAAAGAAGAGGTGGCACATATATACAATGGAATATTTTTCGGCCATAAAAAGGAATGAAACTGAGTTATTTGTAATGAGGTGGATGGACCTAGAGTCTGTCATACAGAGTGAAGTAAGTCAGAAAGAGAAAAACAAATACCGTATGCTAATGCACATATATGGAATCTAAAAAAAAGGCACTGATGAACCTAGTGGCAGGGCAGGAATAAAGACGCAGACGTGGAGAAGGGACTTGAGAACACAAACGGGGAAGGGTAAGCTGGGACAAAGTGAGAGAGTGACATGGACCTATGTACACTACCAAATGTAAAATCGATAGCTAGTGGGAAGCTGCTGCATAGCACAGGGAGATCGGCTCGGTGCTCTGTGACGACCTAGAGGGGTGGGATAGGGAGGGTGGGAGGGAGGCTCAAGAGGGAGGCGATGTGGGGATATATGTATAAATGTATACTTATAGCTGATTCACTTTGTTGTACAACAGAAACTAACACAACATTGTGAAGCAATTATACTCCAATAAAGATATAAAAATAAATAAATAAATAAATATTCAGTGAGAAACTGTCCCTTTTAAGTTCAGCTAATTCTCATCAATGCTAAATATGTCCTAATTTTTCTAACAATTAAAACCATGAGCCTACTGAAAGATTATCTAATGTTTCAAGGAAATGTGTCCTTAAAAATAAAAGATACACCAGGTACTGTTCTGGGTGCCAGGGATACAATGGACAAAATAAATCCCCAGCCCTCAGGGAGCATCCAAATATATTGGGTGCCACAAACAAATAAATACACAATGCCGGGTATCAACAAGTGATACAAAGAAAAATAAAGCAGCAGGGGTATACAAAGTGATGTGGAAGAAAAGCGGTTGTTATTTCAGACAAGGTGGTCTGGGAATCCTGTTCCGAAGATGAGACATTTGAGAAGCCACCTGGATGAGGTCTAGAAGAGAATCACGTGTGTATCTGCAGCGAGGGTGCTCATGGCAGAAGGAACAGCTTCCATGGTGAAAAGTGCTTAGTAGGTCCAAAAGCAGTAAAAAGGGTAGGATAACTGGAACAGGATGAGCAGGGGATGGGGGAAGAGGTAGGAAAGGGGTTTAGAGAAGTGGGCAGGGGCCTTACGAGGCATGGCAAACCTTTGGATTGTATTCTAAGTATGGTGGGAAATTCTGAGGGTTTTAAGCAAGGGAAATTTATGTATGATAGTAACTTTCTTTACTCATCTATATTTCAACTGAAATATCCATGTCTTCCTGGTGGGAGCAATTGAGTCTCAGGAGACTGAAAGTGCTCCTCTCTTTGCCTGTAAATGTATTAGTTGAAGGAAAGACAGCTAAATGGAGTGTCACAGTGTTTAAGATGGGGGGGAGGGGAGCACTGGGGTCTTGGGTCACCATCTGGCATCTCCTGAGACATGTACCAGACTTGGCTTTTGAAGTTGTATCCTCCCTTGTTCCCATATACAGTGACTCTCTGTAATTTCTGTGCCCTCGCAGGTACACAAGATTTCATTCTATGGCTCACAAGCTCATAAACTCAATGGAGCTGAGGCCCCTTACCACCCTTCCACTACTCTTGAGCACACAGAAAAAGCAGAGTTCCCCAGTGCAAAGGTGGAACTGGTGAGAATACTATATAGCCGTCCATCACACAAGACCATCCTCTCTTCACCTCCACTGCCACTCTGGCTTTGCTACCTCTATGGACACGTCTCAGAAACAGAGCACAGGTCACTTCTGCTCTCAGACTTAGGGTGTTTCTGTTGCTTCGTTCAGGGGATGATGGAGGGGCAAGAATTCACTCTAGCTTAGCCTCTGACTCTCTCCTTCACCTAGACTAGGGAATCTTCCCTAGCATCAGGGCAGGAAAAACACCATTATCCTTTGTTGTTGAAACCCCAAAGCCCTTTCTCTATTTTTTCTGCTGTATTCTCTCTCTTCTGAGCACGAGGTGCCACTGCTTGGAGGGGGGGCTAGGCATTAAAGAAGGGATACAAGAAACACACAGATAAAAACTCGGTATCTCAAAATATTATCCCACCACATTTTCAAAAATCTTCCTTTGTTATTTTACTTCTGTAATATCTAACAAGTGCTAGTATGTGCTAAATGTGATGTTTTGATCGGTTTGTAAATTTGAGGCATGTCCTAAAACCCTTCACTATGAGTCACTGCCACCATATGATTTTTCCTCTCCTATGGTAATAAAAAAGGTTAAGCAATAGACCATTAAAATACCAAGAAAACACTAGTTCTTAGTTGTAAGCAACAGATGACAACTTTGGCTGAGTTAAGCAGGAAAGGAATTTATATAATAACACTGAGAGGACTAGAGTTGCAGGCTGGAAGGCTAGGAAGCCAAGATGTCCAACATTACAGTGGATAACAGGTCCAGGGATGCCACCACCTCTCCCAGCCGGCATTACTGAAGCCATGCACACACACAAAGGGCAAGAACTCTGTCACCTGCCTTAGACACTGATACACAACCTATCCCCACAATGGATTCTGCACAGTCCTTTTTTGCTCAGGTTGCTAGCTTCTGACTCAAAGTCTGGGCCAAAGCAAGATCATGTAACACCAAAAAGAAAAATCTGTGAAAGCACGTATCTGACATGAGAGATAGTGGGGAAGAGTTTAGATACTAGGCAACCTAAACAAAAAGACAACAATCCAGCATATGCATGTTTAAAGAAGACTGTATTCGTAACAATTACGGTCATGCCTCAGAGATTCTGAGGGTTCAGTTCTAGACCACCACAATAAAGCAGAATATCACAATAAAGCAAGTCACACAAATTTGGGGGGGGACATAAAAAAGTTATATTTACACTATACTGTAGTCTATTCAATGTGCAATAGCATTACACCTAAAAAAACAATGTACTTTATTGCTAATAAATTCTAACCATCATCTGAGCCTTCAGTGAATACTAATTTTTTGCTGGTAGGCAGTCTTGCCTCAATGTCAATGGCGGCTGACAGATCAGGGTGGTGGCTGCTGAGGGCTGGGATGGCTGCGGCAGTTTCTTAAAATAAGACACCAGTGAAGTTTGCCGCATTGATGAACTCTTCCTTTCACTTGAATGCTTAGAGGCCATTGTAGGGTTATTAACTGGCCTAATTTCAGTATTATTGTGTCTCAAGGAACAGAGAGGCCCAAAGAGTAGGCGAGAGATGGGGAAACGGACAGTCAGCGGAGCAGTCAGAAGACATACATTTATTAAGTTGGCTGTCTTATATGTGCGCGGTTCATGGCGCCCCGAAGATCACTGACCACAGATTACCATAACAAATATAATAATCACGGAAAAGTTTGAAATATTGCAAGAATTACCAAAATGTGACACAGAGACACTAAGTGAGCAAATGTCGTTAGAAAAATGTCACTGATAGACTTGCTCTATGTAGGGTTACCTTCAGTTTGTTTTAAAAAAAAAAGCAGTATCTGTCAAACACAATAAAGCGAAGAGCAATAAAACGAAGTCTGCCTGTACTGTTAACAATTAACTTATCACCTTTTAGTTCATATAATCACAAACAGGTATATCTTTTCTCAACTACCCTGTCATAACTCAGCTTTAAACTTCTTTATTTTGGCATATTCTCAACTGTTTTAAACAGACCTAATATCAAAACATTAAGCTGAATATTATAAAACTGTCATTTTTATTGCTCAAAAACAGTCAAATACTGGCAATGTCTGATGGTTTAACATATACCATAATGGACTAACTTACTAAATTCCTAAAATTTGACTAAAGAGATTAGGGCATATTTTCTAAGTGTTCAAGTATTTGAAGAATTATCACATAGAAGAGCTTCGGATGGCAACTTAGCAACGTGTTCACACCAACCCTCAAAATAGAAATGCCTAGAAAGTGTCAAAGGTAAAATTCATTTGTTATTTACTGAGCAGTTCTCCTATGTGCCAGGCACAATATGTCCTGAAGACAGCAAACATGTCCCTACTTTTATGGAGTTTATAGTCTCATGGGGCAGATTTTAGCCCAAAAAGGAGAAAGACAATGTTTAGAATTATCAGAAAATACAAGAGATATAAGGAAAGGAGCTTTGTTAACAGAAATCAAAATAGTAGGCATTTGTATTGTTCATTACTCTCTACATTTGCTTTTACATATTATTTTATTTGCTATATCAATATTATTATAAATTGATTCTAAAGAAATAACATTTTCTGATTTACTGACTTCAGTTACATCAAATTTTGATCCAACAGTTCTCATTATTCACTGGGCCTGAACTCTTTGATGATGGATATCTATCCACAATACCGGTTTAAATAATATTTGTCACAAAGCACATTTCATTTTTATTACTGTGTTTTTCCAGCAGAGTATATTCTCTGGGTACATAGAAATATGGGGAACAAATGTCACCTTCATTTGGGAAAGTATTTCTTAGGTTTGACTCTATATTCCTAATATACTCTATAAGTATAATCTATTGCTTAGCCAGAATACTGGGTAATGGTTATAGAAATATCATTCTTGAGATCAGAAAAATTCTTGCTAGTGTGAAAACCACATGTCATTTTTCATCTATGTTAACTCATGTTCTGGAAGAGAAGCTTATGAATATTTTAAGAAATTGTTCAGTTCCTCCTAGTACCAAAGACATTCTTTCAAGCACTAAATAGAAAAGCACATAGCAAATACATCAGATATCCTTCAAAAGTCATCTAAGAATGCTCCCTAAATAATATAATTCACCTCATATTTAAAGAAGCAAATTGTCTGAAGAACAATTTCTTAATGTATATTTTAAACACAAGGAGACTTTGCCGTATAAAAGAACATCAAAATGAATAATAAAGAGACAATACTTTTGTAATCCTAAGTAATACAATTTTATCTATTTTTAACTTTTTATTTTTTGTATTTATTCAATTCCTTCCCATACCTGAAAAGAAGCAGTGTAACTGGAGCATACTGAGGGAGAAGAGAGATGCAGGGTAAGACAGGAGACCAGAACACAAGGATACTGTGGGCCATAGCAAGGAGTCTGGAAAGTTGTGATAGACAGCTATAGCCAACTTAAGGTCTCAGAGTCGTTCTGGCAGATTTCACTATGCTTACAAACTGCTGGAGCGGAGTAGAGGAGGCTACTGTCAAAGAAGTCAAGGGATTTCAAGAAAAGTAACAGTTGTAATGGTAGTAGTCGGTGGGAGGGTAATTATTATTATTATTACTATTATTGTTATTACTAATGATAATAGCTACCATCTATTTAACACTGTACATGTGCCAAACACTATACCAAAGCACTTCATGTATATTATCTCATTTTGTTTTGAGAATAGTTTCTATTATGTTCCTTTTACAAATAAGGAAATTAAGTAAGGAATTAGATAGACTGCTTAAAGTCACTCAGCTGGTCACAGGCTGCGTTGTGGGTCAGAGAGCAGGCCGGCAATCAGCTCTGACTGACCCCACAGCTCACTTTGAGCCAGGATGGTTGGATGGCTGTGCTCACAGTGCTGCAGCAAGACAGCGAACAAAGCCCTCAATGCCCAAGAGGAAATATTCAGACAACAGCAGAAAGGAGAGGTAGAGGGTAACAAAACCTGACACCATGAGCCACCAATAAAAAAAGGATTCTGTGTGAGGGCAAAACAGGGACAAAGCAAGAAAGAACTAAGAGAAAGTGGGTGACATTTCTGGGTCCCGTGGTGCGAGGCATTTGGTGCAGCGAGGAAGCTATGATCTCAGACTGGAGCTGGGCTTCAGCTTAGGCAGGAAGGTAGAGGGGGTGCTGCCGGAAACTGGTTAGGAGTCCTGTTGTTCATTTACACTGTAACAGACCAGCATAGTAATTACGAACAGAGGATCTAGTGGGAGTGGCAAGATGGGTGAAGGAGGTCAAAAGGTGCAAACTGCCACTTACTAAAAAAATAAGTCCTGGGGATGTAATGTACAGCATGATGCCCATACTTAATAATACTGTCTTGCATATTTGAAGGCTGTTAAAAGAGTAAATCTTAAACATTCTCATCACAAGAAAAAAAATTTTGTAACTATATGTGCGACGGATGTTAACTAGACTTATTGTGGTGATCATTTTGCAGTATATACAAATATCAAATCATTATGTTGAACACCAGAAACAAATGTAGTGTTATAAATCAATTATAGCTCAATTTTAAAAAACTCTAACAAGAGGGGAATAGTAAAATAAATCATAATGCAACAGAATATTACACAACCAGTAAAAGTAATGCTTTCGGAGACTATTTCATGACAATGATAATGGTAGCTAACATTTCTTAATTGGGCATTTATTCTGTACCAAATATTCTTCTTTATGTAGACTGTATATCACACATACATTATAATAAATAATACTAACTGTTAAAAAAAAAAGAACACAGGTTTGTCACTTCACGCCTCGTGATATTGCAGTGCTTATGTTCAAGTGACCTGATTTTACTTAATAAAGGCCTCAAAGTGCCAGAGTAGTGACACTGGCAATTCAGATATGCCAAAGAGAAGCCGTAAAGTGCTTCCCTGAAGTGAAAAGAAGAAAGTTCTCTGCCAAGGAAAGAAAGAAAATCATATGCCGAGGTTGCTGAGATCTATGTAGATCCATGTGTCTTCTCTTCAACATCCCTGATGGAAAGTCCAGGTTATTTGTAAGAAGACAGCAGAGAAGGAGGGAGAAGTAGAGTGCAGATCAAAAGGCTTCCGAAAGAAAGGAGCTGCAAGGAATATTCTATACAACCTCAGCAGCTTCTAGCTTTTCTGGGTGGCTGACAGAGTCTTTTGGTGCTCCAGCAGAGTGTCAGGCCTGAGCCTCCGAGGTGGGAGAGAAGAGTTCAGGACACTGGTTCACGAGAGACCTCCTGGCCCCACGTAATATCAAACGGCGAAAGCTCTCCCAGAGATCTCCATCTCCATACTAAGACCCAGCTCCACTCAACGACCAGCAAGCTACAGTGCTGAACACCCTATGCCAAACAACTAGCAAGACAGGAACACAACCCCACCCATTAGCAGAGAGGCTGCCTAAAATCATAATAAGTTCACAGACCCCCCAAAACACAACACCGGACATGGTCCTGCCCACCAGAAAGACAAGATCCTGCCTCATCCACCAGAACACAGGCACCAGCTCCCTCCAAGAGGAAGCCTACACAACCCACTGAACCAAACTTACCCACTGGGGGCAGACACCAAAAACAAAGGGAACTACGAACCTGCAGCCTGCAGAAAGGAGACCCCAAACACAGTAAGCTAAGCAAAATGAGAAGACAGAGAAATACACAGCAGATGAAGGAGCAAGGTAAATCCCACCATACCAAACAAATGAAGAGGAAATAGTCTACCGGAAAAAGAATTCAGAGTAATGATAGTAAAGATGATCCAAAATCTTAAAAATAGAATGTAGAATGGAGGAAATACATGAAACGTTTAACAAGGACCTAGAAGAAGAGCAAACAAACAATGATGAACAACACAATAAATGAAATTAAAAATTCTCTAGAAGGAATCAATAGCAGAATAACTGAGGCAGAAGAACGGACACGTGACCTGGAGGATAAAATAGTGGAAATAACCACTGCACAGCAGAATAAAGAAAAAAAAATGAAAAGAATCGAGGACAGTCTCAGAGACCACGGGGACAACATTAAACGCACCAACATTCGAATAATAGGGGTCCCAGAAGAAGAAGAGAAAAAAAAGGGACTGAGAAAATATTTGAAGAGATTATAGTTGAAAACTTCCCTAATATGGGAAAGGAAATAGTCAATCAAGTCCAGGAAGCACAGAGTCCCATAGAGGATAAATTCAAGGAGAAACATGCCAAGACACCAATTAATCAAATTATCAAAAATTAAATACAAAGAAAAAATATTAAAAGCAGCAAGGGAAAAGCAACAAATAACATACAAGGGAATCCCCAAAAGGTTAACAGCTGATCTTTCAGCAGAAACACTGCAAGCCAGAAGGGAGTGGCAGGATATACTTAAAGTGATGAAGGAGAAAAACCTACAACCAAGATTACTCTACCCAGCAAGGATCTCATTCAGATTCAATGGAGAAATTAAAACCTTTACAGATAAGCAAAAGCTAAGAGAATTCAGCACCACCAAACCAACTTTACAACAAATCCTAAAGGAACTTCTTTAGGCAGGAAACACAAGAGAAGGAAAATACCTACAATAACAAAACCAAACCAATTAAGAAAATGGTAATAGGAACACACATATCAATAACTACTTTACATGTAAATGGATTAAATGCTCCAAACAAAAGACATAGAGGGGCTTCCCTGGTGGCGCAGTGGTTGAGAATCTGCCTGCTAATGCAGGGGATATGAGTTCGAGCCCTGGTCTGGGAAGATCCCACATGCTGCAGAGCAACTAGGCCCATGAGCTACAACTACTGAGCCCGCGCGTCTGGAGCCTGTGCTCCGCACCAAGAGAGGCCGCGATAGTGAGAGAGCCGTGCACCGCGATGAAGAGTGGCCCCCGCTCGCCGCAACTAGAGAAAGCCCTCGCACAGAAACAAAGACCCAACACAGCCAAAAATAAAATAAATAAATAATTAATTAATTTTAAAAAAAAAGAAAGACATAGACTGGCTGAATGGATACTAAAACAAGACCCGTATATATGCTGTCTACAGGAGGCCCACTTCAAACCTAGGGCCACATACAGACTGAAAGTGAGGGGATGGAAAACGATATTCCATGCCAATGGAAATCAAAAGAAAGCTGGAGTAGCAATTCTCATATCAGACAAAATAGACTTTAAAATAAACACTATTACAAGAGACAAAGAAGGACACTACATAATGATCAAAGGATCAATCCAAGAAGAAGATATAACAATTGTAAATATTTATGCACCCAAAATAGGAGCACCTCGATACATAAGGCAAATGCTAACAGCCATAAAAGGGGAAATAGACAGTAACACAATCATAGTAGGGGACTTTAACACCCCACTTTCACCAATGGACAGATCATCCAAAATGAAAATAAATAAGGAAACACAAGCTTTAAATGACACATTAAACAAGATGGACTTAACTGATATTTATAGGACATTCCATCCAAAAGCAACAGAACACACTTTCTTCTCAAGTGCTCATGGAACCTTCTCCAGGATAGATCATATCTTGGGTGACAAATCAACCCTTGGTTAATTTAAGAAAACTGAAGTCATATCAAGTACCTTTTCCGACCATGAGGCTATGAGACTAGATATCAATTACAGGAAAAAATCTGTAAAAAATACAAACACATGGAGGCTAAAAAATACGGTACTAAACAACCAAGAGATCACTGAAGAAATCAAAGAGGAAATCAAAAATGACAATGAAAACACGATGACCCAAAACCTGTGGGATACAGCAAAAGCAGTTCTAAGAGGGAAGTTTACAGCAATACAATCCTACCTCAAGAAACAAGAAACATCTCAAATAAACAACCTAAACCTTACACCTAAAGCAATTAGAGAAAGAAGAACAAAAAAACCCCAAAGTTAGCAGAAGGAAACAAATCATAAAGATCAGATCAGAAATAAATGAAAAAGAAATGAAGGAGGGACTTCCCTGGTGGCGCAGTGGTTAAGAATCCGCCTGCCAATGCAGGGGACATGGGTTCGAGCTCTGATCCGGGAAGATCCCACATGCCATGGAGCAACGAAGCCCATGCGCCATAACTACTGAGCCTCTGCTCTAGAGCATGTGACCCACAACTACTGAGCCCGGGTGCCACAACTACTGGAGCCCATGTGCCTAGAGCCCGTGCTCCACAACAAGAGAAGCCACTGCCATGAGAAGCCCATGCACCGCAACAAGGAGTAGACCCCGCTCACCGCAACTAGACAAAGCCCGCGCACAGCAACGAAGACCCCATGCAGCCAAATATAAGTAAGTTAAATAAAAACAAGAAATGAAGGAAACAATAGCAAAGATCAATAAAACTAAAAGCTGCTTCTTTGAGAAGATAAACAAAATTGATAAACCTTTAGCCAGATTCATCAAGAAAAAAGGGAGAAGACTCAAATCAATAGAATTAGAAATGAAAAAGGAGAAGTAACAACTGACACTGCAGAAATATAAAGGATCATGAGAGATTACAACAAGCAACTCTATGCCAATAAAATGGACAACCTGGAAGAAATGGACAAATTCTTAGAAAAGCACAACCTCCGAGACTGAACCAGGAAGAAATAGAAAATATAAACAGACCAATCACAAGCACTGAAATTGAAACTGTGATTAAAAATCTTCCAAAAAACAGAAGCCCAGGACCAGATGGCTTCACAGGCGAATTCTATCAAACATTTAGAGAAGAGCTAACACCTATCCTTCTCAAACTCTTCCAAAATACAGCAGAAGGAGGAACACTCCCAAACTCACTCTACAAGGTCACCATCACCCTGATACCAAAACCGGACAAAGATGGCTCAAAAAAAGAAAACTACAGACCAATATCACTGATGAACATAGATGCAAAAATCCTCAACAAAATACTAGCAAACAGAATCCAACATCTCATTAAAAGGATCATACACCATGATCAAGTGCGGTTTATCCCAGGAATGCAAGGATTCTTCACTATATGCAAATCAATCAATGTGATAAACCATACTAACAAATTGAAGGAGAAAAACCGTATGATAATCTCAACAGATGCAGAAAAAGCTTTCAACAAAATTCAACACCTATTTATGATAAAAACTCTCCAGAAAGCAGACATAGAGGGAACTTACCTCAACATAATATAGGCCATATATGACAAACCCACAGCCAACATCGTTCTCAATGGTGAAAAACTGAAACCACTTCCACTAAGATCAGGAACAAGACAAGGTTGCCCACTCTCACCGCTATTATTCAACATAGTTTGGGAAGTTTTGGCCACAGCAATCAGAGAAGAAAAAGAAATAAAAGGAATCCAAATCGGAAAAGAAGTAAAACTGTCACTGTTTGCAGATGACATGATACTATACATAGAGAATCCCAAAGATACTACCAGAAAACTACTAGAGCTAATCAATGAATTTGGTAAAGTAGCAGGATATAAAATTAATGCACAGAAATCTCTTGCATAGACTAATGATGAAAAATCTGAAAGAGAAATTAAGGAAACACTCCCATTTACCACTGCAACAAAAAGAATAAAATACCTAGGAATAAACCTACCTAAGGAGACAAAAGACCTGTATGCAGAAAATTACAAGACACTGAGGAAAGAAATTAAAGATGATACAAACAGATGGAGAGATATACCATGTTCTTGGATTGGAAGAATCAACATTGTGAAAATGACTATACTACCCAAAGCAATCTACAGATTCAATGCAATCCCCATCAAACTACCACTGGCATTTTTCACAGAACTAGAACAACAAACTGCACAATTTGTATGAAAACACAAAAGACTCCGAATAGCCAAAGCAATCTTGAGAAAGAAAAACGGAGTTGGAGGAATCAGGCTCCCTGACTTCAGACTATACTACAAAGCTACAATAATCAAGACAGTATGATACTGGCACAAAAAACAGAATTATAGATCAATGGAACAGGATAGAAAGCCCAGAGATAAACCAACACACATATGGTCACCTTATCATTGATAAAGGAGGCAAGAATATACAATGGAGAAAAGACAGCCTCTTCAATAAGTGGTGCCGGGAAAACTGGACAGCTACATGTAAAAGAATGAAATTAGAACACTCCCTAACACCATACACAAAAATAAACTCAAAGTGGATTAAAGACCTAAATGTAAAGCCAGACACTATAAAACTCTTAGAGGAAAACATAGGCAAAACACATATGACATAAATCACAGCAAGATCCTTTTTGACCCACCATCTACAGAAATGGAAATAAAAACAAAAATAAACAAATGGAACCTAATGAAACTTAAAAGCTTTTGCACAGCAAAGGAAACCATAAACAAGATGAAAAGGCAACCCTCAGAATGGGAGAAAATATTTGCAAACGAAGCAACTGACAAAGGATTAATCTCCAAAATATACAGGAAGCTCATGCAGCTTAATATCAAAAAAACAAACAACCCAATCCAAAAATGGGCAGAAGATCTAAACAGACATTTCTCCAAAGAAGATATACAGATTGCCAGCAAACACATGAAAGGATGCTCAACATCACTAATCATTAGAGAAATGCAAATCAAAACTACAATGAGGTATCACCTCACACTGGTCAGAATGGCCATCATCAAAAAATTTACAAACAATAAATGCTGGAGAGGGTGTGGAGAAAAGGGAACCCTCTTGCACTGTTAGTGGGAATGTAAATTGATACAGCCACTATGGAGAACAGTATGGAGGTTCCTCAGGAAACTAAAAATAGAACTTCCGTAAGACCCAGCAATCCCACTACTGGGCATATACCCTGAGAAAACCATAATTCAAAGAGTTTTTTACCACAGTGTTCATTGCAGCTCTATTTACAATAGCCAGGACATGGAAGCAACCTAAGCTTCCACTGACAGATGAATGGATAAAGAAGATGTGGCACATATATACAATGGAATATTGCTCAGCCATAACGAGAAACGAAATTGAGTTATTTGTAGTGAGGTGAATGGACCTAGAGTCTGTCATACAGAGTGAAGTAAGTCAGAAAGAGAAAAACAAATACCGTATGCTAACACATATATATGGAATCTAAGGGGAAAAAAAATGGTTCTGAAGAACCTAGGGGCAGGACAGGAATAAAGATGCAGACATACAGAATGGACTTGAGGACACGAGGAGGGGGGAAGGGTAAGCTGGGACGAAATGAGAGAGTGGCATGGACATATATACACTACCAAATGTAAAATAGATAGCTAGTGGGAAGCAGCCTCATAGCACAGGGAGATCAGCTCGGTGCTTTGTGACCACCTAGAGGGGCGGGATAGGGAGGGGGGGAGGCAGACACAAGAGGGAGGAGATATGGGGATATATGTTTATATATAGCTGATTCACTTTTTTATACAGCAGAAACTACCACACTATTGTAAAGCAATTATACTCCAACAAAGATGTTAAAAAAAAAAAAAAAAAGAACACAGAATATGGAGCCAGACTGCCTGGATTTGTGTCCTCCTGGCTCTACCACTTACTAACAAATTATTTAGCCTCTTTGTGCCTCAGATTCCCAACTGTAAAACGGGGGTGATAACAATCATCCCTGTCTTAAATAGTTGTTAAGATTGAAAGGGTTAACGTTTGTAAGATGATTAGAATAATATCCAGCATAAAGTAAATCAATTTAAGTGTTTGATTGAAAATCAAGTAAACTAAAAGATATAGGGAATATGCCACCCCAAAATATGCCACTTGGGCATAAGGCATATTTTGAGCTAGAGACAAAGAGAATCAATAGATGCAAAAAGAATCTTTCCCAGAGCTTCCCTTGTCTGACCAAAAGCAGACACTTGTGAAAAATGAGGACTGCCAAAAGTCCCCTCTCCTGGGGAATTTGTATGGCCAAGGTGGACCTATACACACAAACCTTACTCCATTAGAGGCCCCCCACAGTCTGCCCCCCCGAAAGCTTAAAACACTTTTCCTTTGTCTTGTCACTTCTCTACAAATTTATTATTCTTCTGTTAAGATGCTATATGAGCCCACATTCTAGCCAACCCCGTGAGTTACCCTTCACTGAGGTTTCTCCCATGTGATGTGTATTGGACACATTAATAAACTCTTTGCTTTTCCCTTGTTAATCTGTTGTCAGTCTAAGTCTACAGGGTCCCTGGGGGAGAATCTAGGAGGGTAGAAGGAAAAACAATTTGTCCCTATACGGGACAATGGAAAGGGTAAAAAGAGAGGTGAGAGGGGAGAAGAGCTATGAGGATTTGTGCCTGGGGCCCTGCACAGAGGCAGGGCGTGCGACAGAGGCTCTGAGGGCCCTCTACGGAGTGGGGCTGTGATCCAGACATTCTGGCTGGGGAGAAAAGCTTGTCTTTGCTTAGTTCTAAATGATGTGTGGCTAAGGTGTGCTGATGTCTCTGAAGACAGCTTAGTCCAGGCCATTAAGGGGAAGGGTCAGCAGGCTGCTGGGATGCCCACCTGCCTGTGGTGGTTAGAAGTGCAAGAGCAGAACAGCTTAGAAAAAGGCCCAAAGATAGCAGCAACTGAACAGAATCCCCACAAGGAGCAGAAACACAGGGCATATACTCTCCATCTTTTGGGGGACATGACAGTCATAGTAAGAGAAAGAGTAATGTTCAAATGAACACCCCAAAAACCTTCCATTTTTCCTTTTATGAGATAAATGCACTTGGAATCTTTTATCATGCTAAACAAGCACATTTTTCTCATTTAAAAAAAAAAGATTTGCAAGGACTATTATAATCCCAGCAGGCTAAATTTTTAGCAATCTCTCAATCTAATACACTTTTTAACAAAATTACATTTCACAAAAAAAAAAAATGAATGAAATCACATTCATTTCTATGCAAAAAGCTTCCAGTGCAATTTCATCACTGTAAAATATGGAGAAATGACATGTAAATGCCTAATTTTCAATACCTTCTTAGCTCTATGAGCTATTGTGTACTGCTAGGAAAGCAGAAGGTGCTTTTTATTCTGGAAAAACAGGCTCACTCAAGGTCAAGGTAGTAAGCTGAGACACAGTCTTGGCTGCTGTATACCAGCTCCCTCAAGTGGCTACCACCATAAACCTACATGTACACAGTGCACAAAAATGGGCGTGGTCTCTTTTTGTTTGTATTTTCATTACTCTAGGAGGTGGATAAAAAAGATCTTGCTGTGATTTATGTCAGAGAGTATTCTTCCTATGTTTTCCTCTAAGAGTTTCATAGTGTCCAGTCTTACATTTAGGTCTCTAATCCATTTTGAGTTTATTTTTGTGTATGGTGTTAGGGAGTGTTCGAATTTCATTCTTTTACATGTAGCTGTCCAGTTTTCCCAGCACCACTTATTGAAGAGACTGTCTTTTCTCCATTGTATATTCTTGCCTCCTTTATCAAAGATAAGGTGACCATATGTGTGTGGGTTTATCTCTGGGCTTTCTATCCTGTTCCATTGATCTATATTTCTGTTTTTGTGCCAGTACCATACTGTCTTGATTACTGTAGCTTTGTAGTATAGTCTGAAGTCAGGGAGCCTGATTCCTCCAGCTCCTTTTTTCCTTCTCAAGATTGCTTTGGCTATTCGTGGTCCTTTGTGTTTCCGTACAATAGCCAGGACACGGAAGCAACCTAAATGTCCATTGACGGAGGAATGAATAAAGAAGATGTGGTACGTATATACAATGGAATATTATTCAGCCATAAAAAAGGATGAAATAATGCCATTTGCAGCAACATGCATGGACCTACAGACTGTCATACTGAGTGAAGTCAGACAGAGAAAGACAAATATCATATGATATCACTTATATGTGGAATCTAAAAAAAATGGTACAAATGAACTTACTTACAAAACAGAAATGGAGTCACAGATTTAGAAAACAAACTTATTGTTACCAAGTGGGAAAGGGGTGGGGAGGGATAAATTGGGAGATTGGGATTGACATATACACACTACTATATATAAAATAGATAACTAAAATAAGATAACTAATCTTTACAAAGGCTGCAAATGAACTTATCTACAAAACAGAAATAGAGTTACAGATGTAGAAAATAAATTTACAGTTACGGGGTGGGGGAGGGATAAACTGGAAGACTGGGATTGACACATACACACTACTATATATAAAACAGATAACTAATACCTACTGTATAGCACAGGGAACTCTACTCAATACTCTGTAATGGCCTATATGGGAAACGAACCTAAAAAAGAGTGGATATATGTATATGTATATCAGATTCATTTTGCTGTACACCTAAAACTAACACAACATTGTAAATCAACTATACCCCAATAAAAATTATTAAAGAAAAAAAAAGATGGGCGTGGTCTCTTCAGCCTACAGGCATCTACCAAAAATAACAGTTAGTAGCTCATCAATTCAGACTTTATTAGTTCAAACTGCATAATTTTCTTCAATATTAGACATTAATTCTAAATTACTCTTTACCCTGTAAATTTTCAATAATGAGTTCAAATATTAGTATCTAAAATTCAGTCCTTTTTTCATAACAACTGTGTAATATTTTAAGAATTTGTTTCTTTTAACTTGAAAATTGAAAAACTCTATGAAAATTAGGTAAATCAGACTATTCGTGAACTATAATTTTCAACTATTTTTCAAGTTAGTTTCACTTCATAACATGTACTTAAACTTAACTTCTTTATCAACACTTTAATAATTAAATTTATGTTCTTTGAAAATTTTTCCTGGGCTTCTGCCGGTTCCGCTGTGCTCCAGGTATCTTTTTCTGAACGCAAGCTGCCTCATCATATGTTTCAAGGATGGCTCTTCCTATCATTGTATAATGGGGTAGACAGGACTATTCAGTGACCACACTTTCAGAAGATCATACTGTGCTAGATCTCAAACAATTTCTCAAGACCCTTACGGGAGTGCTACCAGAATGCCAGAAGTTACTTGGACTCAAAGTTAAAGGCAAACTTGCAGAAAATGATGTTAAGCTTGGAGCTCTCAAACTGAAACCAAATACTAAAATCATGATGATGGGAACTCATGAGGAGAGCTTGGAAGATGCCTTAGGTCCACCTCCTAACAATGATGATGTTGTTAACGACTCTGATATTGAAGATGAAGTAGTTGAAGTAGAAAATAGGGAGGAAAACCTACTGAAAATTTCCCACGGAGTAAAAGAGTACAAAGTGGAAATTTTGAATCCTCCCAGGGAAGGGGAAAAACCTTTGGTACTAGGTGTTGATTATGCATTATTTGACCATAGTCTCTTGTGCAGGGACTGGGGCAGAATTAATATGGCCATATCTTCATGAATTCCTAACATCTGCATATGAGGATTATGACATTGTTATTTGATCTGCAACAAATATGAAGTGGGTTGAAGCTAAAATGAAAGAGCTGGGAGTGAGTACAAATGCAAATTACAAGATTATCTTCATGTTGGACAGTGCTGCTATGATAACAGTGCATACTCCAAGGAGAGGATTAACAGATGTACAGCCTCTTGGTGTTATATGGGGAAAGTTTTCAGAGTTTTAACAGCAAAAAAAACACCATCATGTTTGATGACAGGAAGAAATTTTCTAATGAACCCACAGAATGGACTAAAGATAAGACCTTTTATGAAAGCACACCTAAATCGAGATAAAGACAAAGAACTTTTAAAATTAACCCGGTACCTCAAGGAAATAGCAAAGTTAGATGACTTTTTGGACCTAAATCACAAATATTGGGAAAGGTATCTCTCAAAGAAGCAAGGACAGGAGTTACAAGCTATACTGGCAGTTATTGAAGATGCTTGAGATCCATGAATTTCTTTTCACTTTTATGCTAAAGATCATTATGATAGTGCTGGACATTGCAGCAAATACCAGACTGCTTATACTTGGTCTTCCAGGTTTTTGTAAATTTAATTTTATATTTTTTGAAGATCATAGAGATACGCAAAAAAAAAAAAAAACAAACTTTTTCCCCCTGTATGAATGTAACTCCTGAAAAATATTTTCTCCAGCATAGAGTACTGAGTTTTTTTCCACACACACACACACACACACAAAGTGGACAAAAATGTATACATAACAATGTCATTTTGCGACTTTGGAAACAAGTATGTCTTGTGTTTTTGTCTGTGTTTTTATCTAAGCCCAAACCCATTTTGAAAATACTGTTTTTAAAACCAAAAAAAGAAAAGTTTTTAGTAAGAAACCTAGTTTGGTATGCTTAAAACCACTGAGAGTTTTTCTTATTCCTTTGTCATAAACACAATTTCTCTTATTACTCCACTACTTAACATCTCTAAATTCTGAGCTGTCTCAGTTTGGTGTGTCTGTGTGTCAGTGTTCTTTAAGCAAAACTGGAAAGTGTCTGCTCGGATACAGATATGTCATAGTGTGACAAACAGAAAACATGAGACTGAGGAATGAAACTAAGGAACAAGACTGTGTTTCTTTGTGCTAGCCAAGTAGAAGCACTCCTGCCTAAAACCACTATCCTAAAAGCAGTTAAAGGCAGTACATTTTGAAATGGGACGTATCACTGGTCCAGCCCTAAAAAGCCTGAACAAAAAGTTTTTGTCCTGTTCCAGCTCTGTCTTCTCTAAGTACAAACACGGTGTTGCAGTGAAAATATCTAGCCATAGATTAAAAAAAAAAATTTATTTGCAATGCTTATGCCTGCAGATATGTAATGTGACCACTGTTTTGTGTTGACAGTATTGCTTTATACAGTTCTTCTATTTGAAAGGAATCTGATTCTTTCAAATAAACACGGTATGAATTGTTCTTACGGGGGACTATTTCAGTGATGTAAATAATAAATTCCTTTTCTTAAAAAAAAAAAAAAAAAATTTTCCTTCTTTCCATTAAGTCAACTAGCTCTGCCTCCTTTATGTTGAACAAATAAGAGTTTAATATTCCTGTATAAGCATACACATATACATAGTTTATAACAATGTTCTAAGAAATGTATTACCCTGGTCAATGGAATATATTCTTCTGAAAGTTGTAATATATTTGAAAAATAGTTTATAAAATATGACACAAAAACAAATATGACATTATTTTACTGATCCTGTTGGACTAAAGCAATACTAATCCTGAGGTATTCTTTTAAAAATAAATCTAATGAAGTAAAATATTAACAAAAATTCCATGTATTGAACATCTGGACTATCTAAACACTACACAAATTGAGGCTCAACTAAACTTCACTGAAATTTTCCATATACATATTCAAATATTTAGATTTCTTATAAAATTGCATAAAAACTATAATCCAGGGAGTTCCCTGGCGGTCCAGTGGTTAGGACTCCGTGCTTCCACTGCACGGGGCACGGGTTCAATCCCTGGTGGGGAACTAAGATCCCGCATGCTGCAGGACGCAGCTAAAAAATATTAAAAAATAAAAAACATAATCCAAAACAACAGTACCGTATACACACAAAAGATTAAAAGCAAGTGATTATATGAGTAGACAGAGTGCCATTCTATTTTCCATTTTTTGTAATGTTTTGTTTAAACGTTTAGAAAAGTATATATATTTTTAAGGAACAGTCTCTGGCATCTAGAAAGGAATTACAGGGGCAGTGGCCTTTTCTAAAATGACAAACCAACACCCTTGAGCTCAGAGTCACACTAAAGCTGGTGAGATTTCACATTCCTCACCACACAATGGATCTTTCATCAATACTGGAAACTGCCTTTGTGAGAATACTGCTAAGAATGGATGGAATTCTCAATGTTGCAAGCACCCATTGAATTATTTAAAAGAACAATGAATGAATGACTAATTAGAAATGTTTCTTGAGATCAGACATATTTATATTACAAAAGGAAAGACCTGAATCTAGCATTCTCTCCAGAGCAGTTCAGAATGAACAGATTAAGTCTGTTAACTGAAGGCATGGGTTCCCAAATGCTTTGCCATCAAAAAACTAATGATTTTAAATCCTACTTGACTCATAACTATTGTTTAATTGCTTGCTTGTTTGTTGTTTATACATACTTTGCTCCACAAAAGAAAAACTTAACCAACAATGAAATGAAATCCGGTCCTCATGCCTCCCTCACCCCTAAAAGACGTGCACTTTTGAATGGGCAACTAAAAACTGCATAAAGACAATATATTAAGGTTTTTTAAAAAGTATGTCTCAAAAGATCTCATACAATATGATATCCTTTTTATAAGATTAAAACCAATTAAAAATACATATACTTGGGGAGAATACAAGGAAATAATAAACCCTGACCTCAGGATGATGGTTAGCTTAAATGAAGGAAGGCCAAAGGATAGATTAATGAAAAGGACAATATGGTTAGATTACTACCAAGGTCCTAGCTTTTGTTTTGGGTGGTGGATTCCCAGATGATTATGATATTATTTTAAGACAGATAAATAGATAGATAAAAATAAACCCAGCATGGAGCAATGATGAGAGTGTGTTATGAATCAAGGATTATTGAACCTGAAATGAGATGACATGAAATGACCTGGCACGATATGGGAGGAAATGAAAATAAAAATTGTTTCATTAACAATTGTTTTACTAACACCCAAACTATGATCTCTGGATCATCTTTAAAAAGCACTCATCCATGGGGCTTCCCTGGTGGCACAGTAGTTGAGAATCTGCCTGCCAATACTGGGGACACAGGTTCAATCACTGGTCTGGGAAGATTCCACGTGCCGCGGAGCAACTAAGCCCGTGCGCCACAGCTGCTGAGCCTGCGCTCTACAGCCTGTGAGCCACAGCTACTGAGCCGCGTATCACAACTACTGAAGCCCACGCGCCTAGAGCCCGTGCTCCGCAACAAGAGAAGCCACTGCAATGAGAAGCCTGCACACCACAACGAAGAGTGGCCTCCGCTCACTGCAACTAGAGAGGGCCCGTGCACAGCAACGAAGACCCAATGCAGCCAAAAATAAATAAATAAAATAAATTTATTTAAAAAAAAAAAAAAGCACTCATCCAGGTTTTATAATTTTCTGCTTTGATTTCCCTAACATTTTCAATTGTGCTGCACAAAGCAATGTGTTCTCCAATGGATGTGAGACCTTCTACCATCACCAATGGACTTTCTGCTCATAGAGCAGTACCTAAACAGGAAGGTGAAAAGGTAGCGCAGAGAAAAATGCTGCTGATTCATCTACTGATTCTCCGGAACGGGGCTGACAATGCCCACAAGCCTCTAAATAGGCAATTGGTGATTCTTATTAATTCACTCAATACTTACTAAATGCCAACTACATGTCAAATGTCATGATAAGCGTTGGATCCTTCAGACTTATGATTAGGACAGTCCTAACAAATACTTGAGTCCAGTCCATCATCTTCCAGAATCAACATATTCCTCAGGTCAAGGAATCAAGATGACTTTTCCCACCCTTTATTTGGCTACTTCCCTATACAAGCAAATGCTGAAGCAGCTCACTTATAAAGTGAGGTTACACTGGCTCCCCAAAATTAAAAGATCTCAAATCTCTATTATAAGAATTGGGAGAAAAAAATTGCTTCTTCAACAGATGAGATTTCATGTAAGTATATCACTGTTTGTTTTACCTGCTATCTCCAAAAGTGGGTTTATGTGATCTCCTTCTGCCAGCTTCACAAATCCAACCTGATTTCCAAAAGTGTCAACCCCTTCAAAGGGCAAAGTCAAAGTTTTTCCTTGGAGGATTTCTTCCACAAATGGTTTTAATTCCAAAAGAGCATCAATACCACTGGTAAGAAATAATATATTTTTCAGTAACATATTAAGTAATAAAACATACAAAACCAAATAAGAAACAGTTTTAGAAAGATAAATTAAATTTTATACTTGTACTAATTATTTTAATGCTCAAAATACCTTCAAAATCTAATCCATATGATCAAAATAAACCTAATATTAATTTTTTTAAACTAATATTAATTTTTAACAAAATCTGTAGAAGTGAATTAATCTTTACCTACTTATAATTTATTTTATATTAAAGACACAAAAGAAGATGCTATGTTATAGTTCACCAAAAGGTTTTTAACCAAGGAAATACTGCATGGACAACTAAAAAAGAAAATTACTGACAGTATATTGCAGAAAAACCTAATACCTACAAAACATTATATTAGATTATGTGGAAGTTCTAGATTCTTGTTAAAAGTACTAATACTTATATAGTATTTACTATTTGTGAGGCACTCTACTAAAACTTAAAATACATTATCTCTTTAAAATATAATAGTCTCCACAATAAGATAATTTATTATACTTGGGTTCAACCAAAGTGCAAGTTTATATTTACCAACTACAGCTACGTAAGTTTGTTGTGTCTGTTTAGCCTCTATGATTAAAGGGCTATTCTGTGTTTCAAATGCATTATTTTTCTTTCTAAAAATAAATGTTTACTATATTAGTGAATTAGACATTATAAAGTTTGGAATATTTTGAAAATTAAGATCAATTATTTCCATAGTGAGAGGAGTTTGGTATAGGTACTTTATTATGAGAAAAAAAATAAAATCTCACTAGAGGGCAGCAATTACTCAAAAAAGAAATAAGGACATTATTACATTACGGAGAGGGGTTTAAAACACCCTTCTGGTGAACCACCATTAATTTAAATTATCTTGATCAGCAATTTGTTCGCCAGTAGTAATTATGCCAAATGTGTGAAAAGAAATTTAAGTATTTTTCTAGATCTTTCATATTTCTAAATTAGTATTCATATAAAATTTTTAACTGATTTTCATCCATAGCTCCCATACTGAGTCTTGTTTCTCTGTCAAAACAATACATAATACTTCAAAATAGCTTTAGAAATGTCAGCATTTCTCGTTGTACCTCCAAATCCACATCCAAAATCCAATCTTGCCTACCTGTATTTATGTTCATCCAAAAAGACACACTTCTGCTATAATACTGTCCTTCCCCACACACTGAGTTAAAGCATGTGAAAACCAATCAGCCACTTCTGGCTCATCTACCGTAAATGAGGGGAATTCAATATACTCGTTTTAAATGTAACTCTGTATGAAAGTAGGCCATGCTAAAGGTCAGGATTTTTCAGAGACAGTGAATTCTATACCCCATTTTTCTTTAAAGAAATATAGACGATCTAAATTCAGTCCAGTTTTTCAGTTCTTCAGTATCATAAATCAATAAATTTGTCCTAATGAGATGTCACTGGTCACAGAGTGAAAAGGAGTCATAGTGCCTATTGATAAATATCACTAACTTTCAAATTCTTTTAAATAGAGTATCTTTTCAAGAACAGTTTATGGAAAGACTTCTTTATGGGAAAATGAATAGAGTACAGGCACATAGGAAACAGAATTCTGAAACTAGAGTTCAGACCCAAAGGTTGTACTTAAAACTACGATAGGACAGCCGTCTTTTCAAGTCAGCATCTGGGCTAACGTATTTCTATTCCTTTCTTCTGCACTGTGAGGACACAAAGGGTGATACCTACCTGAAGAAATTCATTATTTTTAAAAAAAGTTTCTGCACACTCCATATCCAATCCATTGATCAATACTTTATCAAACACCTAAAATATGATACTAGACTTAGAAAAGTAAGAATATAGAACAAGAAACCAACAATATGTGTCTCTAGCATATTATACTGTATAGGATGAAAGATAAAATTTAAAAATTAGGGACTTAGGAAATCCTTCATATAAACAATGTCTTACCAGGAAAGCCAATCATTTCACTCTCACTATACAGCTACCCAAAATGAAGCCACACCTTGAATCTCATCATCACCTAAAAGTTGATACTTCTGCCACAAACACTTGCATGGTTCCCCAAACTAGAAGCAAATCTTCTCTCCTCTGCAATTCCATTAATACTTTATACCAATTGAAACATACCATTTTTTACATTTATCTATTATAGTTATTTGGGTCTGTATGACCTAGTCAACTACCTGGTATAATCCATGAGTACAAGATCCATTCATGGTTCATCTTT
Organism: Eubalaena glacialis; assembly: GCF_028564815.1. Taxonomy (NCBI): domain Eukaryota; kingdom Metazoa; phylum Chordata; class Mammalia; order Artiodactyla; family Balaenidae; genus Eubalaena; species Eubalaena glacialis. Next base: position 32,039,646 of record NC_083727.1, read on the forward strand.
ATTTTCCCCAAAGCACTTAGCTCAGTATCTAACAGATGGTTGGAAATTAATGTTGGTCGAACTGTAAAATACTATCTTGTCTGTACAGCAAACTTCAATTATTACTTAGATCTTTCATTACAACTTAGTCAAGAATAATTGCTAAATTGCAAATATCTGGTCATCATTTTCCAGTAGAGCTCTGACTCCCAGTATCATAAAGTAGCATAAGAATGTCACTTTAATCCTTCAAACACAAAGTAGACTTGCTAAATATTTAATTTTTTACACAAAACCGAAATTTGCAAACAGACATTGTAAAACACACGGCTGAATGACTCAGACTGTCACTGTGCTCTGTACTGTAACTCTTCAACAAGTGATGCCACGATTTAGGGCAACACAATGCTTCCTAGTTCAGGACTGTCCCATGTACTGCAGGTGATTTAGTAATGCTGAGATCTGCCCATAAATGCCCACGGCACTCCTCAGTAATTGTGACAACCAAAAATACCCCCCAAAATATTTCTAAAAGTCTCCTAGAGGAACCTTCAAGATGGTGGAGGAGTAAGACATGGAGATCACCTTCCTCCCCACAAATACATCAGAAATACATCTACATGTGGAACAACTCCTACAGAACACCCCCTGAACGCTGGCAGAAGAACTCAGACCTCCCAAAAGGCAAGAAACTCCTCACGTACCTGGGTAGGGCAAAAGAAAAAACAAAAAACGGAGACAAAAGAATAGGGATGGAACCTGCACCTCTGGGAGGGAGCTGTGAAGGAGGAAAAGTTTCCACACACTAGGAAGCCCCTTCACTGGTGGAGATGGGGAGTGGTGGGGGAGAAGCTTCGGAGCCATGGAGGAGAGCACAGCAACAGGGGTGCAGAGGGCAAAGCAGAGAGATTCCCGCACACAGGATCGGGGCCGACCAGCACTCACCAGCCGGAGGCTTGTCTGCTCAGCCACCGGGGCAGGCGGGGGCTGGGAGCTGAGGCTTGGGCTTCGGAGGTCAGATCCCAGGGAGAGGACTGGGGTTGGCTGCATGAACAAAGCCTGAAGGGGGCTAGTGCGCCACAGCTAGACAGGAGGGAGTCCGGGAAAAAGTCTGGACTTGCCTAAGAGGCAAGAGACCACTGTTTCGGGGTGTGCGAGGAGAGGTGATTCAGAGCACCACCTAAACGAGCTCCAGAGATGGGCACGAGCTGGCCTATCAGCTCGGACACCACAGACGAGCATGAAACATTAACGCTGCTGCTGCAGCCACCAAGAATCCTGTGTGCAAGCACAGGTCACTATCCACACTCCCCACTGGGAGCCTGTGCAGCCTGCCACTGCCAGGGTCCCATAGACCAGGGACAACTTCCCCGGGAGAACAAATGGCACGTCTCAGGCTGCTGCAACGTCACAATGGCCTCTACTGCCACAGGCTCGCCCTGCATTCCAATTATAAATACTGTACCCCTCCCTCCCCCTCCCCCTGGCCTGAATGAGCAAGACCCCCCGATCAGCCACTGCTTTAACCCCGTACTGTATGGGTGGGAACAGATGCTTGAGGGCAACCTACATGCAGAGGCAGGGCCAAAACCAAAGCTGAACCCCAGGAGCTGAGCAAACAAAGAAGAGAAAGGGAAATCTCTCCCAGCAGCCTCAGAAGCAGCAGACTAAATCCCCACCCCCAACAAATCAATCAACTTGATGTACCCTGCACCTGTAGAACACCTGAATAGACAACGAATCATCCCAAAATTGAGGCGGTGGACGTTGGGAGCAACTGTAGACATGGCGTTTGCTGTCCGCGACTGTTTTATTACTGATTTTTATATTTATCTTAGTTTAGTGTTTAGCGCTTGTTATCATTGGTGGATTTCTTTATTGGATTGGTTGCTCTCTTTCTCTTTTTATTATTATTTTTTTAAATAATCTCCCTCCCTCCCTCCCTCTCTCCCTCTCTCTCTCTCTCTCTTTCTCTCTTTCTTTCTCCCTTTTCTTCTGAGCCATGTGGTTGACAGGGTCTTGGTACTCCGGGCTGGTGTCAGGCCTGAGCCTCCGAGGTGGAAGAGCCGAGTTCAGGACACTGGACCCCCCAGAGACCACCCGGCCCCACGTAATATCAATCGGCGAGAGCTCTCCCAGAGATCTCCATCTCAACACTAAGACCCAGCTCCACCCAACAGCCAGCAAACTACAGCACTGGACGCCCCAGGCCAAACAACTAGCAAGACAGGAACACAACCCCACCCATCAGGAGAGAGGCTGCCTAAAATCATACTAACTTCACAGACACCCCTAAACACACCACCAGACGTGGCCATGCCCACTAGAAAGACAAGATCCAGCCCCACCTACCATAACACAGGCACCAGTCCCCTCCAACAGGAAGCCTACACAAGCCACTGAACCAACCTCACCCATTGGGGGCAGACACCAAAAACAACAGGAACTACGAACCTGCAGCCTGTGAAAAGGAGACCCCAAACACAGTAAGTTAAACAAAATAAGAAGACAGAGAAATATGCAGCAGATGAAGGAACAAGGTTAATTCCACCAGACCAAACAAATGAAGAGCAAATACGCAGTCTACCTGAAAAAGATTTCAGAGTAATGATAGTAAAGATGATCCAAAATCGTGGAAATAGAATAAATACAAGAAATGTTTAACAAGGACCTAGAAGAACTAAAGAGCAAAAAAACAATGATGAACAACACAATAAATGAAATTTAAAATTCTCTAAAAGGAATCAATAGCAGAATAACTGCGGCAGAAGAACGGATAAGTGACCTGGAAGATAAAACAGTGGAAATAACTACTGCAGAGCAGAAAAAAGAAAAAAGAATGAAAAGAATTGAGGACAATCTCAGACACCTTGGGGACAATATTAAATGCACCAACATTTGAATTACAGGGGTCCCAGAAGAAGAAGAGAAAAAGAAAGGGTCTGAGAAAATATATGAAGAGATTACAGTTGCAAACTTCCCTAACAGGGGAAAGGAAATAGTCAATAAAGTCCAGCAAGCATAGAGAGTCCCATACAGGATAAACCCAAGGAGAAACATCCCAAGACACATAACAATCAAACTATCAAAAATTAAATATAAAGAAAACATATTAAAAGCAGCAAGGGAAAAGCAACAAATAACATACAAGGGAATCCCCATAAGGTTAACAGCTGATCTTTCAGCAGAAACACTGCAAGCCAGAAGGGAGTGGCAGGACAAATTTAAAGTGATGAAGGAGAAAAACCTACAACCAAGATTAGTCTACCCAGCAAGGATCTCATTCAGATTCGATGTAGAAATCAAAAGCTTTACAGACAAGCCAAAGCTAAGAGAATTCAGCACCACCAAACCAGCTATACAACAAATGGTAAAGGAACTTCTCTAGGCAGGAAACACAAGAGACGGAAAGTCCTACAAAAACAAACCCAAAACAATTAGAAAATGGTAACAGGAACATACATACCGATAACTACCTTAAATGTAAATGGATTAAATGTTCCCACCAAAAGACACAGACTGGCTGAATGGATACAAAAACAAGACCCGTATATATGCTGTCCACAAGAGACCCACTTCAGACCTAGGGACACATACAGAATGAAAATGAGGGGATGGAAAAAGATACTCCATGCAAATGGAAATCAAAAGAAAGCTGGAATAGCAATTCTCATATCAGACAAAATAGACTTTAAAATAAACACTATCACAAGAGACAAAGAAGGACACTATATAATGATCAAGGAATCAATCCAAGAAGAAGATACAACAATTGTAAATATTTATGCACCCAAAATAGGAGCACCTCAATACTTAAGGCAAATGCTAACAGCCATAAAAGGGGAAATCGACAGTAACACAATAATAGTAGGGGACTTTAACACCCCACTTTCACCAATGGACAGATCATCCAAAATGAAAAATAAATAAGGAAACAAAAGCTTTAAATGGAACATTAAACAAGATGGACTTAATTGATATTTATAGGACATTCCATCCCAAAACAACAGAATACACTTTATTCTCAAGTGCTCATGGAACCTCCTCCAGGATAGATCATATCTTGGGTCACAAATCAAGCCTTGGTAAATTTAAGAAAACTGAAATCGTATCAAGTATCTTTTCTGACTACAAGGCTATGAGACTAGATATCAATTACAGGAAAAAATCTGTAAAAAATACAAACACATGAAGGCTAAACAATACACTACTAAATAACCAAGAGATCACTGAAGAAATCAAAAAATTTCTAGAAACAAAAGACAATGAAAACACAACGATCCAAAACCTACAGGATGCAGCAAAAGCAGTTCTAAGAGGGAAGTTTAAAGCAATACAATCCTACCTCAAGAACAAGAAAAATCTCAAATAAACAACCTAATCTTACACCTAAAACAATTACAGAAAGAAGAACAAAAAAAAAAAAAAACCCAAAGCTAGCAGAAGGAAAGAAATCACAAAGATCAGATCAAATATAAATGAAAAAGAAATGAAGGAAACAATAGCAAAGATAAATAAAACTAAATGCTGGTTCTTTGAGAAGATAAACAAAATTGATAAACCATTAGCCAGACTCATCAAGAGAAAAAAGGAGAAGATTCAAATCACAGAATAGGAAATGAAAAAGGAGAAGTAACAACTGACACTGCAGAAATACAAAGGATCATGAGAGATTACTACAAGCAACAATATGCCAATAAAATGGACAACCTGGAAGAAATGGACAAATTCTTAGAAAAGCACAACCTTCCAAGAATGAACCAAGAAGATACAGAAAATATAAACAGACCAATCACAAGCACTGAAATTGAAACTGTGATTAAAAATCTTCCAACAAACAAAAGCTCAGGACCAGATGACTTCACAGGCAAATTCTATCAAACATTTAGCAAAGAGCTAACACCTATCCATCTCAAACTCTTCCAAAATACAGCAGAGGGAGGAACACTCCCAAACTCATTCTACGAGGCCACCAACACCCTGATACCAAAACCTGACAAAGATGTCACAAAAAAAGAAAACTACAGGCCAATATCACTGATGAACATAGATGCAAAAATCCTCAACAAAATACTAGCAAACAGAATCCAACAGCTCATTAAAAGGATCATACACCATGATCAAATGGGGTTTATCCCAGGAATGCAAGGATTCTTCAATATATCAAATCAATCAAGGTGATACACCACGTTAATGAAATGAAGGATAAGAACCATATGATAATCTCAATAGATGCAGAAAAAGCTTTCAACAAAATCAACACACATTTATGATAAAAACTCTCCAGAAAATCGGCATAGAGGAAACCTACCTCAACATAATAAAGGCCATATATGACAAAGCCATAGTCAACATCGTTCTCAATGGTGACAAACTGAAACCATTTCCTCTAAGATCAGGAACAAGACAAGGTTGCCCACTCTCACCACTATTATTCAACATAGTTTGGGAAGTTTTGGCCACAGCAATCAGAGAAGAAAAAGAAATAAAAGGAATCCAAATTGGAAAAGAAGAAGCAAAACTGTCACTGTTTGCAGATGACATGATACTACACATAGAGAATCCTAAAGATGCTACCAGAAAACTACTAGAGCTAATCAATGAATCTCGTAGAGTAGCAGGATACAAAATTAATGCACAGAAATCTCTTGCATTCCTAAACACTACTGATGAAAAATCTGAAAGAGAAATTAAGGAAACACTCCCATTTACCACTGCAACAAAAAGAATAAAATACCTAGGAATAAACCTACCTAAGGAGACAAAAGACCTGTATGCAGGTCTATAAGACACATAAAACTATAAGGCACTGATGAAAGAAATTAAAGATGGTACAAACAGATGGAGAGATATACCATGTTCTCAGATTGGAAGAATCAACATTGTGAAAATGACTATACTATCCAAAGCAATCTACAGATTCAATGCAATCCTTATCAAACTACCAATGGCATTTTTCACAGAACTAGAACAAAAAATTGCACAATTTGTATGAAAACACAAAAGACCCCAAATAGCCAAAGCAATTTTGAGAAAGAAAAATGGAGCTGGAGGAATTAGGCTCCATGACTTCAGACCATACTACAAAGCTACACTAATCAAGACAGTATGGTACTGGCACAAACACAGAAATATAGATCAATGGAACAGGATAGAAAGCCCAGAGGTAAACCCATGCACATATGGTCACCTTATCTTTGATAAAGGAGGCAAGAATATACAATGGAGAAAAGACAGCCTCTTCAATAAGTGGTGCTGGGAAAACTGGACAGCTACAGGTCAAAGAATGAAATTAGAACACTTCCTAACACAATACACAAAAATAAACTCAAAATGGATTAAAGACCTAAATGTAAGGCCAGACACTATCTAACTCTTAGAGGAAAACACAGGCAGAACACTCTATGACATAAATCACAGCAAGATCCTTTTTGACCCACCTCCTAGAGAAATGGAAATAAAAACAAAAATAAACAAATGGGACCTAATGAAACAAACAAAAGCTTTTGCACAGCAAAGGAAACCATAAACAAGACCAAAAGACAATCCTCAGAATGGGAGAAAATATTTGCAAACGAAGCAACTGACAAAGGATTAATCTCCAAAATATACAAGCAGCTCATGCAGCTCAATATCAAAAAAACAAACAACCCAATCCAAAAATGGGCAGAAGACTTAAATAGACATTTCTCCAAAGAAGACATATAGATGGCCAACAAACACATGAAAGGATGTTCAACATCATTAATCATTAGAGATATGCAAATCAAAAGTACAATGAGGTATCACCTCACACTGGTCAGAATGGCCATCATCAAAAATATACAAACAATAAATGCTGGAGAGGGTGTGGAGAAAAGGGAACCCTCTTGTACTGTTGGTGGGAATGTAAATTGATACAGCCACCATGGAGAACAGTGTGGAGGTTCCTCAAAAAACTAAAAATGGAACTACCATATGACCCAGCAATCCCACTACTGTGCATATACCCTGAGAAAACCATAATTCAAAAAGAAGCATGTACCACAGTGTTCATTGCAGCACTATTTACAATAGCCAGGACATGGAAGCAATCTACATGTTCATCAACAGATGAATGGATAAAGAAGATGTGGCACATATATGCAATGGAATATTGCTCAGCCACAAAAAGAAATGAAATTGAGTTATTTGTAGTGAGGTGGATAGACCTAGAGTCTGTCATACAGAGTGAAGTCAGAAAGAGCAAAACAAATACCGCATGCTATCACATATATATGGAACCTAAAAAAAAAAAATGGTTCTGATGAACCTAGGGGCAGGACAGGAATAAAGATGCAGACGTACAGAATGAACTTGAGGACACGGGGAAGGGGAAGGGGAAGCTGGGACGAAGTGAGAGAGTAGCACTGACATATATACACTACCAAATGTAAAATAGCTAGCTAGTGGGAAGCAGCCACATAGCACAGGGAGATCAGCTCGGTGCTTTCTGACCACCTAGAGGGGTGGGGTAGGGAGGGTGGGAGGGAGGTGCATGAGGGAGGGGATATGGGGATATATGTATACATATAGCTGATTCACTTTGTTATACAGCAGAAACTAACAGCATTGTAAAGCAATTATACTACAATAAAGATGTTAAAAAAAAAAAGTCTCCTAGAGAAGGCAGTCCCACCTCCACTGAGAAATGTAAACATTATAATACATTGAGAACATACCCACCCCCTCACCCCAACCCGACTGCACACCACTTAACAGTATTTCTAGTCAGTTACGTGCCCATCAGTAGAGGCCACTGAGACACAGAAGGCCGTTTGTACTTCAGCAGACTAATCTCTCCCGCCGTTCATGCACTCGTGCTCATCTTCTCCCTCCTGTCCCCAACCCACTCCTCTCCCTCTCCCTCTCCATCTCTCACAATCACACTCCATGGAATAATAATAGAAAACTGATTAGTTCTGGCTTGTCTACTGACCCGCATTCGCTTAATTCCTAGGACTGCCAGTTTCCTCCAATGTATAAAAAAGGTGACATTTCTGTGCTGCCTGACTCAGAACACTTGTTAAGGAAATAAAATAACACTTTTTTTTTTTTTTAATTCAGAGAGCTCAGCTTTTTATTTATTTATTTATTTATGGCTGTGTTGGGTCTTCATTTCTGTGTGAGGGCTTTCTCTAGTTGCGGCAAGTGGGGGCCACTCTTCATCGCGGTGCGCGGGCCTCTCATTATCGTGGCCTCTCTTGTTGCGGAGCACAGGCTCCAGATGCGCAGGCTCAGTAATTGTGGCTCATGGGCCTAGTTGCTCCGCGGCATGTGGGATCCTCCCAGACCAGGGCTCGAACCCGTGTCCCCTGCATTAGCAGGCAGATTCTCAACCACTGCGCCACCAGGGAAGCCCGTAAAATAGCATTTGTTTGGGGAATCGTGGCTTAGGTGCAGAGACTGAAATATATATACGTGCCATAGCCAAGACCCATTTCCGATAAGAGAGATAAACCCTAAACTTATCAATCAATGGTAACTCAGTCTTCTCTGGTTTAAAAAGGTCTCTTTGGGGTACAGTTATTCAGTTAATTCAAACCTCCTTTCAGGATTGCTTTTCCCTTCCCTCTCCCCTCCCCCTTCCCAGGGAATCCAGCATACTCTTATAAGAGGACTGAAGAAGCTCTTTGATCAGCTTACTGTTTGGGTCCTAAGAGAGTCCTATTTCAGGGCGACTGGTCTGGTCTTATCCCTGGGTGCCCTACACTGGTATCCGTGAAAGCCCACCTGTTCTTTCTGGGCATTGCACTGGCATGTGCTGCTGAAGCACAGGATCCCCGCTGGGGTCTCTGATCAAGAAACACGGACATTCAGCAGTGTCGCTGTCCCTCATCCAGCTCCTTTGATCCACCAATTCTCTCTCAACTTCCAAGTCTACCCGCCAGGGCACAGAGAAATTTCTGGATCCATCTATATACCTTGATGGGCAATGGGGAATTGAAGGAACCACCTCAGGTCCAGGTGTTAGAATTCTCCCTCGACTCTCATCTACCAGCTGTGTGGTAGCACATTCTTCCAGCATTATTGAACAGGAACTTCTCTAAAGAGCTTGAGCTTTTCCCAGCTACACCCTGAGAACCCCAAACCAAGGTGAGTGTCTCTATCACTCCCCGTTCTCTGCTCCAACACTGGTTGGAACAGTCAACCCCAAAAGGGGAGCCAGGATGTGTCCGGCTTCGTGCCTCTTCCTCTGCCTTGCTCACTCCGCCCAGCACCAGAGGGCCTCTAGACTCCTTCCCATCCTGGACGACAACCCTCCTCCAAGCTGGCTGTGGTTTCACTGACCACGTGCCGTTCTTCTGAATTAATCACTGGTTCAGCGTCTCCTACTTGCCACCCCTGAAACCAGCTCAGTCTTTGCTCCTGCTCTTACCATTTGTGTTGGTTAATTTTATGCGTCAGCTGAGGCCATGATACCTAGTGTTTGGTCAAGCACCAGTCTACGTGTTGTTGTGAAGGAATTCTTTTAGATGTGATGAACATTTCAATCAGTAGACCCTGAGGAAAGCAGATCATCCCCCAGAATGTGGATGGGCTTCATCCAATCAGTTGCAGGCCTTAAGAGAAAAGACTTGAGGTCCCCCAAGGAAGAAAGAATTCTTCCTCCAGGCCGCCTCTGGGCTTGAGCCTATACTGTCAACCCTCGCCTGGGTCTGCCGCTTGCCAGGCTGCCTTGCAGAGTGTGGACTTGCCAGCCCCCCATGGTCATGTGAGCTAATTCCTTAAAATAAATCTCTCTCTGTAGAGCTACAACTGTAGATACAGATATATCAATATATCTAGATATCCAAATGGATATCCATCCTATTGGTTCTGTTTCTCTGGGGAACCCTGACTAGTCTACCATTCTAACACACAGGGGACCACTCATTTTCTCTCAGGCTTTCATCTTGTGTGACATCTTCTCTGGCTTCTTCTCTTTTAAGAGCATCAGAGTATTTCTTTTTTCTTCTGATTGGCAAAGTGAACAGTGAAAATGAGTTAAGTAAAATCTTCTGGTCCTCTCTGTCACTGCAGGGTGCTCAAGACCTGCCCTTGGGTGGATCATGTTGAGACAGATCAGAAGGCTGATCCCTAAAGACATGCGGTTCTACTATTTAAAAAGACATCACTACCCGAATCATAATTTGACTGTACATTTTGAGTTACTAATTTACTGTTTTCTCCCTTTTATTTTTCCTTTTCCTCACCCCCTTCCCAATCCAAGCCTTGTTCTTCATTCCCTCAGGAGACTATATGTCAGGGTAGAAAACAGAAGTAACCTGTAACCTGTAATTCTGGATTTGGCTTTCCAAAGAGCTTATGCTTGAGCTTAATCCAGAGGGCTAAACAGGGGCTAACAGGGCAAGGGGCACTCATACCGACAGACAGAGTATCCCAGAGAATTTGAGGAAGAGCAAGGTTTCTCCACTCTGGGCTGGAAAGCAGCAATCAATGACTAATACTCAACTTTTATGGTACAGCTCTGGGTTTGGAGGTTCAGGGTGTACAGGTACTCTAGGAATGAAGGAGGTAAAACTGAAATTGCCTGTTAATCTAGTAAATGACAGCTCTAATAGCTAATAATATCAAGTGCCTGCTATGTGCCAGGCCCTATACTAAGAGTTCTTACATGTATTAGTACTATTATGTTCTCTATTTATTTAAAAAGTAAATGATTTGCCCAAAATTGGGCAGCTGTTAAGACATGGTTGGGCAATGGTTCCAGAATCTTTACCTGGAATCCTAACCTAAATGGTCAGACTCCAGAGTGCTTACATAATTAACATAGATAAAATAACTGCATAACCAATGCATCTGATAACAATAACAGTTTAAAAGTATAGATTAAGGGGAATTCCCTGGTGGTTCAGTGGTTAGAGCTCTGCTCCTCCACTGCAGGGGGCACGGGTTCGATCCCTGGTCAGGGAACTAGGATCTTGCACGCCATAGCCAAAAAAAAAAAAAGTGTAGATCAGGAAGAATATTTATATGGCTAATTCTGTACATTGGCTTATTAATTGGAACAAATTATAATAAAGAATACTTCTTAAAAAAAAAGAATGCTTCTTTAGAATTTCAATGCCTCTTTTGGTTCTGCTATGATTACTCAAATTACAGTAATAACTTGGAAAACAATATTCCAGAAAGATGTATTACTCACATGTTTATTTCATCTTCATTTAATAACTGCATCACTAGCAGGGTAATATGAAAGGAACCATCACTGTTCATTGTTTTGGCCAGTCGCTGATCTTGTTGTATTATTGCATTTTGCAGGATCTTAATTCCTTTTGTAATCTAATCACACACAGACAAAATAGAGATTAGGTAAGCAAAATTTCCTTATGGTAACACTGAAATCGAGAAGAAAAATAAGCAACATATGAAATGAGAATGATGTCGAGATCTTTCAACCAAACAATGCTTAATTGTCTAACTATTCTCAAATATCCTGGAGAAATGACTTGGAAAGTTTAATAGGATGTACAAGTTAAAAAAAATCACACGATGCTTGTCCATTTTAAGAGCATCAAGCCCAACACCCTTCTTTTACAGACTGAGCCACTGGTTGAGTGGAAAAATTCTCAATGGCCATGTATCTTTTCAGAAATTTATCCTTGGAATATACAGTATGACTCACTATAATTATGATCTTTCCTAAAAATAAAAGTTTTATTCTTGCCACAGAAAGGTCAAACTGGCAGACAACATTCCATTTCTGTTGGCAGTAATATTTATTTGTCCCCAAGTGAATGCGTCTGAGAACCCATTCTTCATGGCCTTTAAGATTTTTTAGGACAGCAATAATTTCAACAGGAATGACTACTGTCATTTCCCCAGACATGTGAGGAGGGGCATCACCATGGAGAGAGAGCTGCAAACAAGTCTAAATGCATATGTTAGAAAAACTGTACAGTCTGCACCTAAGCAAAATCCCCGGTCCCTCATCAGCCTTCCCCTCTCAGCCTAATGAGAACAAAGAAGAGGAATGGTGGCTTTTCCCTCCTCCATTTCCAGTTGGAGACAACTCTAGTCAACTTCTAAATGTGAGTGCACTGGAAAATAGTTTGAATATGGACTAGCAAACCAAGCAATCCCCAGAGAAAAGAGCGCACGTAGAAGCCCAGAGGCAACAGAATTAGAGAGAAAAGGAAGAGAGAGGGGGCTGGCAATAGAAGCAGAGCCCTAAAAAGACAGCAGAGATAAGAAACAACTGAATCATGAGCACAGCAGGCTGTTCTGATACTAAAGAAGCTGTTTCATCCTGAACAATGTTCCCATTATCTGCAGAATGAGATTGGGCAAATCATGAGATGCTATCCTGGGATCTGACTTCTCACGTATCTTTACAATAAATCCACATCACCCAAAATAACCTCAGCATTTCTCTATTCCTTGCAACCTGGAGGACAGTAACGTGAAAAACAGCGTTTTCCTGGTAGGAAGTTATGCAGTAACACCTAACACAAGATTTCCCAAGGGAAGATGTCACTTCCACGATGCCCAACAAAAGAATACTGACAGCCTGATAATTAAAATGCTCCTAAAGCAATAGTACACAAAGATCTTACAGAGTCAGCGTTTCCTCTACCTCTATATTGATAAAACTAAATTGTAAACTCCCCGAGGACAACATCTATTTCTTCCACCCCGCCATCTCGCCACAGTGCCTGGTAATAAAAATAAACACGACACTGAGACCACAACAGTAATTACCCTTTCTCGTGTGGTCACTAGGTTCTAGGCACTAGAGTGAGCGTTTTACATATATTAGTTCACTGAAGCCTCCCGCCGATCCTGTGAGGTAAGATATTGGTACTGTCTCCATTAAAATAAATTGAAACACAGAAGATTAAAAAAATCTTTTCAAGATCATATACCCAAAATAGCAAAGGAATTTGAGAAAAGGATAAGTTACAATACATGAGAAAAGATGAGGGAAATACCTGGAGGAAAAGATCCAGGAGTGAGGAGGAGAAGGAGAAGCGGCCAGAGAGCCGTGCAGGAAGAGAGAGGTACAAGTAATGTGTTTTCAAGAGGAGACAAGGAGAGGGGCAGACATGTGGGTAGTGACTCAAGACATGAAACATCAAGGGAAAAAAGGGCATTTAAAGGAGATTCTGAGGAAGTCTTACTGGATCCTGTGTAATAGAGCACACAGGCCCTCTCATAAAAGCCTTTAGTATAAGTCTACACTACTCTGCGAGGATTTTACACATGAATTTTTGAGAGATTTTTCCAGGTGCAATGAAGTGCTGAGATCAGCTTTCAGGAATGATGAAGCAGCTCAAGAGGGTCCAGGTTCACGTGGGAAGGGCCTAGCCAGTGCCGAGTAAATCACGTGAGCTCAAGAATATCAGACCTCAAAACAGTATAATTACATCTTCAAATCTTAGCTGGTACAAATGGTAATTCTGGCTTAACTGATCGTGAAAAAGTGGTTTAGGATGAGAACTTTTTAATACAGAGTGATGCAAATTAAGGGTACTGGACTTGTATCAGAAATCCTGGATTTTAACCCCAGGTCTGCCGCAGGTGGAACCCCATAGAGGTCACCTAGTCTCAGTGAGTCTTGGTTTCTTCAATTGTAAAGCACTGCCAAACTTACAGGGATGTGTTAAAGGTCACGCAGACAAGCTACAGGAAAGCACTTTGCAAGCTCTGCACCATTTGCCTAATATAAGGTCTGCAACACTGCCAATATTATTAAAATCAGTGGTTCTCTACCCCAGGGTACATTTGTCAATGCCTGGAGACATTTTCATTGTCACACCTGGGGTTTGCCACTTGCACTTAGTGGTAGAGTATCTGCATTTTCATAAAAACTGAGTCTTCATTCTAAGCTCAAATACTAATTATATGTAAATTCAGGACAATGCTCAAAAACTTCCATCCATTTGTATGTTCAGCATTTTAGTGCAATGTCCTACTATTTAGTGAAAAATAGTTTTAGACCATTCATATCTTTGAATTATCCAGTAGCTTGTAAAATTGCAAATTAAAATTTGTAAAACACTTTGAAGACTATTTCTCTGAAGTCACACAGTACTTATAATGCAAAATTAACCTTAACCTATGAAAATTCTAAAGATAATCTAATCAAGTAATGTATTTCTAACTATGCTTTGATGCTCCAGATTAATTTACATATTCCTTGATATCTTTAAAAAAATTTTAATGCATTTTATTACTAATTATATTCTTACAAGAGAAAAAGAAAAAACAAAACTACTTCAGAGTCTTCTCTGTATGCCATTTTAAAAAGTACCAATGTCGGGCTTCCCTGGTGGCACAGTGGTTAAGAATCTGCCTGCCAATGCAGGGGACACGGGTTCAAGCCCTGGTCCGGGAAGATCCCACATGCCGCGGAGCAACTAAGCCCGTGTGCCACAACTACTGAAGCCCGCGTGCCTAGAGCCTGTGCTCTGCAACAAGAGAAGCCACCCAATGAGAAGCCCGCGCACCACAACGAAGAGTAGCCCTCGCTCGCCGCAACTAGAGAAAAGCCCCTGCGCAGCAACAAAGACCCAACGCAGCTAAAAATAAACACAAATAAATAAATTTTTAAAAAAAAGGTACCAATGTCATTAAAGGCCAAAGGAAACTAATTTTTACAGCCCCTGTTTAAAATTCTACAAAGCCTTTAAAGCGTATCTGTCATCATAATCCCCAGCCACTGGCAGTATTGCACAATGCACATTTCTTAAACCTAATATTGTAGACCCATATTTAAGTAGAATATTAAAAGAAACTTTAAAAAATAAAAGCTTATTAAAATCTTAAAGATTTCTTTCACTCATTGAGTAGTTTCTTTGTATTTAGAGAAAACAGACACGAATCTGCTAAACCTCACCACTAAGCCGTGTTCCACATGCCTAAAAATGACACAATAAGAAATTTCATTTTTCTATCTTTTAAGCTTTCTAGTTGATTCAAAGCATACATGAGCTCAAAGGAAAAGCCTTCAAGTTAGTTCGTGAGGGAGAGTAGTTATAGTCTAGCACACAGAAGGAGAATGTCCTTGACCTCATCTTTTGACATTATTTTTGGATTTTTTTCTAAGCTGTTAACATAAATTATTCCTAAATTTGCTGACTCATTAAGATTTAACAGAATTATCCCATCAATTTGCTACCTAACTTTTCTTCAAAGCTGAATATAGTCATTTTTCTTGCTTGTTTACACAAAGGAAAAAACTTGAAAATTTGATGATACAGCAATAAGTAAAAATTTTAAAAACATCCTAAAATAGGAGAATTTTCTATATCTACCAAGTGTTTAACATACATGATGACATCAATTATTTTCACAACTACATTTCCCAGAAAGGAACAGAAAGCACAAATCATTTTTCATCTTTTCCTAAGACCAATAATTTTCACATTACAATATGATGAAATACAGAATTAAATGTAGCAAATGCCTTTTAAAACCCCTAAAGAGCATCATATTTTTCCATTAGTATAAAACAATTATCTTACCAAAAAAATTAATACACTCCTAATTTCAATCAGCTTCTGATTGTTCCCTTGCATTTTTCAGTGTTGACTTACCTTAAATTATTACCTCTCATAAGAAAGCATATAAAACCAACATATGGGCAAATCCACCTAGAACTAATAAGTAAGCAATTCTAGCCAGTTAAGAAATATTTAGGATTTATAATAATGCCATTAAATTTCTCATCCTTATTTTATTTTTAAACTAATGTGTAATTGCAGGTAGTGGAGAAACACATAGTTTCACATACATGCAATTAGGATATTTTTATGCAGTCATTCTAATTCATTTTCCAATTCTATTTCTTAAAAATATGAAAATCATGATTTTCCAAAACTAAAGCATTCCAAATGTCTGATAACGTGTTTAAAAATCAAAGACCCATATAAGTCTGAATACTTTTTTCTTTAAAACTAGATGCCAACAAGTAGAGGCCAAAAGTAGAGCAGCTCATTGTCAATGTGCTAGCTTCCAAAAGCTTGTTTGCAGGTCACTTAATTGGAACTTGGAATACAGTCTCCCATGGAAACAATGTTATAAATGCTGCTCCTTTTCCCAGGCCTTCCAACAAAAGCCCATAAGTAGTTTCAACAGAAAATTAACATTAGATACTTTCAAACAAACAAACAAAAAAGGTGCTCATATGAAAGATATAAAAAGTTTCTCCTAATCTTGTCCTATTCCTAGCCCTCCTCCCCATATTTGCATTAAGCTTTCTGTTACCCACAAACAAGTCTCTTGAGAGGGAAATATTAAATTCTTTGGTTTCCAGGTTACTTGAAGCTTGTGTGCCCCACTATTACAAGTCACCCTACCCCCTGGAAAACAAACTGCCATTGAACCTATATTATAAAACCAGCATTTGTAACACCGTATTTATTATTTATAAACGTTCTGGTTGGAATTTGGTATGCCAGAGACACATCTTCCACCCTGAAATGACAGTATTTTGTGTGTGTGCGCCTACTCTGGCCAAACTCCATTCTAGATACTGGGAACGACCTGAAAAACTTTGTGAGGAAGATTAACGAGTGTCAAATTTCAAGGATGACAAATGACAAAAGGAAAGCCATGAAAGTGTTGTGGGGTTTTTTTTTTGGGGGGGGGGGTTGACCTAGTCAGGGTGGTCACGGGTGGGAGAGGTTTGAGCTGAAATTTTGGCATTAACAAAATCAAAAGGAGAGGAAAGAAAACTCCCAGCCAGAGAAGGCTTTCCAGAGGGCAGAGGGAAACTGGCAAGCTCAAGCAAGGCCAGAGGGGCTCAAGCAGAAGGAACGAGGGCTGAGGTGGAAAAGGCCAAGCCATGTAGAACCTTCTAGAATATGGTAAAGCCTTTGTCTTCATCCTAATATCAATGGGAAAATACTGAAGTGTACAAGCATGTAGGTGATGTGTCCAGATTTGGATTTAGAAAATAATCATTATCACCTCCATCTGACAACTGAAGACACTGAAACTACAGCAATTAAGTAACCTGATCTACATCCACAGTGGAGTTTGTAATCCAGCTGGTATCCGAACAAGGTTTGTCAGGTTCCAAAGCCTGTACTCTCCTCACTTTCTACAGAACCTCCAAGAAGTTGAGAAGCAGAAACAAAGGCTACAGGGTGAAACAAAGCAGCTTGCGGGGTGAAAACTAAGGGTTGCAAACAGTTCTCTCATCCCCTCCTCTCATCTTTGCAGCCTGAATCCTGAACTAAGTAGCAGAAGAAAAGAATCTCTCCACCCTCTTTCCCCTTGGTCCCCTTCCCTGCCAGCCCTATCCCAGCACATCACCCCACCAGTCTTCACTGGAGGAGGCGGGAACCCGGCACAGGGCTGGAAGGGGCTGGGGCAGGCTCAGAGGGGCTGCAGAGCTGCTGCTCCGACCAGCAGGGCCAAGAACAGAGGCAGGCAGGGAGCAAGAGAAAAGGAAGGACCTAAGCAAAGCAACTTAGAGAAGGGCTCACCCAACTTCTACACTCACAGACTCTGGAGTGAAACAATCTCTAAGCAAAAAATCAAAATAAGGAACCTGGCGTCTCTTCCAATCAGAAATCATGTACCCTTGGGGACGTCCCTTGGCCTGTTTCACAGGCAGTTTCCTCAGGACCTGGCCTCTGTCTGCTTGCTTAAATAGCACCACCTGTGGCTTCCTGCTCTCTTCTCATTCACATAGGTACACGTGATCCTAAATCTCAGAGAAAACCTGTCGAAATAACTCGCAAGTATTTTAATATATAATTTCTGATTGCATTAAACTTTGCATCAGCTAAACACTTTTTTGTTTTAAGATAGCAGATATAATTGTTTGCTAATCAGCCTATTTATTTATTTATTTATTTATTTATGGCTGTGTTGGGTCTTCGTTTCTGTGCGAAGGCTTTCTCTAGTTGTGGCAAGCGGGGGCCACTCTTCATCGCGGTGCCCGGGCCTCTCACTATCGCGGCCTCTCTTGTTACGGAGCACAGACTCCAGACGCGCAGGCTCAGTAGTTGTGGCTCACGGGCCTAGTTGCTCCGTGGCATGTGGGATCTTCCCAGACCAGGGCTCGAACCCGTGTCCCCTGCATTAGCAGGCAGATTCTCAACCACTGCGCCACCAGGGAAGCCCCAGCTAAACACTTTTAAGGGCTATTTTATTGTTAACCCACCACTACGTACCAGTAAAATCAAAGTCTGATTCTTTCCTGTATCAAATTCTAAAATCCTGTATTGCTAGGTAATACCATTTCTCTTTTTATGTGTTTTTCTCCCCAACTAAACTGTATCTCACAGACTAGATATTTCCTAGAGTGTCCTAAAAGAATTTATTTTTTTCTCTGAGATTTATTTCTTTGATTTCAGTATCATTTGCTTTGATCTTTAAAAATTCATTAGCATTGTGTAGAAACATTCTACTTAAATAAAGGGAAAAGCAACCTGAAAATATGCCCAGTTAAGAGATCAGAGCACACAATCAAACAGAAATTCAGATTTAGCTCTTAAGATACATAAAATTGGGCCAAGATATAAAAACAGTCAGTCATCCAAATGAGGTGTTCTTTCCTAAGGCTTTTTAATTCCTAACTCACTGCTCTAGAAGTCTTAGATACTGCAGTTTTCTCTCTCAGTCAGATATAAGGGTTTCTTAGTGTGGGCCAGTTGGCTGGTCCCATTTCCTATTACTGATGCCACATTAATTTTTCAGACTTTTAATTGATTTCTACCAAGTCTGTCATGCACTATTAAGTTGGTACAACAATGAGTAATTTTTAAAGAAACTATTTTGCAATAATCATTACCATGAACTGGACTAAGCAGCAGGAAATCCCAGTTTACTTTCCCCACAGAGATTTCAGAATCTTTTTTTACCAGCTCTCTGCTTCTGAAAGATTCCTCCACTATGATGAACAAACACCTAGAAAGGACCTTGACATGCTACCTGGCAACACTTTTTCAAGTGGCTTTTGCAAAATTATCGTTTAAATATGATTGTTTAAATAGTGTTTTTTTAAATTATTGTTTACACATATTCTATACTCCCTGTGTGGCCCAGCTAAAAATGCCACCAAAGACTCTTAAAAGCTGACAGCAAATGGGCTTATGAGCATTTAGTGTACCTTAAATATAATTTAGAATAAACTTAGTAAAAATAATTTTTTTAAAAAATAGCACCTCTTTGTTGGTGATCGGAATGGATAGGAAATAGTTGGGTTGATCATCTTTTTGCTTTTTTTTCCTCTTCTTTATTTTATCTTTATTGTTCCATTCAGTTTCTTTACTTCTCTCCAAATTTATGTGAGGTACATCAGTGACTAGAGAAAAAAAGTCAAACAACATGTCTAATGCATTTAAACAAAGATAATATAATCAGAAAAAAAACAAGCACTATACAAGTAGCAATCATTCTTAACTGTCATTTTCAAATCTAAAATAGGAATTGGCAAACTCTTCTGCAAAAGACCTCATAATAAATATTTTAGGCTTTGCAGATCATACGGTCTTGGTCAAAACTACCCAAGTCTGCTATAGACAAAACACAGATGAATGAGTACAACTGTTTTCTAATAAAAATTTATTTACAAAGCAGATAGATTTGGCCCACGGGCCACGGTTCACTAACCTCTGATCTAAAGCATAACTAACAACCATTCTCTTCCCCTTGCCACAATTTTCATGATGCTAGGAAAAATCACTTTTTCATCCATCCTGTATATGTATATTTGTAACTTTTATAACAAAACCACTTGCAGCAGTGCCATTCAAAGTTTGGTTCATGGCCAGTGTCACACTACAAACCATCTCTCAGTTCCAGAAACTGAGAGAATGCTTTATAAACTTTCAGAGCAATTAGGCAAAGTAATTTTGTCTGTCAAATTTTGGTTTCTATTTTATAGATCTTCTTCTTTAACACCTTTCTGCTAATAATTCATGTTTTATTATATTTTACAAAAGTGTCAGTCAGCAACATGTAAGAAATTAAAGAAAAAAAAAATGGTCCTTAACCATAGATAACTTGAGAAACACTTAGCATGCTTTTTAAGGTCATCTTCAAAAGACATTTCCAACACCCAACAACTCTTATTATGAAGCTATACCCCCAGAAGTAATTTCCAAATCAGCGTGAAATGCCATTGTCTCTTTTACAAATTCTACCAGGGGCTTCCCTACCCGTGCAAAACTACCATTAATTTATTTTTCAGGTGTGCCTTCTTGAACAGTAGCTTACTGTTCAAAATAGAGTACCTCATAGAGACTTTGAAAAATTCAAATATAATTATATATTCTGAGGTATGATTTTGGAAAGGGGGAGAGAGGGAGGAAGCACCTTGCCTTACATTCAGTCCTATGAAGTTGGTTTCATCTTTGGGATGAACTCTAACAGACCATAGTGACCAAGAGCACAAGGCCCATGTGCATCTAACTAAACTCCTTATTTTACATACGATGAAAGAGAAGAAAATAAAAACTTTTTAAAGCAGCTCAATGTCACAGAGTCAAGCCTGGTATCTAGACCTTTTAAAGGTCTCCTTCTAGTGTACTTTCTACTGGAGCAAACTGCTTCCCTCTCGCAGTTCTAGATAAGTAGTTACTACTACACACAAAACCAAAGAGCGGAAGGAATTGTCCTTATTCTGTTGTTCTTTGAAATATTAATAGTAAACAATTTTTAAATGAATGCTGCAAATAATACTTTAATGCTAACTTCTAAGAAAAACAGTAGAAAATGTTTAAAATTTAAAAATTAAGAGTTTGTGGGAATAGACATGCTTTCTTTCTAGGATTAACATATCTGTGAGCCCTAGAAAAAGACTTAGAAGACAGGGGTAAATTAAGAGCAAGGTGATCTGGGTAATAAGTCTGACTGTATCATTATGAGTTAAGGCAAAATTACCCAGTCTGTTTGTGCAACCATTTCTCTACTACATTTCTCAACAATATGCATAATGATTAACATGGTTAAAATGATATATCTTCACAGAGAACACATATTTGAAATATAAATTATTAGCTTCTTTTGTACATGTGAGCTTGTCAGAACTTTTAAAAAGTTCGTAGCATTCTCTGTATTACGAGCATTATCTGAATTGCTTCATAAGATGCCACTGGGTTTTATTTCCCATGCAGCTTTTTTCATATGGAAAATCAAATCAATACACTGAGCTGCTTGTAATTTCAGATATATAAGAAATAGTCCTACCATTGATTGTAGTAACATGAATTAAATGTACTAATTTTAAACAAAAGCCACAAAATATGCTAATGAAGTACCACATATTTTAAATCCACTTCTAAAATACATTCCTAGCCCACCTCCATCTGTTGGTAGTAAACTGGCACTCTGGAAAAGGAGACCATTTTTAACATAATCTGGGCTGGAATCCTGGCTCCACACACTAGCTGTGTGACCTTAGATAAGTCACATAAATTCTCTTGACCTAAGTTTCCTCCTCTATAATGTGAGGATAATAATAATAGCTACCTAATAGGAACATTTAAACACTGAATTAGGGACTTTCCCTGGTGGTCCAGTGGTTAAGACTCCATGCTTCCACTGCAGGTGTATCTGACAGTTATCAGCCTATGCCTTTGCGTAAAAGTAATCTACAAAAGGAAAAGGGGGAGTGGGAATGGCTGCTGGGAAGACAACCAGCAATGCAGCAGAGGCAGCACTAGATAGTGAAAGGGCACTGACCCAAAGACTAGTCTTCCAACAAGCGTCTTTCCATCAATTCACTTCATTTCTTTATCTGAGAACTTAAAAATCTGGCCAATCCATGGAGAAATAGCTAATTCTAGGTTTGGGGGATAAAATGTACAAGAGAAAGCTAGAAATTCACAGACTTCTGGGATCATGTCAGAAGGTCTCTAGAGCCAGTTTGAAAGTTCCCCCACAGGCCAAAGATGGGACAATTTGAACATCAAATGACCATAACAGTAAACTTCTACATAACTTGATTTCTTCAATGATAAACATGCATGCGTGCATGCACACCCACCCACCCACACACACACACAAATGAAAACAACAGGAGGAGGAGATCTAGAGACGAAAAGAGACTGAAGAGATGTATCAAATATAATGCATAGACTTTGGTTCCTAAATCAAACGAGCTTTTAAAAAATTACAATACAGGGACTTCCCTGGTGGCGCAGTGGTTAAGAATCCACCTGCCAATGCAGGGGACATGGGTTCAAGCCCTGGTCTGGGAAGATCCCACATACCGTGGAGCAACTACATCCGGGCGCCACAACTACTGAGCCTGCGTGCCACAACTACTGAAGCCCGCACACCTAGAGCCCGTGCTCCGCAACAAGAGAAGCCACTGCAATGAGGAGCCTGAACACCAAAACAAAGAGTAGCCCCCGCTCGCAGCAACTAGACCGCGCGCAGCAACGAAGACCTAACGCAGCCAAAAATAAATAAATAAATAATTACAATACAATCAGAGAAATGTGAATATGACAGGGTATTTGATGACATTAGGAATTACCGTTATTTTGCAGATATCCAGAAAAGGAAAATCATAATCTCTGAAGGTAATAGTTATAATGTGAAATAGCTCTAATAATTCTGGTATCGTGAGAATGACACAGAGTAAAGCCCCCAATTCAGAATGCAACCTCTTGGTAAAAATAAAGAAGTACAGGGTTTTTCTAAATTCCCTTAGCTTTCTCTTATCAATAACTATTAAACTTCCCTCTGAACTGGATTATCTACATTTTTCTTTTGTTAGGCATCACAGTCAGGGTAAAGTTTAAAATTATCTGATGTGAGCTGGGCAAAAAAGGGGGAAAGAATTCTGTGAGTATTTACTGTTATAGTACAGTTTAATTTACCATTATAAGTAGTAAGTTTGTCTGTCTTTCTATTTCAGTGAGTCCTGATGATTTATGGTCAACTTGCCAGACACTTGTTTGCATATCTTCTTTGCCTTTCATTTGCAGGTTTATTTGTATGGCCAGAGTATAAAACCCCTCTTTTCCTTACTGAACTTCATTTTATTTCCAGCTTTTAAATCATAATCTAAGTTCTAAAATACAATTTACTATTATACTTTTTATTCAGTTCATATGAAAATACAATGAGCAAAGTATTCAAGTAATATCAAGTTTACAATAAAAACATTAAAGATCAATGACCATAGAAGCAAAATGTAGAAAGCTTTTGGCCATATGCCCTGGATCTTTCACTGGATTATTTAGAGTAACTTTATTTTTTACCAAAAAAAAAAAAAAGTATCAGTTGTAGTAGAGCCTGTAAACGCATCCCATAAATTTATTACACTTGTTAATTTTCATAATGATTTCAGTAGCCATTTTAATGTGCTCTAATGAATCTGGTCTTGTTGACAAAGGCTGTAACTCTCTCATCCATGATTTGGCTTTTTTTACCTAAAGCACTACATATGTCATTCTATGTAAATTATGTAAATTAACTAATTTTCCTAAAGATTTTTAATTCCCTCGAAAAACTACAATGAATGAATTATGGGAGAAATTAATGTAATGAGGTAGTCCATCTGTTATTGTTGGTTGATTGTTTTCATACTTGCTGTTAGCCAAAAGGCTGAGAATGAATTCGATTTTGCTTTTATATTCTTTTCCTTTTTTCTTGTTACTTAAGCAGTCAAAATCTTTGAAGTAACCATTCTTAAAACTTAAGTACACAACTTAGAATATTACCTTCTATATTTCACAGATTTACTCTGAATAATCTTTGGCAAATTACTAAAACTTTCTAAAAAAATAATTTACCCCTCTCATTCACTGTGAGGATTAAGTAAAGAAATAATAAAGCATTTACTGATGTGCTAGAAGCACTCAATGATATTATTATAAAACACTGCTCTCAAAGGGCAAATTTTTTAATATTTAATTCAACAAATATATTTGGGCAAAAAATTTTGGTAAGATTAAATTAATAAAAATTTACGGAGGCAAGTTCGTGCCACACACTGCTGTAAGGACATTAACAAATTGAATCTTCCCAACAACCTTATGAGATAACTACCATTATTAAACCAATTTTAGAGATAATGAAAGTAAGCCCAGACACTTGTTCAAAGTACACAATAGGAAAGTGTAGGAGCAAATTTTGTCCCTTGACAGTCTGACTCCACAGCCCTCACTTTTAACCACCTAACTTTAACACTATTAGTGATATCTTAGTGGATAGTACCAAAAAAAAATGAGTTTCTCCAGTTCTCTGTTTACTGAATCGATGAAGCTTACATCTCTAAAAGCAAGTTTCTAACTACAACTAAAAATTTTAATCATATTTTTTCATGAAAAGAATCAAGAGCATTCAGGGACTTCCCGGGTGACACAGTGGTTAAGAACCGCCTGCCAATGCAGGGGACACGGGTTCGAGCCCTGGTCCGGGAAGATCCCACATGCCGCAGAGCAACTAAGCCCGTGCGTCACAACTACTGAGCCTGTGCTCTAGAGCCCACGAGCCACAACTACTGAGCCCGAGTGCCACAACTACTGAAGCCCGCGTGCCTAGAGCCCGTGCTCCGCAACAGGAGAAGCCACCGCAATGAGAAGCCCGCGCACCACAACCAAGAGTAGCCCCCGCTCACCACAACTAGAGAAAGCCTGCACGCAGCAATGAAGACCCAATGCAGCCAAACATGAATAAATAAAAATAAATTTACTAAAAAAAAAAAAAAAAGAATCAAGAGCATTTATAAAATTTGAAGATTAGAAAAAGGAAAAAAGAAATTGCTCAGAAACCTCCCATCTTAACACAACCACTGTGAATTTTGGTGACAAATCACCTAAAGTATTTACACAATTGTAAACAAACAGCATACATTTTCCCCCTACTTTTTCACTTTGCATTTTATATAGGAAATGTTCACTATTACATAGTTTTCAGAAATATTTTCATAATATATAATTCCATACTGTGTAGTCTAAAGGCACTAGTATAGCTTATTCAACCACACGCTAATGGACATTTGGGTTTTCCCCAATATTTTTACTACTTAAAAACACTGTGACACACATATTTATAAATAAAACTTCTTCCCACAAGACTATGTCCTTATAGTAGGAATTCCATGAGTGACTCTACCCCATGTATGAACATTGCTCAAGATCCCAACAAACTCCATTCTAAAAGGACTATAACGGTACATTGTCAGAAGCCATGTAGATAGAACATTAAAATCACTGAGTATTATTTTTAAGAGATATTGCCAATCTGATAAGTTACAATTGTATTTTGACGTGCATCCTTTGATACTTATGAAGTTGAATAATTTTCCATATATTTGTTTACTAACTGAGTTTTATCTTTTACACCCTTTGCCAGATACCAATTATTTTTTATTATTTGGGACAAATATTTGCCTTAAGTCCTTTCACAGTAAAATTTGAAATATGCATTACAGGCTTCCCCAATAAATTACAGAAAGGTACAGGATATAATTTACCCTTTTTTAAAAACTGACTCAGGACAATCACTTACTATACCAAGTACTGAGATTCAATCTTTATTTGATACACATTTTTCTGTTACAAAATTTTTTTCCAGGTAAAGGGAGGTTTCAATTGATACTTTAAA
The DNA here is from genome assembly GCF_028564815.1 of Eubalaena glacialis. Classification (NCBI taxonomy): domain Eukaryota; kingdom Metazoa; phylum Chordata; class Mammalia; order Artiodactyla; family Balaenidae; genus Eubalaena; species Eubalaena glacialis. Next base: position 32,065,167 of record NC_083727.1, read on the forward strand.
ATACTTAAGATTCAAAGTATTTTTTAATATACTACTTAATAGTATTAGCTAATGAGTAAGTAATAAAATGATAATTTCCCATACCTCTAAAATCTTCAATAATTATAAGGTTAGACCTAGAATTCTGTGAGGTAAAATAAGGATTACAGTAATTTCAATGAGGAGAACTGAATGCCACATTTAGGAAAGACATGCAACTGAAAAAAAAAAAAAATCACTGAACTACTCTGTTTTGAACCTTGATTTAAGTGTGGCTTCATAGTTAAGGGCTGTGATTATCTTCAGAGAGTAGAGCCAATTAAACTAAAGCTCTCCACAAATTTTTACACTCTGTGGGAAGCATACTAAGTTATTCCTATCAGCAGTAGAATGAAAGACTCTCCATTGCACGCTCCCACTCAACTTTCAGAGGCAGGATTCACAGCAACCTCAAACCTCTGGATGGTTTACTGGGTTTCTAACCAATTGACCAACGACCCTTCCCCTTGTAAAGAGAACAGACCCATCCAGGTCCAGGTCAACAACTCACTAATGCTGGATTCTCTCCCAGAAAACATTCAACCTATAGGGCCAAAGGTGTGGCTCAGGTTGTACTGCTTCCTCAACATTTCTGAAAGATTTTCTTTTTACATACATTTGTATATTTTATTTCATATATATATTTATTTATTTTACTTACCTTTATTTATATTTTTATGTATTTATTTATATTCCAATACATATCATTTTGGCCAGTAAACATCTGTTAGATGAATGGGTACTGCTGAATGAGCAGTAGGTCCAGAATAACTGAGGTGGTTATAAACCATGGAATGTTGTGGCCCATTATTTTCTGAAGTAGCTTATAAACTACAGAATGATCTGGCCCCAAATTCTGTGAGACATGCCTTAATATTATCTGTGATAGTTTTATCAATAGACTACCAACAGACAATTATTAATTAGCAACCCAAACTCAAAAACATGACAAGTACTTAAGGTGAAGTAATTATTAAGAAAAAAATATATGTATCACTAAATTTACTATTCACTGCTTCTAAACACATATTTATTTAATAAAGTACTTACTTCCACAATCATCTATAATATCGATAGTAGCAAATGGCAAATCTACTAGAGAATCCACTGTGTTGGCTTCAAATTCTTCTGACATTTCCCTTTTTCTTGACACATTTTCACACTCATTGGAATTTATTCCTCCTTTAACATCACAAAAAGAAAAGTATATTATTTTATTTATTTTAACTCATATCCTAAGCTAAAATAACTCAACTAACTGAACTCAATATAAATTAACATCTGTTAAGAAATGCTAAAACTGGTATTCAAATATATTGTACAGCTATTTATGTAAATATTTATACCATATTCTACATTTTTATAAATGCATTTTCATGTTAAACAGCTTTAATAATTTTCTGAAGCACAGTACTCAACTCAGGGTTAAATGAAGTTGAATTAATCAACAAGCCTCAAGATCCTTTATAGCTGCATTTTCTTAATTCTAAAACTACAGTTTTTCACATACCTTTTGAAAACAAGCCAACAAGGTTTTGGCAGTCTTTTTCATGTTTATTTTTTAACAATATCACTTATCTGTTCTCATCTGTACAAGCTCTGACTTTTACTTTTTTCTTCATAAAGACTTTTAAATTTTTTTCTCTCCATTATTATATTAACATTGGAAATTCAAACATTAAAAATACATAGCTCTAAATACGCTTTTCTAGAAATTTAATGGTTAAAAAGCAAAAAGATCTTACAGTTTCCCGACAGCTCTCCCATGGATACATATTAATATTAGAGCCATATTTCACATTTGGTCCTTGTTTTGTTTTGTTTTTATGGGTGGAACAATCATATGCGTTGGGAGGAGGTTAAGGGAAAGAGGGTGTCTGTTCAAATTGATAGAGTCAATTGCTAAATTTATCAGTAGGTGGTCTCCCCAGTACTATTATTCTCCATGCTTTTATTGACAGACACAAATGTTCTTTGAACTAGAATTGAACAAAATCCTGGGATACTTATATAATTTCTACTCTATATATTGAGTAAAGATTAATTTACCAGTAACAATATTAAAGAAGTCATTTATTTCATTCTGCTGTAATCCTCTATTTTCATATATCAGGCCTTAAAAAAACACACTCCATTGAATACGGCTTCAATATACAAGATAATAAATATTCTGATAGGTCATAGTTAACATAAACCAAAAACAACTAAATTTTTATTGCAATTTGGGTAATCTCTAATATTACTTACACACACACCCCTATTTTCTAGATAAAAGCAAAAAATGACAATAAAACCTTTTTGTTGTTGGTTTTTATATATCAGCTAATCATGTTCAATACCAAAACCAAAAAAATTAATAGTACACTCTTAATAATGCTATTTATTTATATTACAGTTCAAACCTTATTGAGTATGAGTGCCTGGAATGCAGGTGTTCAACAAATGTTAGTTTACTCTGAATCTAATCAAACTCACAACTATTTGAAACATGTGAGAACAAGTAAATGTTTCCTTTCTATGTTTACACTTGCATTGAAAAATACAAATGCAGCTTATATTTAAACAAAAGTTTCAATAGATCAACACCTATCTTTATATTTTGGGGCACATGCAGCTATGCAGAAAATATCATCACTGACCATGTAGCTTACACTTAAAAGCTAGCAACAAAGAGTATTTGTGCAGTTACAAGTGCACAAAGCTGAATGAAAATCTGGACAAAATGAAATAAACCCAACTTTCGTTTTTTTCTACTTTACTCTTAATCTAAGAACTTAGTAATAAATTCTAAGGATCTAATGTACAGCATGGTGACTAGAGTTAATAATACTGCACTGTATACTTGAAATTTGCTAAGAGAGTAGATCTTAAGCATTTTCACCAAAAAAAAAAAAAAAAAAGTGAAGTGTGGATGTGTTAATTAACTTGATTGTGGCAATCATCTCACAATGTGTACTTATACCAAATCATCATGCTGTACACTTTAAATATATACAGTCTTATTTGCCAATTGTACCTCAATAAAGCTGGGGAGGGGAGAAATTAGTGATATTAAATTGGCCCATTTAACAGTGACATCTCAATACTAGCTCCAAAGTGCCACTTGGAAATATACTGGATTCTTGGCAATATATGGAATGAGGAAGGAAGGCTGAATTCTATGCTCACATTTTGAAGGCAAGATGAAGAATTAAATAACATGATGAATTAAATTTAGTCATTTTTTAAATGAAAAATGTTCTTGAAACAATTTAATGTATACTTTATCTTAACCAATTAATCAACAACAATTAGAGAACAAGTGCTATGTGGATCACTCTGGCTATACCAAAAGGACAATCGAGCAGTGACAATGGTGATAATAGTGGTGTTTGGGTAACATGCAAGGCAAGCTGGCTACTATAAAAGAAAGGGTTTGGGACTAGAAATCAGGAGACAGGGACTTCCCTGGTGGTCTACTGGTTAAGACTCCATGCTCCCAATGCAGGGGGCCCAGGTTCAATCCCGTATGCCACAACTAAAGATCCCGTGTGCTGCAACTAAAGATCCCGGATGCCTCAACTAAAGATTCCGCACGCGGCAACGAAGATCTCCCGTGCCGCAACTAAGACCCAGCACAACCAAATAAATAAATAAATATTTTCTAAAAAAATCAGGAGACAGATATTCTAGTATTAGACCTGCCACTCACTTGTGATCCTGGGCAAGTCGTGTGAATTCTCTAGGCCCTAGTAGTTATCTCATCTATTAGATGACAAGGTTGTCCTAGTTGAAAAATTCTAAAGCTTGGTCGTACATTAGGATCACCTGAAGAGCTTTTTTTAAATGATCAACATCTGGGTCTCACCCCAGGCCACCTAAATCAGAATCTCTGGAAACGAGGCCAGCCTCTTGTACTTCTTTAAAGCCTCGCAGGGTGACTCTAACATGCAATGAAGTTTGAAAACCACTGCTCCCCTTTCACTTATTCCATACCTTGATTCTATGCCAGACTAAGAAATTATGTTAACCATTGAGAACAATCAACGTAAAAGTAAAAACTCTGACTAATCGTCTACTGGCAGGGAAAACTTTCCTGATGACCAGCTCAGGGCTGAGTGAGGTAATCCAATCTCCTTCCACGTACAATCACAGCATGAATACATCATGTTATAGATGTCCATTTACATGTCTTCTCCATTAGACTATAAGCTAAAGTGACCAGATAATTTACGGCCCAAACCAGGGCTCCTTTGAAAAGTGAAAGGGGGAACTTTTCAAATTACACCCCTATCTGTCTGTATGGTTGCCCTACTCTAAGTTCCTTAAGTGCTCTGTCTTATCCTCCTTTGATTCCTCAATGCCTGGCACAGTCTCCAACTCACAGGAGGTGCTCAATACACTTGCACTGAACAACAAAGGTAAGTACCCATTTGGGAGTGGTTAATAAATTACTCAAGCTCCATGGCCACACAGCTATCTCAGTGCTCCTAAAAATAATTCCTGGTGTTTAATGGCATCCTTAGCACATCACAGATTCATTTTCACAGGGTAAATGATATTCTATTTGACATAAAAATAAAAATTGAAGTATAACATGACTTGCTCAACATCATTCCCCATCTTGTTAAATAAAGTACATGTAAATTCTTGAAGCTTGGGATTAACATACACACACTACTATATATAAAATAGATAACCAACAAGGACCTACTGTATAGCACAAGGAACTCTACTCAATATTCTGTAATAACCTATAAGGGTGAAGGATCTGAAAAAGAATGAATATATGTATATGTATAACTGAATCATTTTGCTGCACACCTGAAACTAACACAACATTGTAAATCAACTATATGCCAATAAAATCTTTTTTAAAAGATTTTTTTAAATAAATAAATTAAATTAACTCTTGAGTGCAATGGTATGTCAAAATTAACAAGCGTCTAGAACTTGAAATACAAACTGTGTTCTATTAAATTACAGAATAGTTGAAAACCTTTTTGTAGATATGAATTATTAACTCAGAAAAAAGAGCATACCACTTTCAAGTAACTCTTTAAAGAACTGCTGGCCATTCTATAGAACAATGTTTCTCAGCAGGGCTCATATCTGGAAGCCTTCCTCCAGTTCGCTAAGCTCTAGTGTTTGGGCAAAGGCTGGCAGACCTGAATTAAACACAGCCATCATAACTACACTTTCTTTTACAGAAGTGCAAATATTTTGCTTTGGGAAAACTGCCTTAAAATAACCAACATTTAAATAAAGCATTTAAACTATAAATTCACCATTTTAAGTACTTAAAATCTGGTCTAACTACAGTTAAAATAAAATTCTATCTTTTGTACAAATCCAAATAAAAGTAACACTGCTAAGTGCATTAATACTATAAAGACAGGTGAAACTGGTTTACTACTACTAGTTGTAACAACAACAGCTAACATTTGAGCACGTTTCTATGCCAGGCACAGCTGGAAGCACTTTACAGACAGTAACTCATTTAACCATGCTATCAGGGAGTACTCTTATTATACTCATTTTACACCCTAGCTGATTAAGTAACCTGCCTCAGGTTACAGCTAGTAGGTCTTGGGGCTAGAATTTGAATCCAGTTACTCAACGGCCAAAACCCGCCCTATCCAGCAACAGGCACTGCTGGGAAGTTCACATATGCAGTTTATAGCACTGTAAACTGAGGCAATCCTTTCAGAAAGCAATCAGGAGCCATGAAAATTTTCTTCTTACCCCAACAGATACCAGATAGATATCTGCGAGTCTATCATACTTGATTCACCTCAGCTCTGTTTAAACAAAAAAGAAAAAGTTTAACAACTTAAATGCCTAATAATAGGGAAATGGTTAAACAAAGGATACTCACTATAACGACAACTAAGAATAATGGCTAGGAAGACTACAACAGCTGAAAAAAGTTCGTAACAAATACAAGATTCCCTGCTATATGAAAGCAGAGGCTTCCTATGAAAACTTTTGTAAGACGAAATGATGTCAAGTGAAGAAGCAATTCTCTTTGGTTGAAAAATCCTTTTAGGATTTCTTTTGATTAGTGAAAACAGGTGCTAATGCAGGGCTTTCGTAAGTGTAAAAGCAAAGTGACATAATGTGAACTTTTGAAAAGCAGGGGATACCTGTACTGACCTTTTGAAAAGTAGATATAAGACTACTTATGTGGGCTTCCCTGGTGGCGCAGTGGTTGAGAATCTGCCTGCCAATGCATGGGACACGGGTTCGAGCCCTGGTCTGGGAGAATCCCACATGCCGCGGAGCAACTAGGCCCGTGAGCCACAACTACTGAGCCTGCGCATCTGGAGCCTGTGCTCCGCAACAAGAGAGGCCGCGATAGTGAGAGGCCCGTGCACCGCGATGAAGAGTGGCCCCTGCTTGCCACAACTGGAGAAAGCCCTCGCACAGAAACGAAGACCCAACACAGCCAAAAATAAATAAATAAAATAAAGAATTATTAAAAAAAAAAAAAAAAGAGGCCTTGTTTAAAAAAAAAAAAAGACTACGCACTTGTGTTGTTTACAATTATACAGGAAAAGGCTGACATAGCTGCACTCAATATATTTCTGCTATTCAAATGTTTTAAACAGAAATAATATTACTTTTATAAGAAAACAATGCACACATTTAAAATATAAAACCATACATGAAGTATACACTGATATTCAAATATATGTGCACTTCAGCAAATGCCTTCATCAAAGACAGACCAATAGAAGAAAAAAAGGATAGTCTGCCCTTTGTCACACAATATGTAAGTCTCCTATGTGGATAACCAAGTACAACTTTACTGAGCAAGATTCTCTTTTATTCACTCTACTAGGTATATTCCCCAAGAACCAGTAGAAAGGGTCAATCCCATCATCCATGTCAGTCCTCGCCTGGCTACTAAAAATAGAAACATCTTACAGCTGGAGAAATGTTGAGAGCTGTCAACAAGTCACCTGACCTCCATGCTTTGGTTTCCACATCATTAAAAAAGAAACTAAAGTATAACCCAAATTACTAGAGAGTAATGGACAAAATAAGTTAATAATATCTGAAAAGGAATATAAGACCGTAAACTCCACAAACATCTTAAAAGTACGCCGTCAGCATCCTCAGTTGCAAGGCCAGACACTAAAGGAGCTGGGGTGTGAATCCTTCCTCTTTGACACTGACAATCCCCTACAGGTCCCCCTTTATAAATGCACCTCAAAAACTCCCGCCCTCAGCATCCACCTACAAGGTCTTCATCATTTCATTCCCTCAACAACTGTAAACATATTTACACTAGTTAACGGCTATTGCATAACATTTTCATGCTTTTTGTATCTTTTTATGCGTTTATATTACAAAAATCTCACTCTAATTGGCTTGTTGGTCCCTTTCACCAAAAGTCCAACCCCTAACTCGCTCTACCCACAAAGTTCAGTCCACAGCAAATGCCGACCTAAACTGGAAATCAATTCTGGGCCCTATTGCAGATCTGGCGCCAGTTTAAAGAGGTCATTTCCACACCTAGAATAAAATCCTGGAAGGAAACCCCAAGTGTAGTGGTTCAGGTCTTTGACTGTGATAAAGTATAAAAACTGAGCTTTTTCTAGGTTTGCCGACCACACAATAACACCGTCGGAGGGTGTGTGAAGGCATGAACTTTCTAAAAGGTCATAAGATCTTCGGGAAAGAAAAGTGAAACTTAGCGTGGGTTCACACCCCCGGCCTCCGGTCGCACCAGCAGTGCGTGCACTAATGAAAACGCTTGCTTACAAGCAGCACTGATCACACCCCGGTTGCACTGGGCTCCTCGCGGCTACAGAGTCCCTCGCTGAGCGGGGAGAAGAGCCCCCGAGCTGAGCAGGCGTGGGGTCGCGCTCCAAGCACTGGGGGCGCAGTGGGGCGGCGAGGCTGGGCCCTCCCCGAGGCCGAGCGCCGAGCGGGGCCCACGCCCCCGGGCTCCGGTCACCCCACCCGGCCCGCTCGGCTGCCCGGGCTCACCGGCTCCGGTGCGCTCCATAGTGCTGGCGTGGGCCGGCGGCGAGTCTCTGCAGGCGGCGGCAGCCTGGCGCTGCGACCTGCGGCTAGCCGGGAGGGGGGTGCGGAGGCGGAGGCCGGGGCGGGGCCGGGGGTCGGCGGGCGGGGCGCGGAGGCGGGGCGGGGGGCGGTGGCCGGGGCGGGCGGCGGGGGCTCGGGCCGCGGCGACCAGGCCTGCGGAGGCGCCGAGCCCCCAGAGCCGCAGTCCCCGCAGAAGCTGCATGCCCATGACGGGAGCCCGGAACGAGCGGAAGGGGCCGACCCGATGCGGCCGCGGTACCGGATTCCGGCGAGCGACGCGGGCCCGGCGCGGGGAGGGCGGGGGGCTCCTCTCTCCGCTGCGACGCTCCGCCCCCTCCCCCGCCCCCGCTCCCGGCCGAGGCCCCCTGCAGCCTTTGGCGGCGCTCAGGTATCTCCAGTGGCGCGGCCTTCACCATCCACCAAGTTTGGAGGGGTGAGATTGGGCCCAGGCTGAAAGCGTTCCCCGATCCGGGGTCTCTTGAGGATCCATGTGTTTAGTTTTAAAAAGGGCTTTCAAAACACAGAGTTGTGATTAAAAAATATTTGGGAAGAGTGAGATGTATAGGAAGGAGACCTTGTCCATCTGTATGATTCGATAATTTACTTTGCTTTAAAGAAAAAAATAACCCAAATTGTGGCGATATCTCAAAGTTTTAACAATGGTTTCACGCCTAGAAGTTAAATGGAAAGCAGCTACTGGTGTTTGTAAAGCACTAATATGAGTAAAATGGGAGAAAAAACAATTTAATTAACAAAAAAAAAACTTTTGAGTTTGGATCAGAATTGTACTGTAGTTTTCTTTTAAGTGCAAAGAAACCATGCAGTAAGAAAACGAGGTACATCGCTCAAAAATTAATGTACCCTATTTTGCAAATGATAACACTTATCTTGAATACATCCTAGAATGGAGATGGAAGCAAGGACCTCACTCAGCCGCAATAGTTGACATCAAAACCATACACAAGAAGTCATAAAGCTTGTTACCCTAAAATAATTCTAGCAAGTTGGGTATCTGGTTTGCACACCCTTAGCAATTATGGGCTGATTGGAGAGGGACAACAGATTCCTCTAAAATCTACTCCGTCCTGAGGGTGTGTAGGTGAATCAGACAAGTCTTTTCCTTAAGGAGCCGGTCACCTAATAGCAGAGAAAGAAACATGAGTAAATTGCAATAGGTAATACTCTAAAAGAAATAAAAGGAATCCACAGTCAACATTGAAGGGGATCGAAATATGCCACTTTAGCATTAAGATAATTTTTGGAGGCAACTGAGAAACGGCAGATACTGAAGAACTCTCTGCCCTCCCCTTTCTGCCTAATAGCGAGGCATCAGTTTTACTTTGTGAAGGTGACGTCAATTTCCACTTGTAAAGGCAGTGTAGGCACAGGGTCCTAACCACTGGACCGCTAGGGAATTCCCGTGAAGGCACAGACTCTTTGAAAAGTGTTTGTTTTCCCAAGTGCATAGAGGTTGTTCAATGAACAGTTGTTGCATGAATGAATAAAAATTTTATAACCATCAGACCTGTACTGGTATTTGTTAAAAAAAAGAAAGCAACACACCCAAATAAATTTCAAAAAAAGAAAAAATGTCATGGGTAATCTTAATGTCCTAAAGCTTCACCAGCTTGAGGCTAAAAATCAGTTGATATTAACACTAATACCTAAATCTGGATAGCTAAATTAGCCTATTTGCTCACGCCAGAACTCCAGCTCCTAGTGAAATCCCTCCAAAATACATCTAGGGTTCTATACTGCGCCTGACATCACTAATGAATCTTCCAGGCTGCCACCATGCCCAGTCCTTGTTTCACTGGTCCAGTTTCCTTTCCAGAAAGTCCTCTGTCCACACCAGACATCAGCTGACTGGTGGTTCACTTGGTCATGATGGATCCTCTCAGTCCTCTGGGTGACAACCTCTTGCAAATGAATAGACCAGTTCCTCCACCACATGTTACACTGCTTAGTGGACAGGGCACTAACTGGCATCAGTGACTGATGCCAGGAAAATTATTTGGACCTCTGAGAGATACAGAATTCATTGAGAGAGCATGTTCCTTTTGTGAAAAACGAAACAACAGGCCCAAAATGGAGTCGCTTATGCTAAGCCCCACGTCACCAGAGACTTATAGTTTCTATTCTCCCAGAAATGGAATCTTAAACCAGTCAATTAGGAATCGTCTGATCAGCACTAGTTAGGTAATCTGCCTGATAGACCCCTGCCATCCCCTAAAGGAAAGTAACTTTGCAATAACGAACCCAATCTTTTGCCTAGTATAACTTCCTCGTTCCCACTCCCTTCTGCCTATAAAAATCTTTCATTTTGTACCTCTCCTTGGAACTCCTTTCTATCTGCTAGATTGGATGTTGCCAGTTTTGAATTGATTTTTTTGCTCAAAAAAACTCTTAAAATTTGTAATATGCCTCTGTTTATCTTTAAACAGTTCACACATACAGCCCTTTTTCTCCTCAGATGACAGTGTACACTGCCAAGATAACTGGATTGGAAGGGTTCCAGTTCAAGCTACAACACTTTTCCTGTTCCTCCAACCACCTCTGACCTCCAACCTCCAGGGCCTGCTGCTGAATTGGCGTATTTGTTCTGCCAGGCTCCTCCTGTGTGGTGAGTTCTCTCTTTGGTTCCCTCATTCTCTTTTGTGATATGGTCCTGTCTCCATAACCAAAACAGTTGTTGTTTTCATTCTGGTCCTAGGAGTTTCTTTGGTCCTCCGCATCAGCTACAGCTGTAAATGTTCATCAAGGAGTGAAATGGAGCAGGACCCTGTGGGGCCCTCCCTGGTACAAATCCTTTCCGTGTCCCCCGTTTCCTGTTTGTAGGAAATAGGCTTCATTCAGCCTCCTTGACCCTCCCTGAGTTCCAAAGGCAGATTCAAAGAGCTGCTAATCAGGGAAGAGAGGGAATTCAGAAAAAAGGGAGGAACAGTCAAGAAACCATCGCGCAGCCTTGGGGCAGGGTCCTGGTTCCTCTCAAGGAATATACATAACAGTATCTTTGAGTTCTTCTGCAGAAGATTCCCCCGGTGGAGGATGGTAATTTCAGACTGAGGGCAAGATTCCTGGAGCACTGCCCTGTTACCTCACCACCAACCAATCGAAGAAAGTCACACACCCTGCAGCCCTCACCCCAAATTTTGCCTATAAAAACTTCTCCCGCAAAACAAACCATCAGGGGCTTCAGGGTTTTTTGAGCACGAGCCACCATCCTCCTTGCTTGGCCCTGCAATAAACCTTTCTCTGCTCCAAACTCTGACATTTTGCTTTGTTTGGCCTCATTGTACATCAGGCACAGGAATTTGCATTCAGTAACAGGAGGATGAAGTCATGCAGTTCTACAGGACATGGTCAAATACCAGTAGAAAGTCAACTGAGACCTTTGGTGACCCAAGGTGACTCAGGATGACATTTCATTTTGTTGGAAGAGGGATATGTGTTTAACAATAAAATGTGCATGCTTTTCAATTAATGTTTGAGTATAGTATTTAAGAAATCATTTTTATTACATTAAAAAATAATAATAAAGGGGCAAAGGAAGGCCATGTTTATTACATTTAAAAAAAAAGAAATCACTACACCTATTTCATAATAGATTTATTTCAGTAGCCAGACACAGTTAAAGAGCCTGATAATATTAAATATCGGGGTGAACATTTTAAATTATTTTAAATATTTCTGACTTCAAATTTCAAATTTCTAATTTATGTACATAAATTGTACTGTTTTATACAATTTTTAAATTCAGAAAGACTCATGGAATAACATTAAAATTATCTATAATACATCAACCAGAAGTCTATCTCTCTAGATATACATATGCATACACACACCATTATCGTATACTTTTATAAAAATAGAATCATGTTGCATATGGCTTTGTAGCCTGCTTTTTTCCTTGCAACATATTGTGATGAGTTTCTCATGTCATTAAAAATTATTTTTTCAATGAGTGCATATTAAATCTTTACATAAATGTATCATAATGTATTTGATCAATTGCCTATTGATTATCGTTCAGTCTCATTTAAATACATCTCAGTTTTTTCATTATTAAAAATAGCTCTATGATAAAACTTTATTCTATAAATCTTTGTATATATTTTTTATTATTTCCTTAAAACAAATTCCCTGAAAGAAGCTTGATAGGTAAAAGATTATGAATCATTGTAAGGCTTTTGAAATATATTGCCAAATTATCTACCAATTTACATGCTTATAAGCAGTTTATGAAATTCTAAGTTCTTTCCTCATTTTTCATTTGAAAGATAAAAATGCTTGTTATTTTACCTTGAATTTCTTTGTTAATGAATTTGAATATTGTTGTATGTGTTTAAGAGCCATTTGCATGTCCCTATAAAAAAACTTTTGCTTATTTTTCTTCTAGGTTGTTTATCTGTTTCTACTGCTTCATAAAACCTGTCTATTTATTAATGATTTTTTTTTTTTTTGCCACACCACACGGCTTGCATCATCTTAATTCCCCAACCAGGGATCGATCCCAGGCCCTAGCAGTGAAAGCGCTGAGTCCTAACTACTGGACCACCAGGGAATTCCCTATTTATCAATATTAATGATTTTAAAACCTTTGTCTTATATATTGAAAACATTTTCCCTAACTTGTTATTTGCATTTTAATTTGTGTGCAGTGGTTTTTGGCATGCAGAATTTGAAAATTTGTATACAGTCTTATGTATTAATTTTCCTTAATGATTATATTTCTTTGCTGTAACAGTTAAAAATATTTTCCTTTCACAGGACTATTTATAGAGCCTTCTACCTCCTTATTAAAATTCCTTTACTTGGAATGTATCTTTTCATTCCCCCTTCTTTTTCTTAATTTCTTAAGAAAAACAGAGAGATAAAATGAGGGAAAATGCAAAAGTGGTATCCCTTTAGCTATGTATTTATCTGAAGGTCTCAGCCCCAGTTGGCCTATCCTTAGCTCCAAAAAGTGTCCTCACCGCCTTCCTCTTCTCTCCCTGGAGTTCTCTGTGGGCAGCCCTGACATCTAAATTTCCACAGTAGGCATGCACAAAAAGCATGGCCTTCCTCTCCTGCCCCAGGACCCTTGCCCCATGTATTACAGCTGCCACACATATTACAGGTAGAGTGACCAATTGTCCCAGTTTGCCCAGGGCTGTTCATTTTTAGCACTGCAAGTCCCATGTCCCGGGAAACCTCTCAGTCTCTGGCAAACAGATACAATTATCATCCTCATACAGATGGAGAGAAATTAGATCATGTGTCCAAAGATTTCTCTGGGCTTAGAGAACCAGGAAAGGCTTGAAAGAAGAGGTAATATTTGAGACCAGCTCTGAAAATGAGTGGATTAATAGAGCTAGAGTGAGGACGGGTGGGGTGGGTCACACAGTGAAGACTTGGGAGGCAAGATGGTACAAGTAGATGCAAAGGAGAGCGGTTCTCCCAGTTTGACTGGTTCAGGCGGCAGAGGACTGGGAGATAAGGCCAGAAAATTAGTTTAGGACCAGATTATAGGAGGTCTTAAATGCCAGACTAAGCAATTGGGACTCTATTACATAAGAATTAGGATTTGTTAAAGAACTTCCCTTGGGACTGACTTGGTGAAGGATGGCTCTAGAAAGACACATCTTTGAGGTCTGTGCAGGATTTATTGGAGAGGGCAGAGTCAAAACCCCACGTCTAGTCAGTTCACTGTGGTACTCTAGTAATCCACATGGGAGGGTCAAAAACCCAAGCTAAGGTGGTGTCCTAGAAATAAAATCAAAAGTGATAGATCTAAGAGATTGCAAGACAATAGTTGGTGGAACTTTGCAATCAACAATGTGGAGAAAGAGAAAATTGGTTGGCTGGCACAAAGAGGTAGAAGTGGGGTGAAACTGGGGCTCCCAGAGCAACCGGGAATGAAAAGGATGAGTAGTGAGAGGATGGAGAGAGGGGTGAGTGCATGAGCAAGACGGCAGAAAATGTGTGCTGGATGATAGACCCTGTCCTCCATCTCTTAGATCTTCAGTAAAGTCAATAATTCAATCCACTGATCTTAAGTGTGCTTGAGTTTGTTGTGGAAACCAAAGAGAAAGCTGAGGAACAGAGAGCACACAAGAATTCCTGGGCTTGGAGGCTGGAAGGGTCCTATGGTTGTAAGCACCTAAGAATGTGAACTTGAACTTTCACATGCCATCAGAGTTTGAGGCAGTTTCACTGGATCTTGAGGGGCAGGGGTGACATTCAGCTGGGTTCCATTTAAATGCCCACGGAAAGAGAGAGATACAATAAAGGAGGAAAATTGATTGAGGAATATTGGGAGTATAAAGTCAGAGCAAGATGAAGGCCTTGATCTTAGATAGGAGAGATGGGTGGGAAGTAAGCTGGGATACATGGATCTTGGTAAGTATTCTGATCGGATGGGGCTGTGGTTAAGGGAGCAGCTTTCTAAAGGTGTCAGTTTCCCTAATGAAAATAGGTGAAGGCATTTGCTGGAAGGAGAAGGCGGCACTGCAGGAAGAATCTTGCGATTTGGAAGTTTTATAGATGTACAAATCATCCTTGAAACTGTGGGTTTGGATGAGGTCACCCAGGGAGAGTGTATGGAGTTAAGGGACTATGGATGGAACACTTTCACCATCTTTGTGATAACAATCGAAACTAAAAAAAAAAAAAAATACATTTCATCAGCTGCCTAGATTATTACATGCTTACCACATTTCTTTCTTTCTGGCTAAGAATAAGACAGAATCGCTGTAAGAACATGTTCATCAAGAACATGATTCTTCTTCTTCGGTCAAGTGAAGAGGGAACATTTACATGTTGTAACGAATATGCTAGTTTGTATCATTACTCAGAGACAATGATGTTCTTAAATCATCATTTGGTTTGGTTTTTATAAAAACAGATCATGTCTGTTTTTATACCCTAAACTAGTTAGTGCTCCTGACCGCATTTTGGACACATGCCAAATTGGGAGATTAGACTTAACAGCTCTAATTATGCTTCCTGAATTTGATTAGTGCTGGGGATTAGTTTCTCATTTGATAGTTTATAAGATTTCTTACCTTGAAACTCTATGTTTTCTTGGCTATTTTTTATATCATACACATCATGTAAACCATCATTATACTTTTTAGTAGAGCATTCTGCATTAATGATTTGTTGTTGTTACTCTCTAGTCAGATCTCCTGAATACTAAAAGGAAAGTATTAAGAGGTATGTTAAATTCCACTTTCTGGGGTCATCAAGGCTGTATATTATTATTTGTTGGTTTCATCTTTCTCTTCATATGCTAGAAAGTATTAATGCAGTTTATGTTTAAATTTGTTATTTTTCACTTCAAATGTGTGCTATAATTATTTTCAGGGAGATATTAACATGGATTATATTAATAGGATATTAATATCTGGCTTAGTAGATTTCACATCTTTCTAAATTTAGTCATCTCATGGCTTACTTGGCGTAAGTGTTCCTCGTTTTTTACCTGTGTAATTGATATTTAAACCATTACACAAGACTTCACTGGCAAGACTAATCTTATTTGCATGCCAATCAGAGTATAATTGACAATTATATTATGAGGTTTTCTTTGAATAATGTAAGAAGTAGATGATATAAGAAATAGAAAAAAAAATAGAGTTTAAAAGTCACAGAAGGAAATAGAATCAGAGTTCGAGGAAACTTGAGTCTATTCTCCCTTGTACAGTAAAGGATTTTCTTACTGATAGTCACCTATTTGAATACATTCACTACCTAACAGCTTTTTGCCTAGATAGTATGTGGTTTCGATTCAAAGAATATCTTTCATTGTCTATTGACACATATCTATATAATGAAAGAAAGCCAAAATAATTATAATCAACAAAACTGGAAAAATCCCCTCTCTATAATGTATCAACTGCCCCAGATCTTCTGACTCTTTCAACCTTTATCACTTTGTAGTAACATAGTACAGTTTATAGACATAATTTGTACATGTAGACAAATAATGTATAATAGTTTATACCTCTTTTATTTAATATTTTTCTAATAGCTATTTCAAATGGATATTTTTATATATAGCATAATTTGCACTATATCGTAATGTTTTACTGTATTATACCGTCATCTGTTTAACCAGTCACTAAAGCTTGGTCATTTTGACAATGTTGGCTTTCCAGTAGAAGGCACTTACAAATATCCTTGGATTTTTTTTCCTTTCTTTTGTATTATTTTCTTGACGCATATATCAAAAGTAAATTTACCAAGTTAAGAGAAACTTATTTGCTTTTTTGACTTTTGTTTAGTAGTATATCAGATTGCTCTACAGGTTAAAAAAACCAAAAAGGTAGTGTAAAAGACATCTGCTCCCCAAAAGCCCTCACTACATTGGGCTTATTATTTATTTGGTACTTCCTAATTGTTTACAGTTGCACTTCTTAAATCATCAGCAATGCTAAAATTTTTCCAAAGGTCAAATATTTATCAAGTACCTAATATTTGCCAAAAATTCACTGGATCTTATAAATAGGCATCATTGTCCATAGGCAGCATAGTGGAGTGGTTAAGAGCATAGACTCTGAAAGCCAGATTGCTATCTGTGATGAGCTTTTGAAGCAAGCATCCCATACAATCAGGATTGCCTACCCAATTAAGTATGACTTCTTCAGCTCTGCATTCAAGGCCTGCCACAGCTCATCTCTACACACTTCTTTACTGGGGAAGGGAGGTTGTTATTATTTTTTAACACCTTTCAAATACATCAAGCAAACTAATAAATTAGCTATTTCCTAAGCATCCTTGAAGACTTCCAACAACTATATTCTAGTGTATGATGCAAAATTCATCTAAAATATCTTCTTCATTATCTGTAGAAAAAATTTCAGTTCTTCCTTAAATCTCCATCTCATATGTCTCCTTCATCTGATCTTTCCAACCAAATGGGAATATTCTCTACTCTAAAAATCCCCTGAGCTTTATTTTCTTTTGCAGTAGTTAAAATATTCTACCTTCCATGATAGGTAATCCTCTTATTGGATAGTTAGCACCTTAAGAGAGCCTAGCACTTTGCTTAATACTTAAGACAGACTTGATTTTTTTTTTTTCTGAAACAAATGACAAATTGATTGATCTACACTTACACACCAAAGCCTTATCTCATCCATGCTATAAAAGTGAAGGGGAAAATCTAGGCGATTTCCAGGTGATTTTAAACAATATATTTTTTTATTAATTAATTAATTTATTTATTGGTTGCATCAGGTCTTAGTTGCAGTGTGCGGGCCTCCCTTTATTTGTGGCATGCCAGCTTCTCTCTAGTTATGGCATGTGGGCTCCAGAGCACATGGGCTCATTAGTTGCGGTACGCGGAATCTCTAGCTGTGGCGTGCGGGCTCAGTAGTTGCGGTGCGCAGGCTTAGCTGCCCCACGGCATGTGGGATCTTAGTTCCCCGACCAGGGATGGAACCGGCGTCCCCTGCATTGTAAGATGGATTCTCAACCACTGGGCCACCAGGGAAGTCCCTAAACAATATTTTTGAGTTGATGATGCAGCAATTTCCTCACCAAAACCTTTGAGTGGCTACACTGTTTTTCAATCTTTGCCTCATTTCCACTATAGAGATTTGACTTCCATAATTCCCATGGTTGAATCTCAAAGTAATTGACCCCAAGACCTTGAGCTAATCTTGACAGAAGCAAGAAATTTACCAGCAGCTTCGTTTACCGATATGGAAGGACTTAGAGCTTCAGACTCCTCAATTATGTGCTATTATTATTGCCTAATAATCTCTCTTCTCTCCAACAATTTTTAAAAATCATCTCTTTGACTTTGGAGCACTGTAGTTTTACTTCTCTGGATCTAGACATGAATTTATTTTCCTTACCTGCTGGGAAACATGGGGCTTCCTGAATCTGAGAATTGGTATCTCTCAACAATTCAGGAAAATATACAACCATTGTTTCTTGTATCATTGCCTAGTCCTCATAATCTCTTTCCTTCTTCTAGCATTCTAATTAAATTGTGTTAGAAATCCTCTTTGTCTTCAATCCGTTTTAACCTCTCTGTATTATTCTCCATCTCTTGGTCTTTCTGAGCTTCATTTTGGATAAGTTCTTCAAATGTTTTCTCCAGTTCACTAATCCTTCCTACAACTTTGTCTAATAGGTCATTTACCCAACCACTGAGTTTTGAATTTCAGGCATTATATTTTTCATTCATTCATAGGCCTCTATTTGTTTCTTTTTCAGATCTGCTTGTATTTCTTTTTAATTCTGTTGCTCATGTTTCCAGGTCTCTCCTTTTAAGTTTTTAAACATGTTAATCATGTTATTTTGTATTCTAAATGTGATAATTCTAATTTCTGAAGTCTTTGTGGATTTGACTATACTTCCTGGATTTTCTTCCTGATTCATACTCATACTTCCTTTTTCTTCTTATATATTTTGTAAGTTTTTATTGTGAGCTTATGTTGGATTTTAATCTGAGGAAATTCTTAGAAACCTGGTTTGAAGTTACATTCCTCCAAAAAGATACAGGTTTGTTTCTATGTCACCAGGGGGCACTATTAACCAGGAACAGTTTAAATTTGCTCTTTGATGTTTCATACCACATAGGTAGGGTTGCCAAATAAAATACAGGACACCTAGTTAAATTTAGATTTCAGATAAACAACAAACACTTTTTAGTGTAATATTTGGAACATATACTAAAAAATTGTTCTTTATCTGAAATTTAAATTTACTGGGCATCCTCTATTTTTATTTGCTAAATCTGGCAACCATACACATAAGTAGCTTGAAATTGGCTCCAAACTCATGTAAGGGCTTGCTTAAGTTTATGAAGTCTCAGGGAATTTTTTTTTCCATTCTCCCAGGGCAAAGGTTGAGACAGGTTAATTTTCAGTGTCTTCTTTAAGGTGGATTTATTTCTTGCTCATTCTTATAAAGATAGCGTTGTTCATTAGAATCTCAGATCTATGCAGTGATCTCCCATAGATCCTTGGCTTTATCTGCTATCCTCTGCACACCATGTAATTATCAAAATGTAAATACAGGGTCCCTTAGGCTGACCCTTAGCATGAAAATCAGCTTTACAGATCACTTACCTTTTAGGAGTATTTTCTTTTCCTTTTTCTTCTTTTTTTTTTTTTTTTTTTGTTTCTGTAGATTCATTACTGTCTTGCCAGCTCCATGAAACATTAAAAAATATTTCTAGGTAGTTTATCCAGTATTTCTAGTTGTTTTTGGCAGCAAGGGATTAAGGAGATGATGTTGTGAGGGGGAGTAATCCAGAGTATCTCAAATGATATTCTATCAGAACCAGATGTCCTTCAGTCCTTTTTACTTGCTGGCTCTGATATCTGGTATTCTTGGTATCTTCTCCAATTTTTCATATTCCTTGCCAGTCAGTAGGTGTAATCCGGAATAGTTAGTATCATTTGACTTTGCTTTCATGCTCTGCAAAGGCTGGTGATCTGTCCAGTGACAAAGTGCAGAAGCTGGCTCTGAGCTCCATCTAATGACTTGGGCTCACTGCCACATCTATTTGCTACCAGTCAGTGCTTTTTCTCTGAGGTTAGAACCTACTTCCCTGTGCCCTAATCTCTTGAGGAATTTTATAAAATATAGGTCGATCTAATGCTGCCACCACCACCACCCCAACTTGTTTTCCCAGTTAGTTCAAAGGAATCCTATTCTTATTGGTGCTTCTGGAACCACACCTAAGACTTCTCATGGGCTTAGCCTTAGATTATTTTTCTAGTTGCCGTTAGGAAGATCTGTTTTTAGAGCAGGGTTAGATTCCCCTGGGCACCCCTGCCTTCATGGGTGAGTGACCAGCAGCATCTTTCTCCTATTAGTCTCGACATCAGAGTTTTAATTTGTCTTTTTTCTAGGACCACTCAGCAAGGTATATTCCTAGTACCAATGGTGTGCTGGAGCTGACTCATACCAAATTACAATTGCAATACCCAACTGTTGAACTTCAGGAATTTTGAAAGCTGGTGATTAAGCCCAGCTACTATTAAAACTTAAATTATATCTTTGACATAAATCACAGCAAGATCCTTTTTGACCCAACTCCTAGAGAAATGGAAATAAAAACAAAAATAAACAAATGGGACATAATGAAACTTAAAATCTTTTGCACAGCAAAGGAAACCATAAACAAGACCAAAAGACAACCCTCAGAATGGGAGAAAATATTTGCAAATGAAGCAACTGACAAAGGATTAATCTCCAAAATTTACAAGCAGCTCATGCAGCTCAATAACAAAAAAACAAACAACCCAATCCAAAAATGGGCAGAAGACTTAAATAGACATTTCTCCGAAGAAGACATATAGATGGCCAACAAACACATGAAAGGATGTTCAACATCATTAATCATTAGAGAAATGCAAATCAAAAGTACAATGAGGTATCACCTCACACCGGTCAGAATGGCCATCATCAAAAATCTACAAACAATAAATGCTGGAGAGAGTGTGGAGAAAAGGGAACCCTCTTGCACTGTTGGTGGGAATGTAAATTGATACAGCCACCATGGAGAACAGTGTGGAGGTTCCTCAAAAAACTAAAAATGGGGGGCTTCCCTGGTGGCGCAGTGGTTGAGAATCCGCCTGCCAATGCAGGGGACACGGGTTCGAGCCCTGGTCTAGGAAGATCCCACATGCCGCGGAGCGGCTGGGCCCGTGAGCCACAATTACTGAGCCTTTGCGTCTGGAGCCTGTGCTCCGCAACGGGAGAGGTCGCGATAGTGAGAGGCCCGCGCACCGCGATGAAGAGTGGCCCCCGCTTGCCACAACTAGAGAAAGCCCTCGCACAGCAACGAAGACCCAACACAGCCACAAATAAATAAATAAATAAATAAATTTATAAAAAAAAAAAAAAAAAAAAAAAACTAAAAATGGAACTACCATATGACCCAGCAATCCCACTACTGGGCATATACCCTGAGAAAACCATAATTCAAAAAGAAGCATGTACCACAGTGTTCATTGCAGCACTATTTACAATAGCCAGGACATGGAAGCAATCTACATGTTCATCAACAGATGAATGGATAAAGAAGATGTGGCACATATATACAATGGAATATTACTCAGCCATAAAAAGGAACAAAACTGAGTTATTTGTAGTGAGGTGGATGGACCTAGAGACTGTCATTCAGAGTGAAGTCAGAAAGAGAAGAACAAATACCATGTGCTTACACATATATATGGAATCTAAAAAAAAAAAAGTGAGAGAGTGGCATGGACATATATACACTACCAAACGTAAAATAGATAGCTAGTGGGAAGCAGCCACATAGCACAGGGAGATCAGCTCGGTGCTTTGTGACCACGTAGAGGGGTGGGATAGGGAGGGTGGGAGGGAGGAAAGTGCAAGAGGGAAGAGATATGGGAACATATGTATATGTATAACTGATTCACTTTGTTATAAATCAGAAACTAACACACCATTGTAAAGCAATTATACTCCAATAAAGATGTTAAAATAAATAAATAAATAAAAGGAAAAAATTAAATTATAAAAATTATAGTTAGATAAATTTTAAAAGATGGTAAGTATAAAACTCTTAGAAAAAAAAATGTAAGGATCAATCTTTGTGCCTTAGGCAATGATTTCTTAAATATGACACGAAAAGTAAAAATGACAAAAGAAAAAAGTAGATAAATCGGACTGCATCAAAATTTAAAAGTTTGATGCTTCAAAGGACACTTCTAAGAAAGTGAAAATGCAACCCATACAATGGGACAAAATATTTGCAAATCATAAATCTGGTTAGGAACTTGTATCCAGAATATGTTTTTTAAAACTCTTGTAACTCGATAATAATAAAAACAAAAAACCAATTAAAAGATAAATGATTTGAATAGACATTTCACCAAAGTAGATATACAAATGGCCAATAAGCACATGAAAAGATCTTCAACATCATTAATCATTAAGGAAATGCAAATCAAAACCACAATGAGGTACTTACCCACGAGGATGGCTATAATCAAAATACAAACAATAACAAATACTGGTGAAGATGTGGAGAAATTACGAATGTCCAGAATAGGCATATCCATAGAAACAGAAAGTAGATTTGTGGCTGCCTATAGCTGGGAGGCAGGGGAAGGGTTGATGACTGCTAATGGTAATAGGGTTTCTTTTTGGAATGTTGAAAATATTCTAAAATTAGATTGTGGTGATGGCTGCACAACTCTATAAATATACTAAAAATCATTGAATTGTATCCTTTAAATGGATGAATTGTATGGTATATGAGTTATATCTCAATAAGCTTTTATTTGAAAAAAAGATAATATTTAAAACACACCATTTTCTAATTATTTTACATTACCTATGCTCTTGAGGTTATTTACTAAGGGATGGTACCCAAGTGCCCCTAGAACATAGGATCAAATTGTACATGATGTTAAACCAGCAAGGACTGTTTATCTCAACTAAGATCTTGTTTATTCCTTTATATCAGACAGCCAGATGGCAGTGAGTGATAATACTCTGTACTAATCCCTTAGGAAGACTCGTTAGCTTGAGCTTTAGACGCAAACAATAATGATCTGTACCATTATGAGAAATATAACGATGCCAGAAAGGGCTTCATGACAAATAAAATGATTGGAATGTGGTTATATATACAAAAAGATCTCGTCAATCATCCTGCTGCACTCCATCAACAAATATTTGTTGAGAATTACAGAAAATGCAAAATGAATTAGATCCTGTTTCTGTACGCAGTCAAGGCTCAGTCAAGAAAATAGAAAGCAATTTAAATATTTAAAGCTAAAGTCATTTAATACCAAGAAATAGGTACTTATAAACTTTTGAAAGGGTTTAAGGAGTGAAAGTCAGAGGAGATACCACCAGCTTTCAGATTCACTAAAACTGAATCTGAAACTTCTTGCTTTCATGCGGAAGTCAGGAAGATGAAAGGGACCGAAAATCAATAATCCTCGTTGCCCTGCCGCCCTGGGGTGACAGGCTGGACAGGAAATGTGGAAGTTGCTGCAAAAAGTCCCATCTTAAATTCACACGTCCACGCCACTGCTGAGAAAGAGAATGGCTTCCATCTCTCTTCGGCCTTCTAATTCATGCATATGTACATCTCATCGGCAGAATCTAAACTGTATTTGTAAGCCTTCTGGCAAGGAACTACTTGGAAAATGCAGTTCTCATTCATCCGTCCCTGCAATGAATGAAAGGGAGAGAATCAAAGGGATTGGAAATGGTGCTAAGTACCAACAAATAAGATATGACTCATTACCCTAAGGGTAGTCAGATAATGTTCTGAGACTAAATGTCGTATGCATTAGAGGTTGTTTCTTTGTGGCTGCAGATGCAAGTTGCAGAAATCTAATCTCTCCCTTGGGTAACTGGACACGCCTGGGACCACTGGACTCCTAGGCACTTTACCAAGTTAGCACGCCCTGATTTGTTAGGAGATTATCTCCCACCCTCTGGCAGAGGTCTTAAGAAACGTAAAGCATACCTGTGAATTCTTCTCACTTGTTCCAATCATCATTACATCACTAATATACAGTGGACCAGTGTGAAGTCCTGTGGGGTGGCAAGACTATCAAATGCCCTGTGGACTAGATTATGACAGAGAGCTGGAGATCTGATATAGCCTTGGGACAGGACTCTTGTGTACTGCTGGGTAAAAGTAAGCTGCTTTCGGTCTTTACTTATTAGCAAAGAATAAGAGTCAGAGAAAACTAGAGCTTGTAGGCTGCCCATTTTTTGTTTTGTAAACAAAGTTTAATGGGACCCCAGCCGGTTCCCATTCATTTATGCATCATCTATGACTGCTTTCACCTTACGGCACCAAACTGAAAAATTGGGACAGAGACCTTACTGACCAGCCAAAATATCACCCTCAAATTAAAGATAAATAGCAATAAAACAAAGTTTTAAGTTTACTTCTAAAAGTAAATACTAAAATGTATTTATAAGCGTTAAAGCCAAATACTTTTTCCTGAGACTTGAAATAATCAATAACTATTTAAGTGGACTTTTCCCCCTCAGTCTTCACATTATAATATAAAATAGCCAGAGCTGTGCTGCTTTCAACCTCTGATTAAAAAATAATAATAAAATTAAAATTAAATTAAAAAACTGTTTACAAAAATCTGTGTGTATTCTTTACATGATTGGACAAAGTTATTTGCCATATTTGATTGACAATTTGTTATTCTAATGAAGCACATTTTAAAATTTTGTTTGTTTGTTTGTTTGCCTGTTCTGAAACAACTCCAATGCAAATTTCAGCACAAGTCAGGACCCTCATTTAGAATTCGCTGGGCGTCACTGCTGAAATGCCATATTGACCTGAATGAAGAGAGGCTGGTCTACAGTGTAGACCCAGAGTTCTCTGTTTGCCAAGTAAACACACTCACTTCAAAATCTAGATGTGGGTGGAGAAAAGACAACGGCAAATGTTGACTCTCTGACCTTTTAATTTATAGTGCCATTTGTAGACTTTTTTTTATATTTTTGAATTCTCATTTCCCCATAATAATTTATAATTATATAATGTTTCATAGGGTTAGAGTCTTCAATATCCACATCATCCCAGAAAGTGTTTTCTTCTCACATTTCATAGTTAAGGAAACTGAGGCTCAGAGTCAGTAAATCACCCAGCTTCACAGAGAAAAAGACTGAAGAGAACAAATATTCACCAAACACCCACTATATTATAGGAACCATCTTAAGCCAGAACACATCTTGATTTTTAGACTCCAAGTCCATTATTCTTACTAGACAGTTTATTAATTCCCATCATTATGAGCATTGGGGATGGTTACATAGCGGTGGTGACAACTTTTAAACACATAAAAATATACCTCAGCTCGGTGCTTTGTGACCACCTAGAGGGGTGGGATAGGGAGGGTGGGAGGGAGGGAGATGCAAGAGGGAAGAGATATGGCAACATATGTATATGTGTAACTGATTCACTTTGTTGTAAAGCAGAAGCTAGCACACCATTGTAAAGCAATTATACTTCAATAAAGATGTTTAAAAAAAAAAAAAAAAAAATACCAAGCACTGCACCCAAACTGAGAATAAGATAACTAGGAAAATGGGAGACACAACTATAAAACTTTATGGCAAAATAATATGTTTATATTACTACATGAAGAATAAAACTGAAGAAAAGGAAGTACTTTATAAGAGTTTATTTGTGACGTTCTGAAATACCTAACCACAGGAAGTTGTAAAGTGTCTATGGATTATTATTATGATTATTATAGATCAAACATCTTTTGGAAATGATTCAAATACAGTCCTGCTTAAATTCAGAAGCTGTATGAAATGTTTCCCTCCTCGTTCTGTAAGCAGATAGCTTAGGAGGTCCCCAGAGCAAGAAAACCAGGAATGGCTTTCTTGACATAAGAGAAGCCATCTTTGCCCTAAGTCATTTTGTGATCTAAGCCTGGCTACAGTGCTTTCCCTTGAATAGGTCTCAGTAATCAGTGATCTTAAGGGAAGTAAGGGCATTCAAACGCAAAGGAAAAGCAGTCAAGAAACAGTAGTTCAGCAATAAAAGAGTCCTAGTTCCTCCTCAAGGCATATGCATAACAATTTGATACAGTCTTAGAGTTCTGGAGGAACTAAAGTCCTCACCCAGGTGGAGGATGGAATGAAGATGTTGACCCTCCAGACTTCAATCTACTAAGGCTTGGACTCTGTTGACCTTTGCCCCAATTCTATGCTGAATTCTCCTCTGCTCAGGCCCCTTCATAAATATGCATACACCCTTAGCTTAAAACTTCCTCAGTTTTCCTGTTCGGGAGACACTGCTTTAAGAAAGATCCCAGGTGTTTTCCTTGATTGCTGCAAGTAATAAATCCTTTCTTCTCCCACTCTTTGGCTTGGTTGTATCTTCTGGCTCAAC
The DNA here is from genome assembly GCF_028564815.1 of Eubalaena glacialis. Classification (NCBI taxonomy): domain Eukaryota; kingdom Metazoa; phylum Chordata; class Mammalia; order Artiodactyla; family Balaenidae; genus Eubalaena; species Eubalaena glacialis. Next base: position 32,091,088 of record NC_083727.1, read on the forward strand.
ACCCACGAAGAGACTGTTTTCGGGTAACAGTTCTATTATTCTATGATACTGTCTCTAGTAACAGGGTGTTTATTTCCCCAACTTTAACATCCTATAAATCTGTTGGGAAAGAGTTGTAATCTCAGACATGGATGTGCTTCTTGAATTATCCATCATCAAGCTCTGTGCAAATATGCAGCAGGAATAAGTATGCCTTTCTTTAGCTTCTTGCTAAGGCTGCATGCTTCCAGATTCATCAGAGTTACTAGTTTACTAATTTGTCTGATAAACCTTTATTATACACATCCTATGTGCTAGATTTGTGAAGACTATAAAACAACTTATTAAATCCTTTCCTACATAATAGATTTTGAGTGGCCTAGTCAAAACCAACGCTAGTGGCACATAACCTTCATTAGAAAGGTTAGATAATATACAAAAGAAACTAAACAAGCATCCTTTTGCCATCTAGGACAGGGGTCAGCAGACTTTTTCTGTAAACCGCTGGACTGTAAATATTTTAGGCTCTGCAGGGCCTTTATGGTCTTTGTTGCAACTACTTAACTCTCCATCACAGTGCAAAAGCAGCCATAGATAATACATAAATGAATGACTGTGGCTGTGTTCCAATAAAATTTTATTTATGGACACTGAAACTTGAATTTCAGATAATTTTCATGTGCCACAAAATACTATTCTTTTTATTTGTTAAAAACCATTTGAAATGTAAAACCCCTTCTTAGCTTGCATACCATGCAAAAACAGGCTATGGACCATAAATTGTCAATCCCTGATCAATGAAATTACTATCTATGAAAGAAAATACAGTTGTAGGTGAACATAAAGTATGCGGGCAATATAATATTAAAGTAAGTATAAAACTAAATGTTAAATATTTAAAATATTTTCATACCAAGAGTTGGAAAGATGATACAGTATTATGTGGGTTCCATATCTCGATGGAGTAGACCTACCTCTCCTTAGATGAGTAATTTCAGCAATTCGTAGGGGAAGGATCTGAATGACTGCATACAAAAAAATGAAAAATAAAGACATGATCCCTTCAGATTCATCATAGTTCTTAGCCTTATGTTGTCTGGAAGTTGAATTTCTTGCCATACAACTCTCTATACTTGGCTTCTATTTTTTGTTGTGGTTGTTGTTGTTTTTTAAATAACTGACCTGTGTATGAATCAGGGTTTTCTGGAGAAACAGAACCAATAGAAAAAAAAAAAAAAATATATATATATATATATATATATATATGGACACATATATAATATGTGTATATATATATATATATGGACACATATATAATATGTGTATATATATATATATATGAGTTTTTAATAAGAAATTGGTACATGCAATTATGGAGGCTGAGGAGTCCCATGCCCTGAAGTCAGCAAGCTGGAGACCCAGGAGGGCCAGTGGTATAGTTCCAGTCCGAGTCTGAAAACCTAAGATCCAGAAGTGCCAGCGGTGGAAGTCCCAGTCCTAGAGTAGAAAAAGACCAATGTTCCAGCTCAAGCAGTCAGGCAGGGAAAGTATATTCTTTCTTCCTTCAACTTTTCATTCTATTCAGGCCCTGAATAGGACTGAATGATAACCACCTACTTAGGGGAGGTATGATATTGTGATTTATAATAAGAAATATAGTTTCCAGTGGTGATGACCTCCCCCACGAGAACATGCCTCTTGCAAAGGACCTCCTTCATTCCTCTCCAGAAGAGGAGAAGAGGAAGCACAAGAAGAAGCACCTGGTACAGAGCCCTAGTTCCTACTTCATGAGTGTGGAATGACCAGGATGCTATAAAATCACCACCATCTTCAGCCATGCGCAAATGGTGGTTTTGTGTGTTGGCTGTTCCACTGTCCTCTGCCAGCCTACAGGGAAAAAAAGCAAGGTTTACAGAAGAATGCTCCTGTAGACAGAAGCAGCACTGAAAGCACCCTGAACTAAGATGAGTGGGAAACCATTCCAATGAACACATTTTGGATTTAAAAATTGTGTGTGTGTTTGTGTGTGTGTGTGTGTGGAGGAGGGGGGCAGCTTTGTCCCCATTTCTGGCGCAGAGCTCCCAAAACCCTTGGAATTTCCTGAGTGATAAGAGAAAAGGAAGGATCTTTTGTTTAATATTTGATCTGTTGTCCTCAGTTCCTGAAGTTGCTTCAGAGCCATGAAGGTGAAATGGGTGTCCTGTTATTCATAACCACAACTGAGTTTATGTTAATGATGTGACTTTTGGAAATCCACTAAAGATGGTGGGGAAGGTAAGGCTGGTAGCCAGGGGAGTCAACCGTGTGATTAGAGGTTTGGAACTTTCAGTCCCTTTCCCTGGTCTCCTGGGAGAGGAGAGAGGCTGGAGATTTGACTTTAGTCACCAATGGCCAATGATTTAATTAATCATGTCTATGTAATGAAGCCTCCATAAAAACCCCCAAAGAAGAGGGTTCAGAGAGCTTCCTGGTTGGTGAACACCAGGCTGGAGATGCAGGGAGAGTAGTGTGCCTGGAGAGGGCAGAGAAGCTCAGCCCCATTTCCCTCATTTACCTTGCCTTCTGTATCTCTTCATCTGGCTGTTGATTCACATCCTTTAATATCCTTTCTAACAAGTTGGTAATCTAGTAAGTAAAATGTCTCTCTGAGTTCTGTGAGCTGCTCTAACAAATTAATCAAACCTGAGGAAGAGGTTGTGGGAACCTCCAATCTATGGTCAGTTGGTCAGAAGCATAGGTGATAATCTGGGTTTGTGACTGACATCCAAAGGGGGAGGGGCAGCTTGCAAGACTGAACCCTTAACCACTGAGATCGCATGCTATCTCTAGACAGTGTCAGAATCGAGTTGAATTTAGGACATCAAGGTGGTGTGGGAGCTCCTCGTCACCACCACTACCACATCGGAATTGGTACCCTTTCAGGATGGGAATCTGCTCCAGAAACACACTCACAGACACACCCAGAAATAATGTTTAACTATAGATCTTGGCACCCCATGGCCCAGGCAAGTTGACACAAACTTAACCATTACACCTGTATTTCCAAAATTATGGAAATACACTTGTAGATAGTATGATAGAAGGTAGGTAAATGGTGTATGGCAAGAAAATCTATCAGCTCTCTTACTAAAATCAGACACTAGCCATCCAAGCTTTGCAACGGAGGGAGGACCTTCAAGTGAAGCCTGTGACTGGAGTTTGGAGTGGGCACTGGAATCCACAGGCCTGAATAGAGTCTCCAGAAATTCCCTGCACTGAACATCTCGTTCCCTGCCTCAAGTGTTTTTGCACATTTTTTACTCCACTGCTGTAGCAAACAGCTTCATGCAGTTAGCACCTGCAGTTAGCACCTTGCCTCAGTTGCTTTTTTTTTTTTAACATTTATTTATTTATTTGGCTGCGTTGGGTCTTTGTTGCGGCATGCAGGATCTTCGTTGCAGCATGTGGGATCTTTCGTTGCGGTGTGCAGGCTCTTCGCGGGCTTCTCTCTAGTTGTGGCGTGCGGGTTTTCTCTTCTCTAGTGGTGGCGCTCAGGATCCAGAGCAAGTGGGCTCTGTAATTTGCAGCATGTGGGCTCTCTAGTTGAGGCGCACGAGCTCAGTAGTTGTGGCGTGTGGGCTTAGTTGCCCCTCGGCATGTGGGATCTTAATTCCCCCCCCACCCCTCGACCAGGGATTGAACCCGCGTCCCCTGCATTGGAAGGCTGTTGCTTTACCGCTGGACCACCAGGGAAGTCCCCTCAGTTAGTTTAACTCCCATTTTTACCTTGGGGCTTCCCTGATAGCATAGGGTGAAATGTCTACAAAGACCTATCTGGCATTCAAGGAAATGCAGACTGGAAGTGTGAGAGTTTTATGCTTCAAGGGACAGCCCTTGGCTGGTGTGGGACAGGAGCCAGTAGGGCCCATGCTCCTCTTCCTTCCCTTAATGGACAATTCTGAGGCTCTTTGAAAGGTCCTGGTAAGATAGCATCTTTTATTGACTTTCTCTTCTTTTTTACTCAGGCTCTGCTTTGAAGGGTGAGTAGGATACCCACAGTGTCTGCTTGGGTTATCATAACAAAATACCATCGACTAGGTGGTTTAAACAACAGAAACTAATTTTGTCATAGTTCTAGAAGCTAGAAGTCCCAGATCGAAGTCTGGTAGGGTTGGTTCCTACTGAGAGCTCTCTTCCTGGCTTGTAGATAGTCGTCTTCTTGTTATGTCCTCACATGGCCTTTCCTCGGTGTGTGTGCAGAGAGGGAACGTCAGCTCTCTGGTGCCTCTTTTATACGGGCACTAATCCCATTGGCCCAGGCCCGACTCTGTTGACCTCATTTAAACCTAATTACCTCCCAAAGGCCCCATCTCCAAAAACCATCACACTAGGGGTTGGAGATTCAATATACGAATTTGGGAAGGACACAAACGTTCAGTCCATAATACAGGATAAGACATTTACCTTTCCCTTGGGAAATCACTGTCTTATTTTTACTGGCACAGTTATCCTGGCTTCAGAGGCCACCACTCATTCTTTTTTAAATAATTAATTAATTAATTAATTAATTTTTGGCTGTGTTGGGTGTTCACTTCCGCGCGCGGGCTTTCTCTAGTTGCGTGGAGCCAACAGCTGCTTCATTGTGGTGCGCGGGCTTCTCACTGCGGTGGCTTCTCTTGTTGCAGAGCACTGGCTCTAGGCACGTGGGCTTCAGTAGTTGTGGCTCACGGGCTCTAAAGCGCAGGCTCAGTAGTTGTGGTGCACGGGCTTAGTTGCTCCGCAGCATGCGAGATCTTCCCGGACCAGGGGTTGAACCTGTGTTCCAGGCACTGGCAGGCGGATTCTTAACCACTGTGCCACCAAGGAAGTCCACCACTCGTCCTTTAATGCTCTGATCCAAGCCTTAATTGGTAGCCATAATTAGTGAAATGAATTAATTTATTGATAACCTTGTAGGAGCTGAGTGAGATTATTGTGGTTAATTATAGAGAACATGGGCTATAAAATAAGATTTCCTCTTAGTTCTCTGAGGGCTCCAGTGGCAGCCTAGCTTAGACTTGCCACTCTGATGACTGATACCAGATTACCCTAGATTAGGTGTTCTCAGCCCTGTCTGCACAATAGAATCATGGGGGAGATGGGTGAAAAATACCAATGCCTTAGCTCATCTCCAGCTTCTAATTTGGTTGCTCTGGTTCAAGGATTGAAGCTTCAGTATTTTTAAATTGTAATGTGCAGCCTCAGAGGTGCAGGCTACGGTCCAACCATCCTACACTGGCCTATGCAAAATTGTCCACTACCTGCTGTGAATTTTAAGGTTGAATGTGGGGCTATATTTAGCAAGAGGCCAAGCAGCAGTTAATTTAAAAAGCTCTTTGAGGGACTTCCCTGGTGGTCCAGTGGGTAAGACTCCGAGCTCCCAATGCAGGGGGCCCGGGTTCGATCCCTGGTCGGAGAACTAGATCCTACATGCATGCCATAACTGAATCCGCGTGCCGCAGCTAAACATGCCACAACGAAGATCCCGATTGCTGCAACTAAGACCTGGCACAGCCAAAATAAATAAATAAATAATTTTAGAAAACTCCTTGAATCACTAGAGAAAATAAACACTATCGTATTTAAAAACAAAACCGTACACCAATGTGCATAGCAGCATTTTTCACAATAGTCAAAGGGTGGAAACAACCCAAAGGTCCATCAGCAGATAAATGGATAAACAAACTGTGGTTTATACACACAATGGAATATTATTGAGCCTTAAAAAAGAATGAAATTCTGATACATGCTACAACATGAATGAACCTTGAAGACATTATGGTAAGTGAAATAAGCCAGATACAAAAGGACAAATATTGTATAATTCCACTTATATGAGATTCCTAGAATAGGCAAATTCATAGAGACAAAATAGATTAGAAGTTGCTAGGAATTGGTGGTCATGGGGAATGGCTAGTTGGTATTTAATGAGTACAGTTTCTGTTAGGGATGATGGAAAAGTTCTGGAAATGGATTGTGGTGATGGTTACACAACATAGTAAATATACTTAATGCCACTGAATTGGACACTTAAAAATGATTTAAATGGTAATTTTTTTTTTTAATAAGAACAGAGGATTTATTTATTTATTTATTTTTATTATTTATTTTTGGCTGTGTTGGGTCTTCGTTTCTGTGCGAGGGCTTTCTCTAGTTGTGGCAAGCGGGGACCACTCTTCATCGCGGTGCGCGGGCCTCTCACTATCGCGGCCTCTCTTGTTGCGGAGCACAGGCTCCAGACGCGCAGGCTCAGTAGTTGTGGCTCACGGGCCTAGTTGCTCCGCGGCATGTGGGATCTTCCCAGACCAGGGCTCGAACCCGTGTCCCCTGCATTGGCAGGCAGATTCTCAACCACTGCGCTACCAGGGAAGCCCTAAATGGTAAATTTTATATTATGTATATTTATCACAATACAAGAAGACAAAATGAGACCTCCTCTTTATAAGTGTGATGCTTCTGAATGAAAACTGAAGCTGCTCCATAGTTATGAGGGCTACCATACCACTAATAGTAAAAAGATGAATCGGCAACAGTGAAAGAGAAATCCCATTTAACAAGGGTTCTTAGAATGTTATCAACAGCCTGAAGTCACTAGAAAGTGATATCTTTGCATGACATTTTTCAATTTTTTAAAATATCAGTATGTATGTTCAAGCCTTTTAAAAAAATAACGTTTTCTCTGTTTAGAATTTATTTTTCTGAAAAATTTGAAATCAAAATTGATGTTTGAAAATAAAAGTAATGACAATCTCATCAACTTAATCTGGTATCGTAACCATACATTTTTAGATACGACAGTAGGAAGTATAAGTATCAGCCTTAAAGGTTATCAACAAATGATTAGCATAATGTTGGAGCAGGTGCTATAAAGGATGAAGATTATCATGCTTTTGGAATTTCTGACTTATGCTATATAGCCTGCCATAAAGAGCAGTATATAAAAGGATTTGTTCAGACCAAGGAAAACCGCATATATAGTTCTTTTTTTTTTTTTTAATTTATTTATTTATTTATTTATTTTTGGCTGTGTTGGGTCTTCGTTTCTGTGCGAGGGCTTTCTCTAGTTGCGGCGAGCGGGGGCCACTCTTCATCGCGGTGCGCGGGCCTCTCACTATCGCGGCCTCTCTTGTTGCGGAGCACAGGCTCCAGATGCGCAGGCTCAGTAGTTGTGGCTCACGGGCCCAGTTGCTCCGCAGCATGTGGGATCTTCCCAGACCAGGGCTCAAACCCGTGTCCCCTGCATTGGCAGGTGGATTCTCAACCACTGCACCACCAGGGAAGCCCGCGTATATAGTTGTTTTAGTGACATTAAGAAGTGCTTGTAGTAAGATAATTCTAGGGCAAATGTCCTTCCTGTACATCAACTGTCACCAGCTCCCTTTTTCTTCCATGACAATTTATGCAAATTTTACTCCTTTCAAATTCGTATAACGCCTCTTTTTCTTTGCTTGTTATTAACTTGATTAATCTCTTTCTCACACCTCCATCTCTCTCTCTCTCTCTCTTACTTCTCTGCCTCTCTCCCACATGAAATCTTTTTTCATGGTAACATAGTCCCAGAAATTATAATGAATGTAATGAGAAAAAAAGTAACTCATGATTTCAACATTTTCTTTTGCAAACAACTCTTCGGTTACAGATCAGCAGTATGCGGCTGTGAAATGCAGGTAAACAGGGCACTGGAAAGAACTTCTTCAAGCTGTTTACCAAACTCTTCCTGCAGTTGAGAGTTTAGAGTTGAATGAGTGAATTAGGAGAAGAAACAGAAATAGTCTAAAACATTCAGGTTTATAAGACTTTTATAGAATGTCTTGGAGTCCTGCCTTCCTGTGATGAAATTCCCTTCCTCATCTCTCTCCCACATCCAGGTAACTTGTCTCAGAGCTAAGAGGCTTTTGTGAGTGACATTCTGTCTTTATTCCCAAAGGAATTTCCTGACTCCAAAATGCTTGGTTGGTCTAAATCAGGGGTCTCCTCTTCCTCAATTTACTACCCTTCCCTACCTAGTGGCTCCACTGTTCTTGCGTATAAAGGGGAGGGTTTGCACCCTGTGTTTCCTCCTCTCTTCTAACTTGACTAAGGACTTTTAGAAGCTTCTCTTTCCTTCCCTGCTTCCTTTGGACCTTGGAGAATCTTCACCCCATTAGCTGGGGCTACATTTGGTGGGGGGTGGGGGGGGGTATTTTCCTCTTGGTCAGAGTTGAACATCAGAATGAGTTTTCACTTGGTAGCAATGTCATCCAAGGAGCTGTATCCTATTGGTATAAGTATAGATACATGGTTGAGCCACGTTGTAGCCACATGACCCAATCATTCATTTATTGGTTCAACGTGTATTTATATGTTTATTTACCGAGTGGCTGCTATATGCCAGGCACTGTCTTACAGGCTAGGTATAAACTAGATAAGAATCGTTGCTCTCGTGGAACTCATATTCTGGTAGAATCAGGTAAAAAATAAACAAGTAAAACATATAGGATGTTAGATGGTGATAAAAGCCAAGAAAAAATAATAACAAAGCAGAGCAGAGAGAGAGAGAGAGATTGCACAGTGTTACATAAAGTAGTGAGAGAAGATGTCTCTGAGGAGGTAGCATCTGAATAAAGATCTGAATGAGGAGAAAAAGCAAGTCTTGCCTATATCTGAGGGAAGAACATTCCAGGCAGAGAGTTCAACAAATGCAAAGTATCTGTGTGAGGTAGTTGTGAAGATGTGTTCCAGGAGGAATGGGAGGACCAGTGAGGCTGGAGTGGAATAAGAAAATGGGAGGGCATCAGGGGATGGGGACAGAGAAGTTGGCCAAGTCCTGTGAGTCCTTGGAGAACATGGTGAGGACTTTGGTTCTTTTCTAAGTAACATGGAAAACTATTGGGAGGGAGGGGGTTGGGGCAGATAGTTGACATGAACTGACTTTTATTTGAAAAGGTTGATTCTGGATACAATGTTGAGAGAAGTCTGAAGGGGGCAAGAGCAGAAATATCGAAACCAGTTAGGAGGTTAGTGCAATAATCCAAGTGAAAGATGATGGAGTTTAGACCAAGACAAGAGCAGTGGTGATGAAATCTGGTGGAAATATTATGAAGAGAGTGTCGATAAGCCAATGCTTATGGATCCAATAAGGGGTGAGCAAAAAAGTGACGAGTTGTGATGATTCAGTCTGATTGAAGTGTTCTATGACAGGGGTCCGCAACCCCTGGGCCAAGGACCAGTACCAGTCTGTGGCCTGTTAGGAGGTGAGCGGTGGGCAAGTGAGGGAAGCTTCCTCTGCCACTCCCCATCACTTGCATCACCGCTCCCCATTGCTCACATTACCGCCTGAACCATCCCCTCCGCCACATCCGTGGAAAAACTGTCTTCCACAAAACCAGCCCCTGGTGCCAAAAAGGTTGAGGACCGTTGTTCTAGAAGATACTGACATCTCAGTTTGCTCCTCTCCAATTGAAATAGATACCATCAATAATGCCCATATTTACAGATGAAGTTTAGAGAGGTTAGGTAATTTGCTTAAAGTCACACAGTTTGTAAGGGAAAGAACCAAGGCTTAAACTCAGATCTATCTGATCAGAATCTATAATTCTAATCATCACTATTTAGTAACACACTTTTTAGATAAACATAAGAACAATATTTTAGTTTAACAGCTATCTACCCTAAACATTTTTTTTAAGTAGGAGGTGTCATTGTAAAGGTATATGCAAGAGAAAGAAAGCTATACACACTGAGTTATAAAATCTGTTCCTTCTATGTTTCGTATCATCATTCGTCAAATGAATATATAATAAAGTTTGACCAGCTGATAGGCATAGCTTCCAAGAGCAGGAACACTCCTTACAGAAAATGGACCTGGCTGGGAGCTGACTGTAAGTAGGAGAGTGTCTTCCTTTTAGCTTAATTTGTCCAGCCTGATCAATGGTCTTTTTTTTTGTTTTTAATATTTATTTATTTATTTATTTGTTTGGTTGTACTGGGTCTTAGTTGCAGCAGGCAGGCTCCTTAGTTGCGGCTTGCAGACTCCTTAGTTGTGGCATGTGAACTCTTTAGTTGCAGCATGCATGTGGGATCTAGTTCCCTGACCAGGGATCGAACCCGAGCCCCCTGCATTGGGAGCGCGGAGTCTTATCCACTACGCCACAAGCCAAGTCCCTGATCGATGGTCTTTAAGGGGCTGTCCCCAATCTGGGGAGCTTCCACTATATTCTGAGGGTTTAAATCATGAGTCACCAGGCTTGATCCACCCCACACCCTGTTCTTTGATATATTTTTGACCTCTTTTCAAGACAGTCTCCACGTACAGCTCAGCCTAAGCTGATCCAGTTTGCCCTGTGTTTTGGTATGTCCCGGCCTCAGGCCTTACTCTGATTATCAACTATTGTTTTCGTCCCTTTTCTATAGTTCAGGGAATCAGCAAACAGTTTCTCAGGTAACACTGCTCTTGATTTGTTTATATGCCTTGTGTAGTCCCCTGTTTGGATCTTTTTTTTTTTTTTTGGGCCATGCTGCGTGGCTTGTGGGATCTTAGTTCCCCGACCAGCAATTGAACCCAGGCCCTCGGCAGTGAGAGCTCAGAGCCCTAACCACTGGACTGCGAGGGAATTCCCTTTGTGTTTGATTTTAAGTAGCCCCCCACCCAGATCTGTCCTGACCCTCTACATCTGTTTGCAAATCAGTGGTTTAAACTCAACACGCATTTTCTATTAACACTGTACAAGATTGTTTGCCCCTCAGGCACATCTATAAAAGCAGGTGGCAGCATTTTTGAGCAAAAAAAGCATGAGCTTTAGAGGCAGGCAGACCTGATTAGTATGAGGATAAAAATGAGCAAATATTATAAAATATAATGTATTGTATGGCTCAGAATAGGGCTCAGTAGATTCGAGTTTTGTTCTTTTATTTGTGACTCACTGCCAAACAAAATATAAACTCACAGCTTTCCCCCTACACTCCTGTCCCTGAAATAAACACATAATCCTCCCGAGGAGTTCTAGTGTTTTAAACTGTTGATAACAGTGGAAAAGTATGAAGTATGTGGAAGTTTTAAAAAACTTTTATGCAACATCCCCTTAGGCCCTAAAGTGGAAAGCCAGTGTAACATTCTAGCAACAGCTGTGAAAGAGGAGGAAGCAAGATGGAAGAGACAGGAAAAAAAGGCAGGAAACATTTACTGAGCATGAACTCAGTGTGAGGGGCTGTGCTAGGCTCTTTCAGGTGTTACGTTACTTAATCATCTTGCGTTTTAAAAAGAATGAAATAATGCCATTTGCAGCAATACGGATGGACCTAGAGATTATCATACTAAGTGAAGTAAGCCAGAGAAAGACAAATATCATACGATATCACTTATGTGTGGAATCTAAAAAAAAAAAAAGATACAAATGAACGCGTATACAAAACAGAAACAGATTCACAGACATAGAAAACAAACTTATGGTTACCAAAGTGTAAAGGAGGGGGGAGGGATAAATTAGGAGTTTGGGATTCACATATACACACTACTGTATATAAAATAGATAAATAACAAGGACCTACTGTATAGCCCAGGGAACTCTACTCAGTATTTTGTAGTAACCTATAAGGGAAAAGAATCTGAAAAAGAATATATATATACATATATATATGTATAACTGAACACTTTGCTGTACACCTTAAACTAACACAACATTGTAAATTAATTACACTTCAGTTAAAAAACGATGTCTGTTCTATACAGAGAAAAACATCAGGGCTCTGAGTTGACGAATCTTGCCTAAGTTCATGCAACTAACGTGTGGTGGAGCTGGAACTTAAAGCTAACTCTGTCTGAATTCTAAGTCCATAATATTTCAATATGTTTAATACACATCAAAATGTATATAAATAGTATGTTAACATTATTATTAAAATCAGCATTTATACACCTATGATAAGATAAGCACTGAGTCATTGCTCTCCCAAAGGGTAATTTTATATTTCAATCACAATATTTTTAAATGTCTAGGCCTAATTAATATGAGAAATTTGGGTCAAATGGTAATGGTAATTTAGTTTTGTTTTTGATAGACTTACTTTATAAGGAATTTGCAATAAAAATACCTTCCTAAATGTAGCTGTGGCATAACTTCCTCAGTTCTTTAATAGCTTCCAGATGTTTAGATAACTTTGTTTAGAAACTTTGTAAATTATCAAAGTTCTTCACTGATTAAATAAGACTTATAATAAAGCAAGTCTTCTCTGCCCTGTTAGACCTCATGATGTTGAAAAGCTTTTTGAAATCATAACTTCAAAGTTGTTTACGTGGTTATAGTCTCATAATAAATATAGGATTATAGACATTTCTGTAAGATTATAAAGGAAATGAAATAGAAATAATGACAAAATGACTTCCCATGTTCATATCTCTTTCTTTAAATGTTTACCAATTGGCCAGCAAACTTAATATGTTGAAAAGTCTCATTGACATCAAAGGATACTTTCTGTGGTACAAAGGGTCAAGTACAGTGCCTGTCAACCCACAGACTACTCTGTAACAGAGTTAAACCGTTTACTTGAGATAATGTCAAAGCAAATGACAATTTGTACAGTGGGGAGTAAAAAGTCTAGATTTGTAGGTTGGAGACATGAATACTAAAGAGTTAGTAAAAGGTGAAGAGTCATTTGGAAAAAAGGGTGGAGAAATATTAATGAGATGCTCAACTACTATGGTTACACCCCAAATCTCAAGGAGTCTGAAAGTTAGAGAGAGGGATCTGATTTTAAAAACAAAAACAAAAACAAAAAAGGCTTGTGACTGACAGTGAGAGAGAAATTTTTTTAAATTTGATTTATTTGTTTTAAAGATAGACAATATTTTGGGACTTCCCTGGTGGCCCAGTGGTTAAGAATCTGCCTGCCATTGCAGGGGACATGGCTTCGAGCCCTGGTCTGAGAAGATCCCACATGCTGCAGAGCAACTAAGCCCGTGCGTCACAACTACTGAGCCCATGTGCCACAGCTACTGAAGCCCGCACACCTAGAGCCCGTGCTCCACAACAAAAGAAGCCACAGCAATGAGAAGCCCGCACACCACAACGAAGAGTAGCCCCCGCTCAACGCGACTAGAGAAAGCCCGTGTGCAGCAAGGAAGACCCAACACAGCCAAAAATAAATAAATAAATAAAGATAGGTAATATATTTTTTTCTATTACAGTGCTTTTTTTTTTTTTAACATCTTTGTGGAGTATAATTGCTTTACAATGGTGTGTTAGTTTCTGCTGTATAACAAAGTGAATCAGCTATACATATACATATATCCCCATATCTCCTCCCTCTTGCATATCTCTCCTTCCCACATTCCCTATCCCATCCCTCTAGGTGGACACAAAGCACCGAGCTGATCTCTCTGTGCTATGCGGCTGCTTCCCACTAGCTATCTATTTTACATTTGGTAGTGTTTATATGTCCATGTCACTCTCTCACTTCGTCCCAGCTTACCCTTCCCCCTCCCCGTGTCCTCAAGTCCATTCTCTACGTCTGCATCTTTATTCCTGTCCTGCCCCTAGGTTCTTCAGAACCATTTTTTTTAGATTCCATATATATGTCTTAGCATACAGTATTTGTTTTTCTCTTTCTGACTTACTTCAGTGTGTGTGACAGACTCTAGGTCTAGCCACCTCACTACAAATAACTCAAATTCATTTCTTTTCATGGCTGAGTAATATTCCATTGTATATATGTGCCACATCTTCCTTATCCATTCATCTGTCAATGGACACTTAAGTTGCTTCCATGTCCTGGCTATTGTAAATAGAGCTGCAATGAACATTGTGGTACATGACACTTTTGAATTATGGTTTTCTCAGGGTATACACCCAGTAGTGGGATTGCTGGGTCATATGGTAGTTCTATTTTTAGTTTTTTAAGGAAACTTCATACTGTTCTCCATAGTGGCTGTATCAATTTACATTCCCACCAACAGTGCAAGAGGGTTCCCTTTTCTCCACACCCTCTCCAGCATTTATTGTTTGTAGATTTTATGATGATGGCCATTCTGACCAGTGGGAGGTGATACCTCATTGTAGTTTTGATTTGCATTTCTCTAATGATTAGTGATGTTGAGCATCCTTTCATGTGTTTGTTGGCAATCTGTATAAGGCAGATAATATTTTAAGGCTACAGAAAATAACAACAAAAAGGAAGACTTGAAATTTAAATGTGATAATACAGCAGAGATGTCACATGTAGCCATTGTCATTTCGTGTGTGAGGTGAACTGGCGCTATTATCACGCTTCTGTATGGAGCTCTGTCGCACAGCTTGATTTCTCTCTACTGATCATCACCATCCTTTCCATCTGAATTGGTGTGAGTATGAAAACCCACAGTTTTTTTTACAAAAGGATTTACAGGATAGCTCTAAACTCCTTATAGTAAACTGGCTTTTAGAGTACAGTTTAAAGAACTTTAAAGGAGGCACATACTGTAAAATATTATTGTAGTAGAAAAGTCCACCTGCTTAGAATTAACCCCATTCTATCCCAAACAATTGGTGAAATACTTATTTAGAAGCGGTTTTCAGTTGCTTTTATTACATTGTTTTCTGGGTCTTCTTTCACATCCTTTCCCCTGGGAATTCTCTTTACTAAAATTGTTCTGTGATCCAACAAAGGGACCATGCTGCCAAACTGGAAAAAAATAAACCGTTTACTTTCCTTAGCCTATATTTTTTGTCTCGATTTGTCTTCTAATCATTTTTTGTTTTTTAGTTTTGGTTTTTTGATGGATAACAAGGAGATTATAGTAAGGCAAGGCTCCCCTTGCCTAGCTAAGTTCTCCCACAAGCTATGTGTCCTATATTCTGTGATTTTTAAAAAACTACTTCTCACTTTGGAACCTATATGTGATGAGGGATGTATTTCTTCAGATGAGCACATGTACACAAACATAATTATGATATTGTCCTAATTTCCTAACAAGATCAATCATATCTAATTCACATTGTTGTTACGTTGTTCAAAAAAATGAATATATACCTTGGGAATCAAGGTCATATAGGTAGAAATACATTTCTACCATGTATTTATCTTAAAGTCAGTAATTGATATTCCTGAATACAAAGCAAAACTGCTGTTGAGAATTAAATGTTAAGTATATTTATTTAAATAAGAGGCCTAAAATTGTCTATAATTTTGAGGGACAAAAGCATATTTAATTTTGACAATCATGCTACTTTATTTTATTTTATTTATTTATTTTTTATTATTTTTTTTGGCTGCATTGGGTCTTCATTGCTGCACACAGGCTTTCTCTAGTTGCGGCGAGCGGGGGCTACTCCTCATTGCGGTGGCTTCTCTTGTTGCGGAGCACGGGCTCTAGGCATGTGGGCTTCAGTAGTTGTGGCGCATGGGCTTAGTTGCTCCGCGGCATGTGGGATCTTCCTGGACCAGGGATCAAACCTGTGTCCCCTGCACTGGCAGGCAGATTCTTAACCACTGCGCCACCAGGGAAGTCCCCATGTTTCTTTAAAAAATTTTTTCAGAAATAAAAATAAAAGCTGGTAATTACTTAGCAGTAACAGGTTGGTGTTAAGGATACAAATCAATCCTATTAAACCAAATGTTAAGGGTAGTATCTATGCTATTTTAAAACTGGTTTTAATATATTAAAAAATTTTTTTGGAGTAATATAGTTGATTTACAATGTTGTGTTAGTTTCGGGTGTACAGCAAAGTGAATCAGTTATACATACACATATATCCACTTTTTTTTTTTTTTAGATTCTTTTCCCATATAGGCCGTTACAGAGTATTGAGTAGAGTTTCCTATGCTATATAGCAGGTTCTTATTAGTTATCTATTTAATATATATGGTAGTGTGTATATTTCAGTCCAATCTCCCAATTTATCCCTCCCCCCCATCCCCTGGTTTTAATATTTTTAAGACAATTTGAAATACATTCACGGAGTGCAGAGTTGTTTAATTCTTTCTGCTGTGGAGGCCTACGATAAAAGCAGAGAGACACCGCTACTTAGAGACCATATAGATACACAATTTTTTCTCAGAATTTTTCAAAATTAAACTTTTAGGGACTTCCCTGGCGGTCCAGTGGTTAAGACTCCACTCTTCCAGTGCAGGGGGCATGGGTTGAATCCCTGGTGGGGGAACTAAGATCCTGAATGCCGCATGGTGCAGCCAAAAAAAAAAAAAAATTAAACTTTTTAAATTGAAGTGTAACATTCATGCAGAAAAGTGCACCAATCATAAGTTTATCGCTCAATGAATTTTTGCAAGGTTAACACACCTGTGTAACCACTATCTGGATCAGGAAATAAATCTTTGCTAGTACCCCAGAAGCCCTTCTCTGTCGTTACTCCGCCAGCAAGATTAAATCATCCTTAATTTCTATCACCATAGACTTATTGCTTGTTTTTGAACATTACATAAATAGAATTGCACTGTATAAATTCT